>NC_044039.1:227703412-228003412 GCF_901765095.1 Microcaecilia unicolor | reverse complement strand
TTCTCCTTGTGGCAGATGGCGTCGGAGGGCGAGGGCGCAAAGGGTCGCTCCCCGGGTCGCTTGAGCGCTTCTAGAGGGGATGCGGGGGTCTTCAAGCCTGATTCGCCCTTGTTGGGTGACAGTTTCATGACCGATGAATGTCCCGGTCCTTCCTCCGACGTGGCGGTTTTTCCCGCCATAAACGCCCAGCCCCCGCTCCTCGCCTCCGCCATCTTGGCCGGCCACGCGGCTCGGACGGCTTCTTCTTGGGCCGCCCTTGAGGTTGGAGACATTAATGCCATGAACGCCCTTAATTTGGGCGACGGCACAGAAGCGGCTAAAGTTAAGAGCCGTTCTTCCCGCGCGGCTCCTTCGCGGAGTTTCGCGCCGGACGCCATTTTGGATGCGCAGCATGTCTCTCCCCCGCTATTGCGAGCGCCGGTTGAGGGTGCGTCTAGGGCTGTTGCCCAGACTGCGGAAGTGCACAGTCTGGGGGGTTTCTCCCCCGAGTTTGTTTTGCTGCTGCATCAGGCCTTCCTCATGCACAACGCTGCCCCTGCTCCCTCGTCTGGTAAAGAGGTTGAGGTTCCCAGAGGTAAACGCCCTCGGGTTGATTCCCAGGCCTTGGAGGAATTTGTCTCCTCCGATGTAGATGAGGGCAGCGTGTCTGAGGTCTCCCAACGGTCCTTTGCGGATTCCTTGGAGGAGACGGATCCCCGCTTGGATGGAGCGGATGACCCCTCTGCAGCGCGGCTTTTTAGCCCAGAGGATTTGCCCAACCTGCTGTTACAGGCCATGGACACTTTGAAGATTTCCTCTCCGGAGGACGTCTCTCCCTCAGCCCCTGTTGGCTCTGCCATTATGCTGGGGACGAAGCGCCCGCCTAGAACCTTCCACGTGCATGATGCCATGCACACCTTAATTTCGGCTCAATGGGATGTCCCAGAAGCGAGCCTTAAAGTGGCTAGGGCTATGTCCCGCCTCTATCCTTTGGCTGTGAGTGAACGTGAGGCCTTTCTGTGGCCTACCGTGGATTCTTTAATCACTGCGGTGACTAAGAAAACGGCGTTGCCGGTGGAAGGTGGCACGGCCCTAAAGGACGCCCAAGACAGAAGATTGGAGGCGGCCTTAAGGTCGTCCTTTGAGGCGGCTGCTTTAAGTTTGCAGGCCTCAGTTTGCGGCTCCTATGTGGCCAGGGCGTGCCTGACTATGGTGCAGCGGGCTTCCCCCTCGGATCATTCCTTGAGGGTTGATTGGCCGGCCCTGGAATCGGGCTTAGCCTATTTGGCAGACTTGCTGTATGATGTCTTGAGGGCCTCAGCGAAAGGCATGGCTCAGACAATCTCTGCGCGGCGGTGGCTTTGGCTGAAACGTTGGTCTGCTGACCACGCCTCTAAATCCCGCCTGGCTAGGTTGCCTTTTAAAGGCAAGCTGCTCTTTGGGGTCGAGCTGGACAAAATCGTGACCGATCTCGGCACGTCTAAGGGCAAGAAATTACCAGAGGTCAGGGCTCGGGCTAATACTCGTCCCGGTACCTCCAGAGGACGGTTGCAGGAAGCCCGTCGGTACCGCCCGGGCAAGTCGGGTTCCTCTGCCCCCTCTTCCTTCAAGAGGAATTTCTCCCCCAAGCAGCATTCCTTTCGCAGAGACCGCCGTCCCGGAGGTGCTCCCTCCGGTCCTCCCCCAGGGTCTCGTACCCAATGACGGGGTCTTGGTCCACGCCCCAGTGCAGATTGGAGGACGGCTGTCCTCGTTTCTGGGCGAGTGGACCACAATAACTTCAGACGCGTGGGTGCTGGAAGTCATCAGAGACGGCTACAAACTAGAGTTCTGCCGACCCTTAAAAGACGGGTTTGTACTCTCTCCCTGCAAGTCTCCGGTCAAAGCTGTGGCAGTGCAGCAGACCTTGGACAATCTGATCCGCCTGGGCGCGGTCGTTCCGGTGCCAGAAAGTCAGCTTGGCAAGGGACGTTACTCCATTTACTTTGTGGTACCAAAGAAAGGAGGTTCTGTCCGGCCTATCCTCGACCTCAAAGGGGTCAATCGGGCCTTGAAAGTGCGGCACTTTCGCATGGAGACTCTCCGCTCTGTTATAGCGGCAGTGAAGGCAGGAGAGTTCCTGGCATCCTTGGACATCAAGGAAGCATACCTGCATATTCCCATCTGGCCTCCTCATCAACGCTTTCTGCGTTTTGCAGTCCTGGGACGACACTTCCAGTTCAGAGTCCTCCCTTTCGGGTTGGCTACTGCTCCGCGGACCTTTTCCAAAGTAATGGTGGTCATCGCGGCCTTCCTACGAAAGGAAGGGGTACAAGTCCATCCTTATCTGGACGACTGGTTGATCCGAGCCCCCTCTTATGCAGAGTGCGGCAAAGCTGTGGACCGGGTAGTTGCTCTTTTGAGCTCCCTGGGATGGATCATCAACTGGGAGAAGAGCCAGCTGCGCCCGACTCAGTCCCTGGAGTACCTGGGAGTTCGATTCGACACCCAAGTGGGCAGAGTGTTCCTGTCAGACAATCGGATTGTCAAACTTCAGGCTCAGGTGGACCAGTTCCTAGTAGCCTCTCCCCTTCGGGCTTGGGACTATGTGCAGCTGTTGGGCTCTATGACGGCCACGATGGAAGTTGTGCCCTGGGCCAGGGCTCACATGAGACCGCTTCAACACTCTTTGCTGCAGCGCTGGACTCCGTTGTCGGAGGATTATGCTGTGCGCCTTCCCTTGGACCCAGCAGTGCGCAAGGCGCTGAGCTGGTGGATGCAGACAGACAAGTTGTCTGCGGGAATGCCTCTGGCGACCCCAGAGTGGATTGTCGTCACGACGGACGCCTCGTTGTCGGGCTGGGGAGCCCACTGCTTGGGAAGGACAGCGCAGGGGCTCTGGTCTCCTGCAGAGGCAAAGTGGTCTATCAACCTCCTGGAACTCAGAGCCATTCGGTTGGCGCTTTTGGAGTTCATCCCGGTACTGGTGTTGAAGCCTGTACGGGTCCTGTCGGACAATGCCACGGCTGTGGCCTATGTCAACCGCCAGGGAGGTACCAAGAGCGCCCCTCTAGCCAAGGAGGCTATGAATCTTTGCCAGTGGGCGGAAGTGAACCTGGAACAGCTGTCAGCGGCCCACATTGCCGGAGTCATGAATGTCAAGGCGGACTTTCTCAGTCGCCATACCTTGGCGCCCGGAGAGTGGCAGCTATCTGCTCAGGCGTTCTTGGACATCACGAAGCGCTGGGGCCAGCCGAGCCTAGATCTGATGGCGTCATCGGCCAATTGCCAAGTGCCGCGCTTTTTCAGCAGAGGACGGGACCCTCGATCCCTGGGAGTAGATGCTCTTCTCCAACAGTGGCCGACGCAAGAGCTTCTCTATGTGTTCCCGCCCTGGCCCATGTTGGGCAGGGTGCTAGACCGGGTGGCAAAGCATCCCGGCAGGGTAATCCTGGTGGGTCCGGATTGGCCCAGGCGTCCCTGGTATGCGGACTTGATCAGGCTCTCAGTCGACACTCCTCTGCGGCTGCCAGTGGAGCAGGGCCTGTTACGTCAGGGTCCCGTGGTGATGGAGGATCCCTCCCCCTTTGGTCTTACGGCCTGGCTATTGAGCGGCAGCGTCTGAGGAAGAAGGGCTTCTCAGACAAGGTCATCACCACTATGCTGAGAGCGAGGAAGCGCTCTACTTCTACTGCTTACGCCAGGGTTTGGCGTATCTTTGCAGCGTGGTGTGAAGCAGGCTCACTTTCTCCCTTCACTGCTCCAATTTCTTCAGTGTTGGCGTTCCTGCAAGAAGGTCTGGAAAAAGGCCTGTCGCTCAGTTCCCTTAAAGTCCAGGTAGCGGCTCTGGCTTGCTTCAGGGGCCGCCTGAAGGGTGCTTCCCTGGCTTCGCAGCCAGATGTGGTGCGCTTTCTCAAGGGAGTTAATCACCTGCGCCCTCCTCTGCACTCAGTGGTGCCTGCATGGAATCTCAATCTGGTACTAAGAGCATTGCAGAAGCCGCCTTTTGAACCCTTGTCGAGGGCATCTCTGAAAGACCTGACGTTGAAAGCAGTCTTTTTGGTGGCTATCACTTCAGCCAGAAGAGTTTCCGAGCTCCAGGCGCTCTCATGTCGAGAGCCTTTTCTGCAGTTCACTGAGGCAGGAGTGACTATTCGCACAGTGCCTTCCTTCCTGCCCAAGATTGTTTCTCGCTTCCATGTGAATCAGCAGCTCTGTCTCCCTTCCTTTCGTAGGGAGGACTACCCAGAGGAGTACTCTGCTCTCAAATATCTGGATGTGAGACGAGTCATCATCAGATACTTGGAAGTGACCAATGATTTCCGGAAATCGGATCATCTGTTTGTCCTGTTTGCAGGTCCTCGTAAGGGTCTGCAGGCTGCTAAGCCTACAGTGGCAAGATGGGTCAAGGAAGCCATTGCAGCGGCTTATGTGGCCGCGGGGAAGGTGCCGCCTATCCAGCTGAAGGCTCACTCCACGAGAGCTCAGGCGGCCTCGATGGCGGAGGCCGGATCCGTCTCCTTGGAAGAGATATGCAAGGCGGCAACTTGGGCTTCGGCTCATACATTCTCCAAGCATTACCATTTGACTGTGGCTGCACGGGCGGAGGCCCGGTTTGGAGCTTCAGTGTTGAGGTCAGGGATTTCAATGTCCCGCCCTGGGTGAGTACTGCTTCGGTACATCCCACCAGTCTATGGATTGATCAGCTTGATGATATGGAAGGTAAAATTATGTATAATCATACCTGATAATTTTCTTTCCATTAATCATAGCTGATCAATCCATAGCCCCTCCCAGATATCTGTACTGTTTTTATTCTGGTTGCATTTCAGGTTCAAGTTTAGTCTTCAGTTTCTTCAGAAAGACTTCGTGTTCAAGTTTTTTCACTTGGATTCTTCAAGAGTTAAGACGAGTTTGTGTTACAGTGAGCTGCTGCATTCCTCTCCCCTCCGTTTTACGGGGCTGGATTGAGACTTAAAATTCTGCCGGCACTCCCTCCCGCTTCGTGCGGCTGTAGGGCAGCTTTGTACCCCTCCCGCTTCGGCGGTGTTAGGGTCAGTCAGCTCCTCCCGCGGTTGCAGGATAAGCCAGATCCCCCCGCATCGGCGGGTGTGGTGTCCCTCCCCCGCTCCGCGGGGATGAGCTGGACGGATTCCCCTCCCCCACTTGTGTGGGGATGAGCTGGGTTACTTCCCCTCCCCCGTTTCGGCGGTGGTGAGCTGGGCAGAGTGTCCCTTCGTGGGTGTAATTCTCTAAGTGCTGAGTCCTGCGGATGGAGCTTTGATATCGACATACTGAGGAGTTTCCGGCAGCACATGACCACATATAGGGAGGCAAAAGTTTGCTCTCTATTTCCACCTGCTGGTAGATGGACACAACCCACCAGTCTATGGATTGATCAGCTATGATTAATGGAAAGAAAATTATCAGGTATGATTATACATAATTTTACCTTCTGTCAGCAGCTCACATTGCAGGTCAGAGCAACGTGCAAGCCGATTATCTAAGCATGCATCAAATTGACCCAGCGGAGTGGGAACTGGCAGACGAAGTGTTTCTTCAGATCTGTGCCAAGAGGGTACGCCCGTAGCGGATCTTATGGCGTCAAGTGCAAATGCCAAAGTCCCGTGCTTTACAGCAGACGGAGAGATCCTCGCTCGGTGGATTTGGATGCCTTGGCTCAATCCTGGCCTCAGGGCCTCCTGTATGTGTTCCCTCTTTGGCCCTTGATAGGGTGAGTACTCCTGCGGATTCGGCTACATCAAGGAGAGGTGGTTCTCATTGCCCCGTATTGGCCCAGGCGGCCGTGGTATGCTGACCTCCGGCGGATGCTGGTGGAGGCTCCCGTTCCTTTGCCTCTGGTACCGAACCTGTTGCCACAGGGGCTGGTAACCATGGAGGACGCCTGCCGCTTTGGTCTTAACGGCATGGCTATTGAGAGGGCGCAATTGAGAGACAAGGGCTATTCCAACAAAGTCATCTCCACTCTCCTTCAGGCCCGCAAGCGTTTCACTTCCGTTGCCTATGCTCTGATTTGGTGCCGGTTTGAGGCTTGGTGTGCTACTAAAGTGATTACACCCATGCGGGCTTTTGTCTGGCCGATACTTGACTTTTTGCAGGATGGTTTACAAAAAGGCTTGGCCTATAATTCCCTGCGTGTTCAAGTTGCAGCCTTAGCATGTTTCGGGGGAAGGTGGCTGGCCTCTCCCTGGCTGCTTATCCGGAGGTGGCATGGTTTCTTAGAGGGGTGTTTCGGCTCCGTCCTCCCGTGCGGGCTCCGTGTCTGGCCTGGAACCTGGCGTTAGTTTTAAAGGCCCTTCAGTGTTCGCCCTTTGAGCCGCTTAGGCGAGCTTCGGAGAAGGATATGACCCTAAAGACAGTCTGTTTGGTGGGTTACATCGGCGAGACGGGTGTCTGAGCTCCAGGCGCTGTCCTGTCGAGACCCATTTCTGCAATTGCACCTTCTAGATGTGCGAAGGGCTCTGTTGCAGTATCTGCGCATGTCAAATGCTTTCAGGACCTCTGATCACCTTTTTTGTTTTGTTGTCAGGTCCTCGCAGAGGGTCTCCAGCGTCTAAAGCTACTCTGGCTCAAAGAAGCTATTTTTTCAGCATATCTGCTCTCTGGCCGGCCTCCGCCTGAAGCCTTTAAGGCACATTCCACAAGAGCGATTTCCTCTTCTTTGTCTGAAACTGGAGCACTCTGTCTTTAAGAGATATGCCATTTGCCCGACATTACAAGCTGGATGTGGCTGCCAGGAGGGATGCGCATTTTGGAGCACAAGTGCTGGCGCGTGGTGTGGCCTGTTCCCACCCTATCTAGGGATTGCTTTGATACATCCCATTCGTAATGGATTTATCTGCTTGATGACAAGGAAGGGAAAATTAGGTTCTTAACCTTGGTAATTTTCTTTCCTTTAGTCATAGCAGATGAATCCATGAGCCCGCCCTGATTGATTGATTGCTGTTTTGGGTTCAGTTTTTCCTGTAGATATGTTCCCTCCTTGAGAGAAGTTGGAAAACAGTCTTCAGGATTTCTGTTCTGTTACAGGAGGTTGAGTTCGTCTCTCCTTTGAATTACTGCTCCTGTTCTGGGGCGTTCGTTCGCTGTGAGGAAAGTTCATGTTATTCTACTTTGCAGTGTAACACTGCTTTGGAAGCTTCAAATACTGAGAGGCAGATGGAGCTAGCTGGCCAAGAGGCACTATGGTTTTCAGTGCTCTCTATCTCCTCCTACTGGTAGGTGGAAACAACCCATTCGTAATGGATTCATCTGCTATGACTAAAGGAAAGAAAATTACAAGAACCTACTTTTCCCTTGTGGTGGTATAATTGGCTGGGGCTATGTTCTATTGGGTGGAGCAATTGCCATAGTCCCCCAAGGTCACTCACCTCTAATCTGGGAAGGCCTTTTTGGCAGGCGTTCTCTATGATCTGGTTCGTTTGGCTTCCTGCTCCATGACTGCTTTGGTGGTGGAGTGCTCTTTGTTGTGGCTTTGCCACTGGGTCGCGGATATGGTTTCTAAAGAGCTTTTGAGTCTGTTGTTTGTTGAGGACCTGGAGAAGTTGGTGAAGGATATGGGGGAGGCATGTCCACTCCGTCTCCCAGAACTGAGGCAGACGGGTGCCCAGCAAACTTTGGCCTCCATTTTTAGTAACATTTCATGCTACCAATCCTGGGGAAAGCAGTGGCTACCCCATGTCCATCTCAATAATAGACTATGGATGTTTCATCCAGGACCTTGTTCAAACATTTTTTAAACCCAGCTATGCTAACTGCCTTTACCACATCCTCTGGCAACAAGTTCCAGAGCTTAACTATTCTTTGAGTGAAAAATTATATTTTTTAAAGTATTTCCATGTAACTACTGTTCTACACCACTCAGGATTTTGTAGACCTCAATCATATCTGTTCTTTCCTGGTTCTCCTCCTACCTCTCACTTCGCACTTTCAGTGTTCACTCTGGTGGTTCCTCCAACTTCCATCCCACTTTCAGTAGGTGTCCCCCAGGGTTCTGTCCTTGGATCCCTCCTTTTCTCCATCTATACCTCTTCTCTTGGTACCCTGATTTCATCCCGTGGCTTTCAATACCATCTTTATGCAGATGACTCTCAGGTCTACATCTCCACCTCTGAAATCTCAACCGTAATCCAGGACAAAATTTCATCCTGCTTGTCTGACATTGCTGCTTGGATGTCTCAACGCCATCTGAAGGTAAACATGACTAAAACTGAACTTCTCATTTTTCCCCCTAAACCCACTTCCCCTCTTCCCCCATTCTCTATCTCCGTTAATGGCTCTCACATCCTCCCTGTCTCCTCGGCTCGTAACCTTGGAGTCATCTTTGATTCCTCTCCCTTCTTCTCTGCGCATATTCAACAGATCGCCAAAACCTGTTGCTTCTTTATCTACAACGTTAGCAAAATTCGCTCCTTCCTTTCTGAATACGCTACCAGAACCCTTATCCAAACCCTTGTCACCTCTCGCTTGGATTATTGCAATTTGCTTCTCACTGGTCTTCCACTCAGCCATCTCTCTCCTCTCCAATCTGTCCAAAATTCTGCAGCACGACTGATTTTCCGCCAAAATCATTATACCCACACTAGCCCACTCCTCAAGTCACTTCACTGTCTCCCTGTCCGCTTCCGCATACAGTTCAAACTTCTCTTACTGACCTTTAAATGCATCCATTCTGCAGCCCCCCATTACCTTTCCACTCTCATCTCTCCCTACATTCCTCCCCGTGAACTCCGCTCACTTGACAAATCTCTCTTGTCGTCCCCCTTCTCCTCCACCGCTAACTCCAGACTTCGTTCCTTTTCCCTCACGGCACCTTATGCCTGGAATAGACTTCCTGAGCCTGTACGTCTAGCTCCATCTCTACCTGTTTTCAAATCTATGCTGAAAAACCCACCTTTTCACCACTGCTTTTGGCACCTAGCCACTACTCAATTGCCCTCCCCTTGTTCCTTTTCACCCAGTACTTCCCTCGCCCTTAATTGTCTTGTCTGTCTGTATTTTTAGATTGTAAGCTCTATTGAGCAGGGATTGTCTCTCTGTGTCAGGTGTCTGGTAGCGCTATACAAATGCTAATAATAGTAATATCTCCTTTTCCAAGCTGATGAGCCCTATCCTCTTTAGCCTTTCTTCAAATGGGAGATGCTCCATCACCTTTATCATTTTGGTTTCTGTTCTTTGAACCTCTTCTAATTCCGCTAAATCTGTTTTTAAATACGGCAACCAGAATGGAACGAAATACTTAAGGAGCGGTCGCACCATGTAGCAATACAGAGGCATTATAATCTTGGTCTTATTTTGCACCCCTTTCCTAATAATTCCTAGCATCGTGCCTACATTTTTGGCCACTTCCGCACACTGGGCAGAAGATTTCAGTGTATTGTCTACAACGACACCTAGATCTTTTTCTTAAGTGTTAACTTCTAAGGTGGACCCTAGCATCAGATAACTATGATTGGATTATTCTTCCCAATGTGCATCACTTTGCATTTGTCCACATTAAATTTTATCTGCCATTTGGATGCCCAGTCTTCCAGTTACTTAAGGTCTTCCTTAGAAATCAAACAAAATAAAACATGGAAAAGAAAATAAGATGATACCGTTTTTATTGGACATAACTTAATACATTTGTTGATTAGCTTTCGAAGGTTGCCCTTCTTCGTCAGATCGAATCTGACGAAGAAGGGCAACCTTCGAAAGCTAATCAAGAAATGTATTAAGTTATGTCCAATAAAAAAGGTATCATCTTATTTTCTTTTCCATGTTTTATTTTGTTTGATTTCTATTGATAACCTTAAGAGTGGACTAACACGGCTACCACACTCCTCTACTTAAGGTCTTCCTGCAATTTTTCCGAATCCACGTGTTTTGACAACTTTGAATGGTTTTGTGTTGTCTGCAAATTTACCCTCTGTTTACAAAGCCATAGAGGCATATTTTCAAAGCACTTTGGGAGGCTAAGTTCCATAGGTTTCTATGGAACTTTGGGAGGCTAAGTGCTTTGAAAATGAGCCTGATAGTGGGCCACCTTTGTTGGCATCTTTTTTGTAACCTGTTATTTTTGACAAACATTTAATTGAAACACACATCATGTAAAAATATATTTTTTTTATATATAATTTTTAAGTCTATCTTTCTTTTTATATGTCTATATTATTGAGTCATGATGAATATTTTCATGTTTGAGGTGTTGATTTTGGTCCTCTTTGTATGATTTGATGATGATGATTTAAATTGTTTGTGTATTTGGATTGGTATTTTGCCTTTTTAAAAATATATATGTTGTTTATCATTTGATTAACATATTTGTGTATTTTTATGTCAGACCCCTGTTGCAGGTGTTTGCACGCTGAAACATGGGTCATTGTCAGAATTAAGGACAACATTTTTCTCAATCTTTAAGGCCCAGTGTTTGCTTTTTGTGTTTTTGTTTACAAAGCCATAGTTGCAGCTGCTGGTACGGTAATGCTGGCACAGCCCATTCACTTTGAATGGGTTGTTTCAGCACCGCTGTGTGGCTTTGTAAACAGAGGGTTAATCACCTCATTCGTTGTTGCGATTTCCAGATCATTTATAAATATGTTAAATAGCACTGGTCCTAGTACAGATCCCTGCAGCACTCCACTATTCACCCTCTTCCATTCAGATAAATGACCATTTAACCCTACCCTCTGTTTTCTGTCCTATAACCAGTTCCTAATCCACAGAAGGAGATTGCCTCCTATCACATGACTTTTTAATTTTCTCAGGAGCCTCTAATGCGGAACTTTGTTAAAAGCTTTCTGAAAAGCTAGATACACTACGTCAACCGGCTCACCTTTATCCATGTGTTTGTTTATGCCTTCAAAGAAATGAAACAGATTGGTGAGACAAGAGTTCTCTTAGTTGAACCCATGCTGACTCTGTCCCATTAAACCATTTTTGTATGTTTGTCTATGTGTTTGCTAATTTTTTTCTTTATAATTGTTTCCACTATTTTGCTCAGCACTGAAGTGAGGCTTACCGGTTTGTAATTTCCCGGATCACTCCTGGAACCCTTTTTAAAAATCGACGTTACTTTGGCCACCCTCCAATTTTCAGGTACTACGGACTATTTTAACGGCAGGTTACAGATCACTAACAGAAGATCAGCAATTTCATGTTCTTTACATAACATAACTAACAGTGTATTCTTATATTCTGCAAAAGCCTCACAGTTCAATGCAGATCACAGTGTAAAAGAACTGGATATAACCAAGAAATATAGTTATAACAAAATACTTAAAAAAAAATCCTGGGATGTATATCATCTGGGCCATGTGATTTATCACTCTTTAACTTGTCAGTTTGGCTCAGTACTTCTTCCAGGATCACCAAGATTTCTTTCCGTTCCTCTGCATCATCACCCTTGAAAACCATTTCTAATACAGGTAGATGTCTTACATCTTCTTTCATAAAGACCAAAACAAAGGATTCGTTTCAATCTCTCTGCTATGGCCTTGTCCTCCCTGAGTGCCCCTTTTGCTTCTTTATGATCTAACGATCCCATGGATTTCCTCACAGGCTTTCTGCTTCTGATGTACCTGAAAAAGGTGTTACTATGAGTAACCCTCCATTGCCCCTGGTACAAAATAAGTACCTGAATATATGTAAACCGCTTTGAATGGAGCTGCAAAAACCTCAGAAAGGCAGTATATCAAGTCCCATTTCCCTTTTCCCTATTTGAGATTCTGGAATGTTGCTACTATTTGAAGATTCTACATGGAATGTTGCTATTCCACTAGCAGCATTCCATGTAGAAGCCTGCCCTTGCATATCAGCAACGCGGCCGTGCAGGCTTCTGTTTCTGTGAGTCTGACATCCTGCACGTATGGAATGTTGCTACTGGAGGCGTGTATGGAATGGTAGCCTAGTGGTTAGTGCAGTGGACTTTGATCCTGGGGAACTGGGTTCAATTCCCACTGCAGCTCCTTGTGACTCTGGGCAAGTCACTTAACCCTCCATTGCCCCTGGTACAAAATAAGTACCTGAATATATGTAAACCGCTTTGAATGTAGTTGCAAAAAACCTCAGAAAGGTGGTATATCAAGTCCCATTTCCCTTTCCCTTTTTTTTTTCTCCACAGCAAGTTTTTCCTTATTTCCTCTTTTAGCCACCTATATATACTTTGCATCTAGTTTGACAGAGCTTATATTGCTTCTTATTTTCTTCATTCTAATCCTTTTTCCATTTTTGAAGGATGTTCTTTTGGTCCTAATAGCCTGTTTCACTTCACCTGGCTGTCGTTTGCACTTCTTTCCACCTTTGTTAATACATGGAATACATCTGGTCTGAGATTCCACAATGGCATTTTTAAACAATGTCCATGCCTGATTAAAAGTCCTGTCCTTTGTGGCTGATCCTTTCAGCTTCTTTTTAACTATTTTCCTCATTTTGTTGTAGTTGCCATTTTGCTCCTGTTCTAACTGTAGCATGTCTTTTTTTTTTTTTTTTAATGTTTTACAGCTGCTGGTTCAGTTTGTACAGAACACATCAATCCCATTGGGAGAAGGTCTTGGAGAATCTAAAGATCTCACCTGTTTGTCCCTTCTCCCAGTTACTGAGACATCTGAATGCAGCCAACTTCTTTTACCTGGTAACATGAATGCTTTCCACTTTACGAGCTTGGTTTATCAAGGTCTTTTCCATATACACAGAACAAAACTGAGTGAACCAAGTCTTAAATCTTTATTGCTACTTTAAATTGTTTTAGGGTATTGCGGAGAATCCTACCTTTATAAGGAGACATGAATTGTTGTAGTGATTTTGTGATGGGAAATGGAAGAAATGATGCTTTATGTGTGCTGGTCGCTGCATGATAATTTTTAAGACTTATGTCCCTGCTGTTGCAGGAGAGAACCATTGGTGCGTATGAGGATAAGAAACAGTTTGGTTATTTGTTTGCTATTTTTATATAGTACCCTACACATTGCACCTCAAAGCAAATCACTACAACGTGTAATTCTTGCTGAACAGAGTTATTGATGATTAAACCAATCGTGGAAACAGGACGCTGGGCTTGATGGACCTTTGGTCTGTCCCAGTGTGGCAATACTTATGTACAGGACAAGTGGGGAATTGGGCACCGAGATAATCCTGTTTAAATAGGTTTTGAGTTCTGACTGGTCATTGAGAGTCCATTTTTTTCTAGTGGAAGAATGAAAGAAATCATTGATCCTAAGAGATGTCCTACGTAGTTAATGGGATGCAAAGATAAGTGTAAGATTAGGAGATATGAGTAGCTTCAAACAAGCAGAGAGTGAAAAATAAACAGTGGTAATTGGTCACTCACTGCTCAGTTTCATGTCTTTTAAGTTTGTTGTTTTGCTGGCAAGAAACTTTAAACATGAAAGCACAAAAATGACAACTGCTAAAGACCATCCGCACTACTAACTCTACAATCCACTCCTCTTCCTTAGAGATCCTCTATGCTTATCCTGTGCTTTATTGAAATCAAATGTAGTCCTTATCTCCATCACCCCCACTGAGAAGATGTTCAATATTACTGCCACCCTTTCCATAAATAAGTATTTTTTTAGATTACTCCAGAGTCTATACCCTTTTTTCCTTCATCCTATACCCTCTCATTCCACAGATTCCTTTCAGTTGAAAGAGGCCCACTCATTTCCTGTGCAATTATGTCACGGGGGTATTTATTTTTTTTTATCATTTTACTTAATTACATTCACATTTGTCACATAAATGTAAGGAAAAACAGAAATTAATATAAAGGAAAAAGAAAACATTTTCTCTCATCAATATATATTATATAATTGTCCACAATTGGGAGTCACGGGGGTATTTAAATGTCTCTGTAATATCTCCCTTCCCCTGCCTTTCTTCCAATTATACATATTGAGATGTTTAAGTCTGTCTCTATATGCTTTATGATAAAGACCAGTGACCATTTCAGTAGCCATCATCTGGATCTATTCCATCTTATTTAGATATTTTTGAAGATGCGGTCTCTTGTACACAGTAATCCAACTGAGGTATCACTGGAGACTTAGGCACTGTAACCTCCTTTTTCATGCTGGCCATTCCTCTCCCTATGCATCCAAACGTACTTCTGGCTTTTGACATTGCTTTTTCTACCTGTTTGGTTACCTTAAGATCATCAGATCTGATCACCCCTAAGTCCCACTCTTTTTTTCATGCAACGAAGTAATTCACCCCTATAACTCCCTTGGGTTTTTTTGCAGCTCAACTGCATGATCCTGCTTTATTTTAGCATTAAATCTTAACTGCCAAATTCTAGACTATTCAAGCTTTGCTAGATCTTTCCTCATTCTATCCACACCATCAAGGATGTCTACCATATTGCAGATTTTGGTATCATCCACAAAGAGTCAAATCTTACCAGACAGCTGTTCTGCAATATCTCTCACAAAAATGTAAAAAATAATAAATAATAATCGGACCAAATATTGATTGCTGTGACTCACCACTAATAATGCACATTTTCTCAGAATAAACTCCATTTACAACTCCCCTGTTTCGCATTGTACCGAATAGCATAATTTACTAATCAACCAAATACGAATAATGACTTGGTCCTTAGTGGAGCGCATGATCTGGTGAGGGACGTTATGGTACTGGGGCCGTTTGATAACAGTGATCCTAATATGATCAGTTTTGATATCGACCTTGAAGTAACTGTACACAGAAAGTCAAATACGTTAGTGTTTAACTTTAAAAAAGGAGACTATGATAAAATGAGAAGAACGGTAAAAAAAAACTTAGGGGGGCAACTGAGAGAGTAAAAACTGTACAACAGGCATGGACGCTGTTCAAAAATACCATCCTGGAGGCCCAGGCCATACATATTCCGCGAATTAGAAAAGAAAGACGGAAGTCCAAAAGACAGCCGGCCTGGTTGAAAAGTGAGGTGAAGGAAGCTATTAGGGCTAAAAGAAACGCCTTCAGAAAATGGAAGAAGGAACCGTCTGAAAATAACAAGAAGCAGCATAAGGAGTGTCAATGCAAATGCAAGGCGCAGATAAAGAAGGCCAAGAGGGATTACGAAAAAAAGATAGCATTAGAGGCAAAAAAAATAGTAAAAATTTTTTTGGTATATTAAAAGCAGGAAGCCGGCAAAAGAATCGGTTGGGCCGCTGGATGACCGAGGGGTAAAAGGGGCGATCAAGGAAGATAAAGACGTAGTGGAGAGACTGAATGAATTCTTTGCTTCGGTCTTCACCGAGGAAGATTTGGGTGGGATACTGGTGTCGGAAATGGTATTTCAAGCGGACGAGTCGGAAAAACTTACTGACTTCACGGTAAACGTAATGGGGCAGTTCAGCAAACTGAAGAGTAGCAAATCTCCTGGACCGGATGGTATTCATCCTAGAGTACTGATAGAACTGAAAAATGTGCTTGCGGAGCTACTGCTAGTGATATGCAACTTATCCTTAAAATCGAGCGTGGTACCGGAATATTGGAGGGTGGCCAATGTAATACCAATTTTTTAAAAAGGCTCCAGGGGAGATCCGGGAAATTATAGACCGGTGAGTCTGACGTCAGTGCCGGGGAAAATGGTAGAGGCTATTATTAAAAACAAAATTACAGAGCACATCCGAGGACATAGATTACGGAGACCGAGTCAGCACGGCTTTTGTGTGGGGAAATCTTGCCTGACCAATTTACTTCAATTTTTTGAAGGAGTAAACAAACATGTGGACATAGGGGAACCGGTTGATATTGTGTATCTGGATTTCCAAAAGGCGTTTGACAAGGTACCTCATGAAAGGCTACAGAGGAAATTGGAGGGTCATGGGATAGGAGGAAATGTCCTATTGTGGATTAAAAACTGGTTGAAGGATAGGAAACAGAGAGTGGGGTTAAATGGGCAGTATTCACAATGGAGAAGGGTAGTTAGTGGGGTTCCTCAGGGGTCTGTACTAGGACCGCTGCTTTTTAATATATTTATAAATGATTTAGAGAAGGGAGTAACTAGCGAGGTAATTAAATTTGCTGATGACACAAAGTTACTCAAAGTTGTTAAATCGCGACAGGATTGTAAAAAATTACAAGAGGACCTTACGAGACTGGGAGACTGGGCGGCTAAATGGCAGATGACGTTTAATGTGAGCAAGTGCAAGGTGATGCATGTGGGGAAAAAAGAACCCGAATTATAGCTACGTCATGCAAGGCTCCACGTTAGGAGTTACGGACCAAGAAAGGGATCTGGGTGTCGTCGTCGATAATACACTGAAACCTTCAGCTCAGTGTGCTGCTGCGGCTAGGAAAGCGAATAGAATGTTGGGTATTATTAGGAAAGATATGGAAAACAGGTGTGAGGATGTTATAATGCCGTTGTATCGCTCCATGGTGCGACCGCACTTTGAGTATTGTGTTCAATTCTGGTCGCCGCATCTCAAGAAAGATATAGTAGAATTGGAAAAGGTGCAGAGAAGGGCGACTAAAATGATAGCGGGGATGGGACGACTTCCCTATGAAGAAAGATTAAGGAGGCTAGGGCTTTTCAGCTTGGAGAAGAGACGGCTGAGGGGAGACATGATAGAGGTATATAAAATAATGAGTGGAGTGGAACAGGTGGATGTGAAGCGTCTGTTCACGCTTTCCAAAAATACTAGGACTAGGGGGCATGCGATTAAACTACAGTGTAGTAAATTTAAAACAAATCTGAGAAAAGGTTTCTTCACCCAACGTGTAATTAAACTCTGGAATTCGTTGCCGGAGAAAGTGGTGAAGGCGGTTAGCTTAGCAGAGTTTAAAAAGGGGTTGGACGGTTTCCTAAAGGACAAGTCCATAAACCGCTACTAAATGGACTTGGGAAAAATCCACAATTCCAGGAATAACATGTATAGAATGTTTGTACGTTTGGGAAGCTTGCCAGGTGCCCTTGGCCTGGATTGGCCGCTGTCGTGGACAGGATGCTGGGCTCGATGGACCCTTGGTATTTTCCCAGTATGGCATTACTTATGTACTTATTTGGCCAAATATGAATAATGGCCATTGAGCTTTAACAAAGCAAATAATAAAAGAAGCAACGTGGAATCTGCGATCAAGTGTTTATTTCAGTAGGATTTAGCAGAGTAGAATCCCGGATTATTCGTATTAGAATTTAAATCACTACACGGCAGAATGTGAATAATGTATTTGGGGCCAAATCGAATACGAATATTCGGTACAGGCCTAATTTATTTATTTGCAATAAGTCTTTATTATCAGTGAACCATAACAAAAATTGCACAATACAATCAGCAGGGAAGCATTACGCCATAGTTTGTATAAAGAATCTATTAGTACTCCCTGCAATGTGACATACAACAGTGACAACTTTCCTTTAGTAACATCACAAAGCTTCAAATTTATTAGGATTTTACTGGATCTAGTAACTCCCCACCCATTCCCTTCTCCCTCCCTCCCCTCCCCTCCCCCTCCCACCCAAAGGACACAAGTAGCTATATTAATTCATATCGCTCTCTGAGCATACAAGCCAAGCTTACAGAGCATCCGAGGGGATGTGTTTCCATACTGATTGCCATTTCCCCAACTGGTGGTTGTGCTCAGCAATTAATCTCTCCATCTCTTTCACATATCTCAATTTATGGAGCCACTTCGCTACCCGGGGCACCCCCTCCCCCTGCCAATGTAAAGCTACGACCACCCTTGCTGTGCCAACCACTTGATTCACCAGTGTCTGTTGGGCAGGCGCTAGACCATCAAATCGGGTGGAGAACAGAAACACCTCCGGGGCCAGTGGCACTGTGCACCCCAGCCATTTCTGCAACCGGAAATGAACTGCCCTCCAATATGCACGGATTTTGGTGCAGCTCCACCACACGTGTCCCATTGTACCCCTTTGACCACACCTCCTCCAACACCCACCTGAAGAAGTCGGAAATATCCTCTGCAACCGGGCAGGTGTGAGGTACCACCAATAGAGCACCTTCACTGCGTTTTCCTGCAGGGGAACATGGGTTGACACCCCCACTGCTTTTCTTTCTATTCTCTCCCACTCAGACTCTTCCAAGCTCACACCCAATTCCTTCTCCCAGCCTCTTCGATGTACACCATTACAGGGTGACTTATGCTTTGGTAAAGGTGACTTATCAGGCCACAAGAGAACGTAAGCTTCCCACATATCTCCTCTAAATCAAGTTTCTTTTGCTGCATCACCTCTCGCACCGCTTTAGTCTGCAGGAAGTGTGGCACTTGACAGTATGCGAAGTCACCTCCCTCTACCCCTGGGTATCTATCCTTCAAAGCATTAAAGGACAACAAGGAATCAGCTTCAAACATCTGTCCCCAGTTTCACACCCCAGCCTCATACCATTTGGTGAATGTCCCCTTTGTAGTACCTGGCAAGAATAGTGGATTATGCGCTATAGGGGTACTCTGGGTCAAGATACATTGTTTCTTATGAAACATTCTGTACCAGTAGTAAAGTGTTATATCCACCGAGGGACAAATTCCCTCAACCAAACTTCTAAATGGCCTAGGTAACCACATTAATGCGCTCAACGGTGTCTCACCCAATGAATGTTCTATTTGCACCCATTGTTTATCTGGATATTCTTGGTGCCATTCAAGTGCTGCCTTCCCCTGCGCTGCTCTGTAATACCAGGCGAGATTGGGTACCCCCAGCCCACCTCTCTTCCTTTCCCTATATAACAATGATCACGCTAGCCTTGGACGCTTTCCTGCCCAGACGAACCGCACAAATTTATCTTGTAATGAAGCTATGAATCGCCTGGGCATCATCACAGGCAGCACCTGGAAAAGGTACAGCAATCGAGGCAGTATATTCATTTTAAGGATAGCTATTCTTCCGAACCATGAGAACTGCATGTCTCCCCAGCGCTCTAGATCGGCCCCAATAGTTTTGCCTAACCCCTTATAGTTTGCCTTAAAGAGCTCTGAAAGTTCCCTAGTCAAATTCACCCCCAAGTATCTAAGTTGTTTGTGAGCCCATCGGAAGGGGGATGAGATCTTTAAAGACTCCACCACCTCCTCTGGGAGTGTTACATTTAAAGCCTCAGATTTAGCCATGTTAACTTTGAAACCGGATACTATGGAATATTCTTCTATCTTTTGCTCTAAGTGTGGGAATGTAGTCAGGGGGCGGGTAACAAACAGCAAGACATCATCTGCAAAAAGAGCCATTTTGTGAACTCTATCTGCTATTCTTGCTCCCGAGATGTTGGGATCTAGGTGCACCTGGGCCGCAAAAGGCTCCATCACCATAGCGAACAGCAGGGGTGACAGAGGGCACCCCTGTCTTGTACCTCTGTACAGCGTAAATAAGTCGGAGTTACCACCATTGACCCGGACACAGGCCCTTGGAGATTCATAAAAAGCCTGGATCCACCGCCTGAACTGCACTCCAAACCCCATCGTCTCCAGGACCCTGTGCATAAAGGGCCAGTGAACCCGGTCAAAGGCTTTTTCCGCGTCAAGGCTTAAGAGACATAGCGGTTTCTGGTTTCTTTTTGCCAAATACATAATATCTACCACCCTCCTAATATTGTCCATTGCTTTTCGATAAGAGACAAATCCAACCTGGTCTGGATGGATGAGCACTGGGAGAATAGGGGCCAGTTGGCTTGCCAATACCTTAGCCAAGATTTTTACATCAGCATTTAACACTGATATGGTCCTATAGGATCCACATTCTAAATGATCTTTTCCAGGCTTGGGTAGCACCGCTATTGAAGCCTCCATCATGGATTGAGGCAAGGACCCGCCCCTTCCCACCTGATTAAACACATCAGCTAAAAGTGGGGCTTACTCAGGTGCAAACTCTTTATAGAACTCATTAGGCAAGCCATCCAGACCAGGCGATTTACTCGATGGTAAGCTTCTAATAGCCTCTTGAATTTCCTTAGGAGTAACCGGTTCATCTAACAATCACTGCTGTTGATGACTCAGAGAGGACAGCTTGCTATCTTGTAAGTATTGGTCTACTAATTCCATTGAAGGACTAAGTTCTTTAGCATACAAAGCCTTGTAAAATTCCCCAAGTCTCTTACGTATTTGCTCAGTTTTACCTAGATCATTCCCACCTTCATCTCATATCTTTAAGATAGTCCGCTCTCATCCAAGATGGCCGCACTCTACTGAGACACTGCGAGTCTCGATCCTATTGCTAATATGATGCCAAAACGTCGAGGGAGATTGGCGGTCAGGACCTCACCGTTAACCCCCTCCTTACCTGGTCCACTCGATCGCTTCTTGAGACCGCAGGGAGTTTTTCAGGGTAGCGGAATGCAGCCAGTAGGAAGCTCCGGCGATTTGGGAGAATCGGGCTCCCCTGGCCTTGATGTCACTCTGAGCCCCGCTATGTGCACTCTGCCTCCCCAGCAGGTAGGCGCAAGCTCCTTTCTCACTGACTCGATGGGGTCTCCCTTTGAAGGTGCTATGGACCCGGAAGAACGTCGAGAAGAGGTCTTACTTCCATCAGAGAAAGGAGAGACGCCGCCGCCGCGAATTGAGGGGCGAGGAGCCGAGGGACAGAGTGAACATGTGAAGACTTCTGAAAGGTTTGAAATACCGAAGGAATTACTAGTTAAACCAAGGGAGGTTACATTGGACACGTTATGGGACTTAGTTTCTACCCTGGGTCAAACTTTTTTGAAACAGGTTAATGAAATTGCACCTAAAATAAACATATTAGAGAATGACTTACAAAAAACAGAGGAAAAGATTAAAGCTATGGATGATAAAACTGAAAAAATGGATCAAAGAATTGTGAAACTGGAAACGATTCAACCTTTAATGACAAATGATTTGACAAATCCTAGAACAAAAATGGAAATGTTTGATAACTACACTAAAAATCACAATCTAAGATTTGTTAATTTTCCTAGGATAAAGACTGTTGCTCCTCTTGAAATGTTAAAACGTTATTTGTGTGACATTTTGAATATACCAGAGCAGAATTTACCACCGTTTACTTTGGCTTATTATATCCCAGGAAAAGAACCGAATCAAAAGCCTGAAAGTCAATTGGATATATCTGTTTTGCTTGAAACTTCTGATTCCGAATTAGCAACGGCCGCAACTTTGGTTGCGACCGCTGCATTATTGCCTGATAAAAATTGGATCTTCCGCCTTTTTCCGTAATAAAGACAAACCCTTTTTGGGTTATAAAATATTATTATTTCCTGATGTCTCTAAAGAGACACGGAGACTGAGGAAACAATTCTTGCTCCTTAAGCCCGAAATATTGCACTGGGGGGGGGGGGGGCTTGGAATAAACTCCCTGAGCCCATACGCCAGGCCCCCTCCCTGCCCATCTTCAAATCCTTGCTCAAAGCCCACCTCTTCAATGTCGCCTTCGGCACCTGACCACTATACCTCTATTCAGGAAATCTAGACTGCCCCAACTTGACATTTCGTCCTTTAGATTGTAAGCTCCTTTGAGCAGGGACTGTCCTTTGTTAAACTGTACAGCGCTGCGTAACCCTAGTAGCGCTCTAGAAATGTTAAGTAGTAGTAGTACCCCTGCAAATGCAGTGAGACTTGATGAGAAGAAATATGTATTTACAGAACCAGCACATGTATCAGCTCTTATAGCCTCGGTGAAAAAAGGATAAGCGTTAATGGAATAATTAACTTCTCAGTAGAGATTGTGTTACCCTCATTAATTTCCTGTTATTTTTTTGCTCCCCTTGAATTCCTAAATGTTGGATCCCCAAGTTATGGACTTGAGTGTCAACATTTACCTAATTGATTTCTTTTGTTACAATTTTATTTTATGATGCTTTACCAATCAAGATGTTTCTTGTAAATTTGATTAAATTGAATAAATAAATAAAATTTAAAAAAAGATAGTCTGCTCAACTTTTAGCCTACGCATCTTTATGGCTAAAAGGTGCCCTACTTTATTGGCAAATTCATAAGAGCCCACTCTGCTCTTTGCTTGTAACATACTAAGTTGCTCTGAATAGATAGAGTCAAGCAGTAGTCTCTGGTCACTGAGCTCTTTCAAAATCTGTACTGACCCACTTGCCTTAATGCTGTGCCTCCAGCAAGCGAATACTCTCCAAGCAGCTCGCTATCTGTGCCTTGCGGGCTTTTGATTTCTTACTGGCCAATTGCAAAAAGTAGCCCCGGGACACTGCCTTCATGGCATCCCATACTGTACTGAGCGAAGGCCCAGAGTCCAAGTTAAACTCAAGGTATTCTTTTAGCATGTTTTATATCCTTCCACTGCTGCCCCCTCTTGCAGAAGACTAACATTTAGTGTCCATCTTTTGTCTTTACTCTCAGCCCTTATATTGGGTAAAGTTACCCATACTGGGGCATGGTCCGACAGGGTCATACTGCCTATCCCCGCTTCTGTGCCCCTCTCCACTAATGCAGCATCCAAGAAGATATAATCTATACGAGAGTATGAATGGTGTACTGGGGAATAGAATGTATAGTCTTGCACCCTCTGATGATTAACCCTCCACAAGTCTACTGTGCCTAGTGATTGTGCTAAGGATCTCAATGCCAGTGAATCCCGCTGTCCCTCACTTCTAGGAGCTCCAGAGCGATCAAGGTCCGGGTTCATCACGGTATTAAAGTCCCCACCTATAATAAGGGATCCCTGTGCAAAGGTAGCCAAAGAGTTTCTAACTCTCTCAGTGAACCCGCCTGCCCTGAATTTGGTGCGTAGATAGATGCGATAGTGAGGTCCACTTGGTCAATTTTGACATGCAGAAAGATGTAACGTCCTCCCGTGTCCCTCTTTACCTTGATCACCTGTGCACAACTGTGGCATGTATCAAGATCGCCACTCCCCCCTTTTTGGCCCTGCTGCAGCTGCAAAGTGCGCCACTGGGTAGTCAGAGTGGGAGAAAAGTCTTTCGTGTCTACTCCTCAGGTGTGTCTCCTGAAGAAGAGCCACGTGCGGCCTGAGCTGTCCCAATTCTTTATAAAACTTCTGCCTTTTCTGAGGCATGTTCAGCCCTTTTACATTATAGGATAGAATCTGTAAATCTGTACCCATCAGAGGAAGTGACGTCACCGTCCGACATGGCTGCCTAGCTCTGTTGCTTCGTCTCCCTACACTTGTTAGTAACGAACAAAAGCGATCCTAAGCAGAGTTGAAGAGGGAAAACGCGACGTTAATATCCCTACCAACAAATCTCGCCATGAGTAAAGTGGCTTCTGCCTGTAAAAAGGATCCGGAGAAGCGAGAGAAAAGCGCGGGGGGAAGGGCGGGGCACCACCACGAGTCCCCCGAGCGGGCCTCGCAATCAGACTCGGACTCTGCTCTATCCTTGACGGAGACTCGCCGCCCCCCCCCCCCCCCCCGCCCCCGAAAAAAGGAATTTCTGGAGAGCTCTGACAGTTTCTCTCTAACATTCAAGACGAGATAAAACAATCTAAAGAAGAAATCCTGGAGCAGATGGATACGCTGAGCACTGAACTGCGGGAGCTGGGGGGCAGGGTGGAGGAGGCCGAGCTCAAGCTTGACGAGCATGTGGACAGTCTGGGCAAACAGGCGAACTTGCTTCAAGGGCTAGCAAAACATAATGCTGAGTTGGAGTATAAGCTCGATGACTTGGAAAACAGGGGCCAGAGGAATAATCTCCGGTTCCGTGGAGTCCCTGAAGGGGGTGAGACGGAGGATGTGCCCCGGATTGTGCAGACCCTGTGCGCTTCACTGATGGGCCCAGAGGCGGGTAAGGCGCTGGAAGAACTGGATAGAGCGCATCGTGCGCTGGGAGCGCGGAAAGATCAGCAGGCAAGGGACATTATATTCCGTTTTCATAAGAATGAAGCCAAAGAACGGATTTTGGAGCGGGCCCAGAAAAAGCACGACCTGGAGTTTGGTGGGGCCAAGGTTTCGGTATACCAGGACCTTTCTCAGTATACCCTTCAACAGCAACGCCAGATGCGACCAGCCCAGGACACCCTGGTTAAAAATCAAGTGCAATATAGATGGGAATTCCCATTTTCTTTGAATTTTGCGCTACAGGGCATTAAATACAGAGTGCAAGCTCTAACGGATGCATGGGACGCATTGTTCAAGGGGGGCCTAGTGACAACCCATTGATATTCAACACCCATTCTGTTAGAATATCAATGAAATGTTTGATGTCCCCATGCATACCCCCACCCTCCCACTCTGTCAGACTGTCAAAGTAATGCTTTGATGTTTCTCTCATATATACTATCTGCTACCTCATTTGCTTATTTCCGATCTGAGGAAGAAGGGCAACCTTCGAAAGCTAATCAAGAAATGTATTAAGTTATGTCCAATAAAAAAGGTATCATCTTATTTTCTTTTCTTGCCTGACCAATTTACTTCAATTGTTTGAAGGAGTAAACAAACATGTGGACAAAGGGGAGCCGGTTGATATTGTATATTTGGATTTTCAAAAGGCGTTTGACAAGGTACCTCATGAAAGGCTACAGAGGAAATTGGAGGGTCATGGGATAGGAGGAAAAGTCCTATTGTGGATTAAAAACTGGTTGAAGGATAGGAAACAGAGAGTGGGGTTAAATGGGCAGTATTCACAATGGAGAAGGGTAGTTGGGTTCCTCAGGGGTCTGTACTAGGACCGCTGCTTTTTAATATATTTATAAATGATTTAGACATGGGAGTAACTAGCGAGGTAATTAAATTTGCTGATGACACAAAGTTATTCAAAGTCGTTAACTCGCGACAGGATTGTGAAAAATTACAAGAGGACCTTACGAGACTGGGAGACTGGGCGGCTAAATGACAGATGACGTTTAATGTGAGCAAGTGCAAGGTGATGCATGTGGGGAAAAAAGAACCCGAATTATAGCTACGTCATGCAAGGCTCCACGTTAGGAGTTACGGACCAAGAAAGGGATCTGGGTGTCGTCGATAATACGCTGAAACCTTCTGCTCAGTGTGGTGCTGCGGCTAGGAAAGCGAATAGAATGTTGGGTATTATTAGGAAAGATATGGAAAACAGGTGTGAGGATGTTATAATGCCGTTATTTCGCTCCATGGTGCGACCGCACCTTGAGTATTGTGTTCAATTCTGGTCATCGTATCTCAAGAAAGATATAGTGGAATTGGAAAAGGTGCAGCGAAGGGCGGCTAAAATGATAGCGGGGATGGGACGACTTCCCTATGAAGAAAGACTAAGGAGGCTAGGGCTTTTCAGCTTGGAGAAGAGACGGCTGAGGGGAGACATGATAGAGGTATATAAAATAATGAGTGGAGTGGAACAGGTGGATGTGAAGCGTCTGTTTACGCTTTCCAAAAATACTAGGACTAGGGGGCATGCGATTAAACTACAGTGTAGTAAATTTAAAACAAATCTGAGAAAATCTTTCTTCACCCAACGCGTATTTAAACTCTGGAATTCGTTGCCGGAGAACTTGGTGAAGGCGGTTAGCTTGGCAGAGTTTAAAAGGGATTTAGACAGTTTCCTAAAGGACAAGTCCATAAAGCACTACTAAATGGACTTGGGAAAAATCCACAATTCCGGGAATAACATGTATAGAATGTTTGTACGTTTGGGAAGCTTGCCAGGTGCCCTTGGCCTGGATTGGCCGCTGTCGTGGACAGGATGCTGGGCTCGATGGACCCTCGGTCTTTTCCCAGTGTGTCATTACTTATGCTCCAACGGTCTTATCTACCCATCCAACCAACCCTCTAACTGCATCTAGGCAGTCCAGTCCTCTTTCTTCCCAATGCTTAAAGATTGGGTTTTCCAAACCTGACAGAAACATAGGGTTGCCACGTATAGTCAATAATTCCGTGATGCCCGAATCCACCTTCAAGCATTTCCCCTAAAACTTCCAAGCCTCTCTCAAGGGCCTCAACAATAAACTCTTTCTAAAGCAACCGGGAATCAGAGATCTTTCTACTTGCATCAATGACACCAAATGATAAGGAGCAAAGAAAGCCTTCTCCAGGTCTAATGGTGTATATTGACCCGATTCAAATAGCCAATCTCTAACATGTCTTAATAGACAGGCCACATTATATAACTTCAAATTGGGCAGACCGAGGCCCCCCCTGTGGCCAGCACCCCCCCCCCCCCCCCCCCCCCATCAACTGGTATTTCATTTTTGCCTTCTATTTTGCCCAGCAGAATCTCATCACCATCCGATTAAAAACTACCCATATCTTTATTTAACAGACAGAGGGGAGAGTCTGCAGGACATATAACCAGCGAGGAAGGATCACCATACGAGCGAGTCCCAAACGTCCTATCAAAGGGAGCTGAAGTGCATCCTATTTCTCCAACTGTTTTTTAGTTTGAGATAGTAACTGCCTTATGTTAAGTGTATAGAGGTCAGTCATCCCTGGTGTCATCAGAATGCCCAGATACTGAAAACAACCATTCGCCCAACGCAATGGGAAGTTCCCAGGCCAATTCCTACAAATAGCCGTGTCAGTAGCCAAGGCCTCACTTTTCCAAATTTAAACTAAAACCAGAGTAATCACCAAATTCCTTAAATACCTCCAGCAAAGCTAGCAACAAATCTACTGGTTTTGTAAGCAAGACCAAAAGGTCATCGGCAAAGGCTGCTACTTTAAACTTGACTCTGCCCAAATTCACCCCATGCTGGATTAGAATAAATGTCTCTTATCAATGGGTCCAGATACAGTGCAAACAGTAACGGTGACAGGGGGCACCCCTGCTGGGTGCCTCGTTCAATATCAAAATCTTCCGAACACCTATCATTCACCATAACTCTCGCTCTCGGTGAGGTGTAAAGTGTCTTAACCGCTCCCAAAAACCAACCATCAAAGCCATATTCTTCCAGTACAGTAAACAAAAAATCCCATCCTACACGATCGAATGCTTTCTCCGCATCGGAGCTGACTCGACTCCCATCCCAATCTTCTCTAATGTGAGCAAAATCCTTCTAAGATTCTTCGATATAGCTCAACCCTTGACAAAGCCTACCTATGCCTTGTGTATAATCCTCGGCAACACACGTCTAATTCTGTTTGCCAGTATCTTTGCAAAAAATTTCACCTCACAGTTCAATAGTGATATTGGTTGGCAAGATGCTGGCAGAGTGACATCTCGTTTGGGCTTCGCAATCAGTATAATACGAGCCACGTTCAGCTGGGTAGGAAGCACCCCTTTCTCCACCCATTCATTAAACGCATCTGCCAAAGGTGGAATAATATCCTCTCCCATCATTTTATAAAACTCCACTCTTAGGCCATCCGGCCCAGGTGCTTTCCCCGACTGACTACCCCCAGTTGCCCAACGCACTTCATCAATACTTATAGGAGCATTTAAAGTTTCCCTCTCCTTATCAGTCAATTTTGGGAATTCCAATCCATCCAAATATAGAGTACCTGCGAGGCCCAACCTCTCTCCCCCTGCATATAATTGCTGATATAAATCCTTAAAAATATCTCGTATTTCAGAGTGACATAGTTTGCCAGCACGGTCCCTTAATGACACTACAATACGAGAGGCCTATTTCCGAGCTACAAGACGAGCCATCATCTTCTATCCTTTATTCCCAAATTTGTACAATTGGAATCTGTAGTAAGCCTGGGACTTTACCTCGCACTCGTAGGTTAGTGTATTAAGGGCCACCTGAGCCGACAAGAGCTCCTTTCTTAGGCGAACATTCGGCGTCTCCCCAAATCTCTTACGCAAGCTTCTCACTTGGGTCTCCAATCTCAAAATTTCTTTATCCCTAGTCTTTTTAAAATGACTAATGTAGCTAATCATCTCTCCCCGTGTTAGCCGCTTCCCAAAATGAGGTGGCACTAGCATGTTACTATTTTAACCATCTACAGAACATGATAGCATCCTATTTGCCACAGAAAACCTTTATCTCCTGGAAGAGGCCACCCCAGCCTGTGACCCCTCCCAATTGTCCCTTTTATGTTGTGTGTGTGAACTCCGCCACAAAATTTTGATGTATTCGTTCCTCCAGACCCAGTTACTACCAGTAACTTCCCCTTGAGTTTTCCTCCCTGATAAACTCCCTACCCCCTCTACTCACTGTTCCAATGGAACAAGTGACGTTCGACACCCCCCCTCACTAACTCCCCCCAAATATTATAACATGCATTTATTAATCCCTACTAAGAACTTATCTCCACCTTCCCCTCCTAATTCCCATGTACAAGGTGCCTAGTTATTCCCGGTGTATAATCCTGCATGTACAGTTGTTTCGTGTGAACCTTCCTCAAGTTCGACATAGCTTTCAGATATAAACAGTTTTCACCCTCTGCTCTCATTTAGTAGAATTTAAATCCAAAACATAACAAATTACCAACATCCCTCTGAGTTACCCCATTTTTAACAAACACCCTTTCTCCTCTTATTCACCCAAAATGTGGACCGATAAGCTCACAGAGCCTATAATCCTACTAAAAGAAAGATAGCTTCATGATAGCCCCCATATCTCCTTCCACTCAATCTATCCAACTTGTCATTACCATGTCTCCCATACTGAGTCCTCTCAAACTCTGATCAGTAAAAACTACAGTGAGACCTTTAAGAAATAACAACAATTCCTGTATCACAGTTATTGTAAGCAGTCAATAGGCCCTGCTGCTTTTACCCTTGGACAGTATAAACTATTCACCAAGCCTCTTATGTATTGCCAAAATAGCGCATCTCATTCAGGCTTGAGTCCAAGAGGCCCCACTGTATGCCTCAAACAGCAGCTTCTTTGTTAATATTTTCCCCCAATATATTCAGCCAATTCTTTTCTCCATGTGGGCAAATCGCCTCAATATTTCCTGCTGCCAGCAGATGTGCATTATAATAGCAGTAACCATGTTCCAGCACTGCTGCACCCAGGTCTTATATATCCACTTACTGCTACCGCCATCAAGTCTCAGGCTCCGATCCCAACATGAACTTCCCGATTGAGCAGCGTGTGGCATTACACTGTAGGTTCCATCAACAAGACATCTGCAAATTAAACCTAATTTCCAAGAAGAAAAAAATGGAAAGAAATAAAAGAAATTTTTTTTCTGCCCAGCGCTGCGTTTATAATACATTCGAAATCGACCATCTCTTCTGGGCCATCGAGACATGATCCCAACCTCTCAGAGTTGTAATCCAAATGATACAAAAGTCTTATAGATTGCAAGCTTCTGTGAAGTATGAACTCCACTCCGATGCTCTCAGATCATTCATCACCTTTCCTTAGAATTTGTTTCACAAATTGCTGTGCTGCTTATACTGTTTCATAGGTTTTAGTGGAAGATTGGTAGGTTACCTGGGTAAAGCAAAGCAAATTTTATCTTGTGCTGCACCAGCTGCGAACACACTGGCGAAAAGCTCCTTCTCTTCGCCGCCACTGCAGCTGAATAGTCTTGAAAGCAGAGAATTTTCTGTTTGTTGTAGCTCAGAGCCATACCTCCTCTCAAAGCTTGTAGAATAGCTGTTTTTTGAACAAAGTTAAGCAGATAGATCGCTACTCTTGGCCTGGTGGCACCAGGTCTCTGGGGTCCCACAGGGTGTGCCCACTCAGTTAACAAGGGGCCCATCTCCGCGCTCAGCTTCAGTTCTTTCACCAGCCAAGATTCTAAGAATGTACGAATTTCTCTGTCACTGATTTCCTCTGGAAGACCAACAAAACGGAAATTATTACGCCGAGATCTGTTCTCAAGATCTTCAATTTTCTCTGCTTGTGCCTCCACCAGCTTTTGAAGCTTAGTATAGTTCTCCTCCGCAACTCCCACTCGATCTTCCAGGGCCCCAGTACGTTGCTGATACACCACCAGATTTGCGTTTGTCGCAAAAAGAAAGAGACAACGGGCCAATCAGATGGTGGAGTTGGAGAGACGAATTAGAATGCTCAAGAGGCGGCTGAGTGAATGTCCCACAGCAGCGGGTAAACATGCTTTGGAGCGGGCTCAAGGGACACTCAATAGCTTATTTCAAGAGCAGGCGCAGAAAAACATCTTTTATCAAAGGTTCAGACTCTTTAAATATGGAAATAAGCCGGTTAAATTACTGGCAGATCTTACTAAGAGGTGGTCAGGTATATCTGTAATATCTGCTCTATATGACTCGGGGGGGGGGGGGGGGGGGAGGGTAGAGACAGATCAGAAGAAGCAGGAACAGATTTTTGCTCAGTTTTATAGGTCCCTATATAAGGCGGAGGGGGTGGGGGTCAGCAGGATGAAATGGAGGTCTTTTTGCGGGAGTGTAAGCTGCCAAAAATAACAGAGAAAGAGAGGGTAAGGTTAAACGAGCCTATTTCAGAGTCTGAGTTACAGAATGCTATTAAGAACCTTAAGTTACATAAATAGTGCGGGGCAGACTTATACGGTCTGTGCCAGAGCCAGTGGTGGGAGGCAGGACTGGAGGTTGGGAGGCGGGGATAGTGCTGGGCAGACGTATACGGTCTGTGTCAGAGCCGGTGGTGGGAGGCGGGGATAGTGCTGGGCAGACTTATAACGGTGTGTGCCCTAAAGAGCATAGGTACAAATCAAAGTAGGGTATACACAAAAAGTAGCACACATAAGTTGTCTTGTTTGGCAGACTGGATAGACCGTGCAGGTCTTTTTCTGCCGTCATCTACTATGTTATGTTACTATGATCTTGGCTCAATTGTGCCATGTTATGCTGCAGACCCTCCAGCTTAGTATCCAGGCTGTTTAGCTTTTTATCCAGTATTTCCTCCATAGCGCTCGTCACTTCTCCCACGATCTACGCCGCCCAAGTGGACCCAACTGACAAGCCCTGCGGGCTTGCCGGAGCCGCCATTTTGTTCTCCAGCGCTCTGCTTTTCTTTCTGACCTTCAGCATTTTAGCAGCCATACCTGTCAGCGATCTCAAATTCCGATCCAGTTCTGTATTGCTGCTGCTTGCCGACAGAATCTTCTCGAGGGCACCGCTCTCCTCGGGGATTTAACGGCGGGAATTGCAAGGAGGTACCTGGAGCGGGTCTAACAGCGACCGCTCTCATACATAGCGTCACGTGACTCCCAAATTCCAGAGTTTAATGACATGTTCAGTGAAGAAATATTTTCTCTGATTAGTTTTAAATTTATTACTTATTAGCTTCATTGCATGCCCCCTAGTCCTAGTATTTTTGGAAAGAGTAAACAAGTGATTCATGTCTACCCATTCCACTCCTCAGTATTTTATAGACCTCTATCATATCTCCCCTCATCTGTCTCTTTTCCAAGCTGATGAGCCCTAGCCCCTTTAGCCTTTCCTCATAGGGAAGTTATTCCATTCCATTTTCTTTGTACCTTTTCTAATTCCACTATATCTTTTTTGTGAGATGCGATGACCAGAACTTCACATAGTATTCGAGGTGTGGTTGCACTATGGAGCAATACAAAGGCATTATAACATTCTCATTTTTGCTTTCCATTCCTTTCCTAATAATATCGTAACATTCTATTTGCTTTCTTAGCCGCTGCTGCACACTGAGCAGAGGGTTTCAACATATTATCAGTGATGACACCTAGATCCCTTTCTTGGTCGGTGACTCCTAATGTGTGGAACCTTGCATGACGTAGCTATATTTTGGGTTCCTCTTTCCCACATGCATCACTTTGCACTTGCTCACATTAAACGTCATCTGCCATTTAGCCGCCCAGTCTCCCAGTCTCATAAGGTCCTCTTGTAATTTTTCACAATCCTCTTGCAACTTAACAACTTTGAATAACTTTGTGTCGTCAGCAAATTTAATTACCTCACTAGTTACTTCCATCTCTAGATTATTTATGAATATGTTAAAAAGCAGTGGTCTCAGCACAGACCCCTGGGGAACCCCACTAACTACCCTTCTTCATTGAGAATACTGACCATTTAACCCTACTCTTTGTTTTCTATCCTTTAACCAGTTTTTAATCCACAATAGGACACTATCGCCTATCCCATGACTCTCCAATTTCTTCTGAAGTCTTTCATGAGGTAGTTTGTCAAACGCCTTTTGAAAGTCCAGATACACAATATCAACTGGCTCGCCTTTATCCACATGTTTGTTCACACCTTCAAAGAAACGTATTGATTCTTTTCTTGCCCAAACTGATTATTAAAACCATGTTATGTACATATGTATAATGTCCATACTTTGTTTCCCACACATTGAGTTCAGTTCCTATTCTTTTCCTTTTTTCTTTTTACTTTCCTCTGTAATATCCCTTCAGATTAATGTTCAAGATTGTTTTTACCACATCTGTTAAAACATGGTATACCAATGTATTGTTCACTCATTAATTTGTAGTTCCCCTCCCCGTATTTCTCTTGTATCTCCGTCTGTGTTATATTACTGTTTTAATCTTCAGTAATGATATTGACCCTTAAAAGAAAAAGATCATCTTGTCGTACATCACTCCCAATCCGGATTTAGCAGTAACTATAGTACAGAAGCTATCCTTTGTTTAGTATTGCTAGCAAAGACATGGCTGAGTAAAGGGTGCCAAGTTTTATTAATTCAATGTGATCTGGCCTTAACATTTGATATGGTGGAACATAAGGTCTTATTATACTTGAGGATATTGGCATCGAGGGTGCAGTTCTGAATTGGTTCAAAGGTTTTTTTGACTTCACGTAGATATAGAGTGAAGATGAATAATTCCTTTTATTTATTTATTTATTATTTATTTATGGTTCATTTATACCCCACAGTTTCCCACAATTGCAGGCACAATGTGGCTTACATGAATTACAAAAGTAGAGAAGTACAACACATGAATTTTACAGCAGAATAAGGAGAGAACACTAACAACAATTAGGGTGACTAATAAGCAGAATTACTAATGGAGTAAGTTTTTTCAAAAAGGAACGTTTTCAACATCTTCTTGAAAAGGTGATGATCAGATTGAGATTTTAGGTTCAGAGGTAAAGCATTCCAAGCCTTCGGGCTGGAGTAGTGAAAAGTAGAGGCAAAAAGAAGCTTGTATTTGACACCCCGGCAAGACGGATGAAGTTGGAGATAGGTGCGGGCTGTGTTGATGGCATTTCTAGGTGGAAGGTCTATTAGAGGAATCATGTATTCCGGAGCTAGACCGTAGATAATTTTATGCGTTAAGGTGCAGAGCTTGAAAGCGATTCGCTCTCTAACTGGGAGCCAGTGCAGATTGAGACGTAGAGGTTGCGCGGGAACCATGCGCGATTTGCCCAGGATGAGTCTTGCAGCAGTGTCTTGGTCAAATGGTTGTGGAGTTATCCAAGGATCCCCTTTTTCGACTATTCTGTTTATTGTAAAGCTATTTTCCCTTGGGAGGACACTAGAAAGGAATGGAATAAAACACTTTATTTGTGCCAAAGACGTGACTCTATTTCTTCCTATTCCTAGTCCTGTGTTTGACATCAGAACACAAGTAGAACGTTGTAGAGAAATGTCTCTTCACAGGTTAAAAAAAAAGTTGAAAAGACTGAGATCTTTATTGCTGTTTTCCAATTTCAATCTCCATGTCATTAGAATTTGAATATTTATATGACCGATTTTTCTTTGATTTTGGAAATGAAGATCCTGGGAATAATACTGGATAGTACTCTTTCATTTGACAAATTTCCCATCTTGCCAAAAAAGTTTTTTTCTGTTTACAACATTTACGTCAAATTCGTAACTGTTTTGAATCTTCCCAATTCAAACTTTTGATACAAGCATTAATCTTTAAGCCAACTAGACTACTGTAACTCTCTGTATGAGTGTCGTAATTCTTTTCTTTTGAGAAAATTGCAGACATTGCAGAATGCAGCCGCCAGATTGGTTTACCCTGTGGAAAAATACGAGCATGTAACCCCTCTTTTGTTTAAAGCTCCTTGGTTGCGTATTTATGCTAGGATCATGTTTCAACTCTGTACAATGTTATTTAAGATATTTCATTGCTTAGCACCATCATACATGTGCTCTCTTATTAACCATCCTGCTATGGAAATACTCTTAAAATTACGAGATCCTCTTGTATTGCATTTTCCTTCTTCTAAAGGAGTTCGCTATCTGACAATTTTTAAATCATCTTTTCTGTATCTGTCTGCTAGTTTATGGAATTTGAATTAGCTTTTTAACATTGCAATTTTTAGTGTTATTTTAATATGCAAATTCTCACTGGGCTATTCCCAGTTTTCTTTGTTTTGTAATCCACAGCGAGCTGCCCAGGTTTTCGCAGAATATAAGCATTTGTCATGTCATTTGTGCTTCATTAGGCGTGCTTTAGCGCCTAATGCAGCTTTGTGAAAGGGCTCCTTTGGGTTCTGTGCTATGTATAATAATAATAGTAATAAGATGTTCTGGACTGTCAATTTTTCTGAGAGATAAATGTATGTAGGTGAGATGCACAGATTAAATGAAAGTATTTATGAGATAGACAATAAGGTTCATGTGTATAAGTGCTAAATGTAAGAGACAGTATATTCCTAGCACAGTAGCTGAGTTTTTATGGCTCTGATGTTTTTTTCTGATGGTCCTTCACATTAATATTTGTGTTACTTTATTTATTCTCCATTGTTGTGGATTTATAGGTTTTTCATACAGTATTATAAAATGTTATGAAATTATCCATTAAAAGGTGTATAACTCAAATGCTATTTAAAAATATTAAATTAGTCTATTTCATCTTAGGAAAGGTAGCTTGGAAGCTGTTCTCCTACTGAGGAATTTGTTTTCTTGCAGGTCTTGGACCATCAGCAGAACATCTGGTATTTGTTCAAGATGAAGTGGAGGATTCTGGAAATGATTTCCTGTCCAATGACAGCAATACACCATGGTTCCTTCGGGTTCAGGAATTAGCACATGACAGTTTGATTGCTGCCACTCGAGCACAATTGGCAAAAAATGCCAGAGCAAACAATGGTGGTATGTGATTGTTTTTGCTCATGTTTGTTGTGTTAATGAAACTTTTTTATATGTTTTTAAAGGAATGTTTTGTCAGAGGTTTTGCACGTTTTGAAGTAGGTGCATCTGTCTGTCTGAAGTCCATCAGTTTGTAAATCAAGGTGTGTGCATGTGGCCATGCATCCATACTGAAGTGGCCACATACACTTCATACAGAAAAGCCCAGCAGCTGAAAGGAGCAACAGAACCCTATTGCCGCCACCACTGCCCCTCATCTCTGACATCTTGGCAGTTTTGGATGTGGGAATGGGTGCATAGTATGAGTCCATTTCATGGCTGCTGATGCTGCTTTCTGTCTCAGACCTCATGTGGGATCTTGCCATGTACTTGTAACCTGGTTTGGTCACTGTTGCCAACAGCATGCTGGGCTTGATGGACAGGTCTGTCCCAGGATGGCAATGCTTATGTTCTTATGCTCATTATAACTGTGAGGAAGGAGTGGGAGAAATGAGTGCTGAGAAATATGGTAGATTGCCATTGCTTTTAGTGTGCACTGCTCAACTCATTTTCTGTGATTTGAAAAATAATGTTCTTGTTTTAAAATGTGTACATTTCTTCTTGGGTTTAGATGACACACTTAGAGGAGCATTTTCAATAAAATGTCTGTTCCTTGTCATCAAGCAGATGAATCCATTACTAATGGGTTGTGTCCATCAACCAGCAGGGGGAGATAGAGAGCACTGAAAAACCATAGTGCCTCATGGCAAGCTAACTCCATCTGCCTCTTCAGTATTCTCTATCTCCCCAGCAGGGTGGACGCAGCTTATTCAGCTCCTTCAAAAAATCTGCCTGGGGTGGTGCTTTGGGCAGTGGTAGTAGATTGTAAGCTCTTTGAGCAGGGACTGTCTTTCTTCTATGTTTGTGCAGCGCTGCATACGCCTTGTAGCGCTATAGAAATGCTAAATAGTAGTAGTAGGGTATTGGGGGCTATTGCAGCTCCACTTTGAAGGCACACATAGGTTCGCCCTTTCCCTGCCTTGCCCGGCCCCCGATGTGGATGTAGACACATAGGTTTACCCTGTCTCTGTCTTTTCCTACACTCTCCTTTGTGGATGCTGGCACATTGGTTAGTCCTTTCCCTGCCTTTCCCACTCTACTGATCCTCCGGAGTTGGAAATTTGCCTCTATTGCTGTTGCCTCTAACTTTCCTCACAGCGTAAAAAAAAACTAAAAAAGTCGCGTCGCGCTTTGGCGCTGCGATTCCAGAAAAGAGGTTTTCTTCTGATTGTGCAGCGTGACCGGAGCTCTGTGGACTCAGTCTGGTGAGGTAAGAGCATTTTGTAGCTCCTCCGGGGAGGGCCCGCAATCGTGACGATTTTGGCGTGAATCCGCCATTTTGAATTTTCCGCCATTTTCGGCGATGGCTGCAGAGGTTGTTAAGCGCTGTTCCCATTGTGGCAAGCGCAGATCCGCAGCAGGGCCCTGTAAATCGTGCTCTTCAGACATCAGGGCCGGCCTGAACATGGCGAGCAATGTTTCTTCCTCCTCAGTGGAGCTGGCAGCGGGCGCCATTTTGGACGCGCCACATGGCGTGACCCCCGCAGAAGCGGAGGGTTTTGAATCTGGAGGGGAGCCTCGTGTGGAGGCTAACGGGAGCTTCTATCCCCGGACTGGAACCGGGAGGCCAGGGTGAGCCCTTCTCCCCTGAGTTTGTGTTGCTGCTGCATAAAGCATTCATGTTAAAATGAGCTGTCCCGCAGGGGTCTCATTTTGCCCTGCTATCTGTTCACACGCCAGTGGAGCCCGGCCTCGGATTGCTGTCAGGCGCGTTTTCCCCTGACAGCTGGCCGCAAGACAAGCGCAGAAGGGTTAGTTCCCTTTCAGAGAGTGGCGCACCCCCCTTCTCCCCCCGTGGTCGGGATGTGAGGATTCTGAGGGGTCTGGCAGGCCCTCGTGGTCTGAAGAGCCAGAGGAAGGTGCAGGATTGCCACCGGATCCAGATGATTCTTCCGTGGTGAGGATTTTCCACCGCGATGAGATGCCAGCTCTTATTTCTGATGCCTTGCAGGTCCTCTCTATTGAAGATCCTGGGAGTGGCGAAGCCTCCTCTGGTAATCCGAGGATGGCAAGCACTAAGAAGCCTGCTCGAGCCTTTCCTTTGCATGACCATCCAAGAGCTTATTTCGGCTCAATGGGCTGACCCCGAGGGGCCTTTGAAAGTCGCCAGGGCAATGGGGCAATTATACCCTCTAAGTGAGGAGCATTTGACATGCCTAGCTGTGCCTAAAGTGGATGCCCTAGTCACGGCTGTGACAAAGAGAACTACCCTCCCAGTTGAAGGAGGAGTCGCCCTGAAGGACATGCAGGACCGACGCCTGGAATCAGCTCTGAAACGGTCGTTTGAAATTTCAGGCCTATCCTTACGGGCGTCTGCATGCAGCTGTTATGCTGCCCGAGCCTGCCTCGCTTGGTTGCAACAGGCAGTGGAACAGCCCGGGGATGGAGCGGAGCCCCTTATTGAGGTGGCACCGCGGATGGAGTCGGCCTTGTCTTTCTTGGCTGACGCCCTTTATGATCTGGTCAGAGCTTCGGCTAAACAGATGGCTATGGCGGTGGTGTTGGTGAAGTTGCCCTTCCAGGGCCTTCTCCTATTTGATGAGGAGTTGGAGAAAATTGTTAAAGGCCTGGGGGATGCTAAACCCCAGCGCTTACCCGAGGATAGGCCGAGGCCTCTCTCCAAGGGTCAGGCGGTTCCATTTACTTTATGGTGCCGCGAAAAGGAGGGTCTTTTCGGCCCATCCTCAACTTAAAAGAAGTCAACAAGTCTCTAAGAGTGCGGCATTTTCACATGGAAACCCTGTGCTCCGACATTGCGGCGGTACAGCCAGGAGAGTTTCTCACGTCTCTGGACCTGAAAGAAGCTTACTTGCACATTCCTATTTGGCCCCCGCACCAAAGATTTCTTCGTTTTGCGGTGATGAGAAAGCATTTCCAGTTTCGGGCCTTGCCTTTTGGCCTCGCCACAGCTCCCTGAACCTTTTCCAAGGTAATGGTGGTAGTAGCTGCTTTTCTCAGGTGCGAGGGTATTCGGGTTCACCCGTACCTAGACGACTGGCACATCAGAACGGACTCGACAGAGGAGAGTCATCAGATAACAGCCAGAGTGGTCTCAGTAATTCAATCTCTGGGCTGGGTCGTCAATATGGCCAAAAGTCACCTGACCCCCTCTCAATCTCTAGAATATTTGGGGGTCCGGTTCAACACAGCTTCGGGGTTTGTTTTTCTTCCCGAGCAAAGGCGGTGCAAGCTTCAGAACCAGGTCCGTCTGCTCCTAAGGATGCCTCGCCCCCACCCTTGGAACATTGTCCAGCTGTTAGGGTCGATGACGGCCACCTTGGAAGTGGTGCCCTAGGCGAGAGCGCACCTGAGACCTCTGCAGTGCTCCCTGCTTCAACGATGGTCTCCAATGTCTCAGGATTATCAGTGCAGACTCACATGGCTCCCTGCGGCCCGGCTCAGTATGGAGTGGTGGCTCTCAGACAGCATGATGCGGCGAGGAATGCCGCTAGTGCTCCACGATTGGTGCCTGGTGGTAACAGATGCCAGCCTGAAGGGCTGGGGTGCACATTGCCGGGGAAGTCATGCCCGAGGAGTCGGAGTGGTCCATCAGTCGCTTGGAGTTGAAAGCGATTTTCCAGGCTCTTCTGGCTTTTCACTCGACCCTGTAAGGATTGGCTGTCAGAGTTCTGTCGGACAACTCGACAGCAGTGGCCTACATAAATTGACAAGGCGGCACTCAGTGCAGAGCACTGGCCGCGCAGGCCATGCAGATTTGCCACTGGGCCGAGCTACATCTGCAGTTTCTGTCAGCAGCTCACATTGCAGGTCAGAGCAACGTGCAAGCCGATTATCTAAGCAGGCATCAAATCGACCCAGCGGAGTGGGAACTGGCAGACAAAGTGTTTCTTCAGATCTGTGCCAAGTGGGGGACGCCCGTAGCGGATCTCATGGCCTCAAGCGCAAATGCCAAAGTCTCATGCTTTTACAGCAGACGGAGAGATCCTTTCTCGGCAGGGTTGGATGCCTTGGCTCAACCCTGGCCTCAGGGCCTCCTGTATGTGTTCCCTCCGTGGCCCTTGATAGGGCGAGTACTCCTGCGGATTCGGCTACATCAAGGAGAGGTGGTTCTCATTGCCCCGGATTGGCCCAGGAGGCCGTGGTATGCGGACCTCCGGCGGATGCTGGTAAAGGCTCCCCTACCTTTGCCTCTGGTACTGAATCTGTTGTCTCAGGGACCGGTGACCATGGAGGACGCCTGCCGCTTTGGTCTTATGGCATGGCTATTGAGAGGTCGCAATTGAGAGACAAGGGTTATTCCAGTAAAGTCATTTCCACTCTCCTACAGGCCCGCAAGCATTCCACTTCCGTGGCTTATGCCTGGATTTGGCGCCAGTTTGAGGCTTGGTGTGCTGCTAAAGCGATTACACTTATGCGGGCTTCTGTCTCGCCGATACTTGACTTTTTGCAGGATGGTTTACAAAAAGGCCTTGCCTATAATTCCCTGCGTGTTCAAGTGGCAGCCTTAGCATGTTTTCAGGGGAAGGTCGCTGGCCTTTCCCTGTCTGCTTATCTGGATGTGGCATGGTTTCTTAGAGGGGTGCTTCGGCTCCGTCCTCCCGTGCGGGCTCCGTGTCCGGCCTGGAACCTGGGGTTAGTTTTATATTTCAACGTTTTTTATTGATGTACCACGTCAAACAAAACCAATAAAGTCAAACATTTTGTAAACATTCAGTCATGTCATAATTGTACATATGCATCTAGTCTAACATTATCATCATTATTTTACATCCTTTCCTCCCCCTTCCCCCCCCCCCCAACCTCCCCTTTATTTTACTCCTTTACCTTTATCTACTTATTTCATGGTAATTATACTAGCAATATCTATTACAGGTCTTAACCGGTCCAAAATCCGGAGCAAATATCTGCTGGATGTCTCGCTATCTAGGACGTATCCAATTTGTTAAGCACTGCACTTCTAGCCTTGTGGGGGAGATTTTGTAAATATTTAGACCATATATTAACAAAGATCTTTCTTTTCTTTGGGTTACCGTAAGCCTCCCAGGCCTCCCAGAGCATTAGCTCATGGAACCTATTTCTCCAGTACCAAAAGGAGGGTGGCTCAGCCTGCAGCCAATGTCTGAGTATACATTTTTTCCCCACTGCATGGGCCTTACACAAGAATAACTCCTGATTTTTGTCTGAGATCCCATAAGCATTGCTTTTATTCAAAAGCACTCCCCTCCAGGAGGGAAGCAGCATATGTCCCAATAGTTGTTCAAGATATTTCTGTAACATTTTCCAAAAGTGTTTTATTCGATCAGATTGCCAAAATGCATGCAAAAAAGTGTTATTATCTCTATGACACTTAGGACATTGAGCATCAAATATCCATCCTGCCCTTACTGTTTGTGATTGTGATATGTACCCCCTGTGAATTACCCTGTATTGACTCTCCTGCAGCTCCGCCCCTCCCACTTGTCTTGGTATATCTTTTATCAATTTTGCAAAATTTATTCCTTTCAGCTCATATCCCAAGTCTTTGCTCCATGTCTTTTCAAGTATCTCATAGGCATGGGGGGGGGGCTAAGGGACTCCAATACTTTATGTAAACTCGATATTGACACCTGTCCGTGTGCATCCCCTTTCAAAAAATCTCGAAGCCTAGAGCCCAACCTTGTGCCTAGTGCATCTTGGTCCATACTGAACCAATAGTGATGCAATTGTCGATATGTGTAATAATCTTTAGTGGCTAAAGAGAATCTCTGCTGCATGGCCGGAAAACTGTACAGAACACCCTCTTCTTTCATTAAATGTTCTAGCAAAGTAATCCCCTGTGCCGACCATCTATCAAATAAACCCTTCTCCAGCCCCAGTGGAAAGTCCCCATTCCCTCGCAATGGGAGCTGGTCACTAATATTGGGGTTATATTTCCAAGACTGCATAAGAAATCTCCAAGCACTTCTCAGAGGTTGAAGCAATATGCTGTTCCGAATGCTAAGTGGTAAGCTTTTTGTTTTTGCTTGTAATAAGAAATTAAAATGCCAAGGCCTAAATAGTGCCTGCTCCCAACTTGTTCATTTGCTAAGGTTCTATTACCCTATTAATTTCCCGTTGTCTCTTTCCATTGTTCCATTGTTCTTTTCCTTGTCCTATTCCCTAACGATACCTTGACTCTGCTTTCGCTGAAATTCTCACAATGTAATCCATAACTGAATTGTAACAAATCGTATTTCCATTATTTACAATGTATTGTAAGCCACACTGAGCCCGCAAATAGGTGGGAAAATGTGGGATACAAATGCAATAAAATAAATAAATAAAATAAAAATAAGTGGGGTATGTTGATTTGTGTTAAACAGCCAATCCCTAAGATGTCTCAGAAGGCATGCCTGATTGTATCGTTTAATACAAGGTAATCCTAGCCCATCCCTACCTGGGGTTAGTTTTAAAGGCCCTTCAGTGTTCGCCCTTCGAGCTGCTAAGGCGAGCTTCAGAGAAGGATGTGACCCTAAAGACGGTCTTTTTGGTGGCCATTACTTCGGCGAGATGGGTGTCTGAGCTCCAGGCGCTGTCCTGTCGAGACCCTTTTCTGCAATTTTCAGAGTCCGGAGTTATGGTGCGTACGGTGCCTTCCTTCCTGCCTAAGGTGGTTTCAGCGTTTCACCTAAACCAGCCTATTTTCCTGCCTTCCTTTTCCAGAGAGGAGTTTCCGGAAGACTTTGGACAATTGCACCTCCTAGATGTGCGAAGGGCTCTGTTGCAGTATCTGTTTGTGTCAAATGCTTTTAGGACCTCTGATCATCTTTTTGTCCTGTTATCAGGTCCGCGCAGAGAGTCTCCAGCGTCTAAAGCCACTATTTTATTTTTTATTTTTTACATTTGTACCCCCCCCCCCCCCCGCGCTTTCATGCCAGGCTCAATGCGGCTTACATATACAGGTACTTATTTGTATAACCCGTTGGCTCAAGGACGCTATTTTTTCAGCCTATCTGCTGTCTGGGTGGCCTTCACCTGAAGCCTTCAAGGCATACTCCACAAGAGCGATTTCCTCTTCTTGGGCTGAAACTGGAGCACTCTCTCTTCAAGAGATATGCAGTGCAGCGACATGGGGCTTCTAAGCTTTCATTTGCCCGACATTACAGGCTGGATGTGGCTGCCAGGAGAGACGTGCATTTTAGAGCACAAGTGCTGGCGCGTGGCTTGGCTTGTTCCCACCCTATCTAGGAATTGCTTTGATACATCCCATTCGTAATGTATTCATCTGCTTGATGACAAGGAAGGGAAAATTAGGTTCTTACCTTGGTAATTTTCTTTCCTTTAATCATTGCAGATGAATCCATGAGCCCTCCCTCAGTGATTCATTGTGTGATTGATGTTGGTTTATGTTCCGTTTTTCCTGTAGATATGTTCCCTCATTGGGAGAAGTTGGAAAACAGTCTTCAGGATTTCTGTTCTTCTACAGGAGGTTGAGTTCGTCCCTCCTTTGTGTTATTGCTCCTGTTCTGGGGCGTTCATCTGCTGTGAGGAAAGTTCATGTTATGCTACTTTGCGGTGTAACACTGCTTTGGAAGCTTCAAATACTGAAGAGCCAGATGGAGCTAGCTGGCCATGAGGCACTATGGTTTTTCAGTGCTCTCTATCTCCCCCTGCTGGTTGATGGACACAGCCCATTCGTAATGGATTCATCTGCTATGACTAAAGGAAAGAAAATTACCAAGGTAAGAATCTAATTTTCCCATTTTTGGACATTTTGCTAGAAATGCCCTAAAATCAAGTGGTGAACATAGCTATTTTTGAACCTGAAAAAGGTCTTTCATTTTGGTTTCATTCAAGTTGAAGTGGAGGATTCTGGAAATGATTTTCTGTCCAATGGCAACACTGACAGTAATACACCATGGTTCCTTCGGGTTCAGGAATTAGCACAGGCGTTTTGTGCTCAGTTTGTTTGTCTTTTGGGACCATTTTGGGAAATAAACCGTCCAAGAGAAAAACACCCAAAAACCAGCCATTGGAATGACTAGGGCCATTATTCTTAGTAGACTGGCCACACATTCCAAAGCAATGGTGCCAAAACAGAGACGGCTGAACCATAGAAAAATGAAGCTGAGAGGAAGTGACGTCATTCTCAGTAATGGCCGTTTGAGATCTCAGCTCCTCACTCCCCATTTCTAATCAGTCATATGAATCTAAGCCATCAGCCGAGCAATTGAATTTTCTATTAGCAGCCAAAGACTCATAAGTACATAAGTAATGCCACACTGGGAAAAGACCAAGGGTCCATCGAGCCCAGCATCCTGTCCACGACAGTGGCCAATACAGGCCAAGGGCACCTGGCAAGCTTCCCAAACGTACAAACATTCTATACATGTTATTCCTGGAATTGTGGGCTTTTCCCAAGTCCATTTAGTAGCGGTTTATGGACTTGTCCTTTAGGAAACCGTCTAATCCCTTTTTAAACTCTGCCAAGCTAACCACCTTCACCACGTTCTCCAGAAATGAATTCCAGAGTTTAATTATGCGTTGGGTGAAGAAAAACTTTCTCCGATTTGTTTTAAATTTACTACACTGCAGTTTCATCGCATGCCCCCTAGTCCTAGTATTTTTGGAAAGCGTGAACAGACGCTTCACATCCACCTGTTCCACTCCACTCCTTATTTTATATACCTCTATCATGTCTCCCCTCAGCCTTCTCTTCTCCAAGCTGAAAAGCCCTAGCCTCCTTAGACTTTCTTCATAGGGAAGTTGTCCCATCCTCGCTATCATTTTGGTCGCCCTTCGCTGCACCTTTTTCCAATTTCACTATATCTTTCTTGAGATGCGGCGACCAGAATTGAACACAATACTCAAGGTGCGGTCGCACCATGGAGCTATATAACAGCATTATGACATCCTCACACCTGTTTTCCATACCTTTCCTAATAATACCCAACATTCTATTCGCTTTCCTAGCCTCAGCAGCACACTGAGCAGAAGGTGTCAGTGTATTATTGATGACGACACCCAGATCCCTTTCTTGGTCCATAACTCCTAACATGGAACCTTGCATGATGTAACTATAATTTGGGTTCTTTTTTCCCCACATGCATCACCTCGCACTTGCTCATATTAAACGTCATCTGCCATTTAGCCGCCCAGTCTCCCAGTCTCATAAGGTCCTTCTGTAATTTTTCACAATCCTGTCGCGAGTTAACGACTTTGAATAACTTTGTGTCATCAGCAAATTTAATTACCTCGCTAGTTACTCCCATGTCTAAATCATTTATAAATATATTAAAAAGCAGCGGTCCTAGCACAGACCCCTGAGGAACCCCACTAACTAGCCTTCTCCATTGTGAATACTGCCCATTTAACCCCACTCTGTTTCCTATCCTTCAACCAGTTTTTAATCCACAATAGGACATTTCCTCCTATCCTATGACCTTCCAATTTCCTCTGTAGCCTTTCATGAGGTACCTTGTCAAACGCCTTTTGAAAATCCAGATACACAATATCAACCGGCTCCCCTTTGTCCACATGTTTGTTTACTCCTTCAAAGAATTGAAGTAAATTGGTCAGGCAAGATTTCCCCACACAAAAGCCGTGCTGACTCGGTCTCAGAATCCATGTCCTTGGATGTGCTCTGTAATTTTGTTTTTAATAATAGTCTCTACCATTTTCCCCGGCACCGACGTCAGAATCACCGGTCTATAATTTCCCGGATCTCCCCTGGAATCTTTTTTAAAAAAATCGGCGTTACATTGGCCACCCTCCAATCTTCCGGTACCACGTTCGATTTTAAGGATAAATTGCATATCACTAGCAGTAGCTCCGCAAGCACATTTTTCAGTTCTATCAGTACTCTAGGATGAATACCATCCAGTCCAGGAGATTTGCTACTCTTCAGTTTGCTGAACTGCCCCATTACGTCCTCCAGGTTTACCGTGAAGTCAGTAAGTTTCTCCGACTTGTCCGCTTGAAATACCATTCCTCTTTTAAACCCAATCTTTAAGTTACCAAGCACAGAATAAAATAATGTCACCTACAGAAATGTCCTTTCCTCTCAGAACTTCTCAGAAAGAAAGTTAAGTGGGACCTTTTCTCTATATAGTTTGGATTCTAAGGAGACTGTTTCAAAGAAACCCTTTTAAGTAGAGGAGTGTGGTAGCCGTGTTAGTCCACTCTTAAGGTTATCAATAGAAATCAAACAAAATAAAACATGGAAAAGAAATTAAGATGATACCTTTTTTTATTGGACATAACTTAATACATTTCTTGATTAGCTTTCAAAGGTTGCCCTTCTTCGTCAGATCGGAAATAAGCAAATGTGCTAGCTGACAGTGTATATAAGTGAAAACATTCAAGCATTACTATGACAGTCTGAAACCCTTTGAAAGTAGCCCAGTAATCAGATTTCCTTTAGTAACCTTTGCAAATATTCTACTTCCTCACACCTTAATTAACACCTGATTCATTCAGGTCAGTAGCAGTGCTGCCTCTCCGGCAGGCAAGAACAGAAAATAAATTTCTTTTAGGACTGTTTAAGCCTTGCTACTATTTTTTTATACTCTTGGCTGTTAAATTTCTATTTCTAGAGAAAGTTTCAGTTTAAAACTATGAGGGAAAGGGTTATACAATATGGAAACTAGTTAATAAATCTTGCTTCTCTCTTATTTTTTTTTTTTTTTTTTGTATCTTGCAGATGTGGACAATTGGGTTAAGGTTAAGTTCATTTTGAGGATATTTTACTACATTTTTATATTGGATTCTTTAACAGTTAGAACATATATATTTTTTTTATTTTTTCCTTTTAAGATCAGTTTTGTTGTGGTTTATTTGGAAAATAATCTATATACAGCTAAATATCTAGGTAGGAGTTCCTCTCTTGTGGTTTTATCTGCATTAGGTTTAATTCCCTTTGTTTTAATTTATTTATTTTTTAAGATGACTTTTATAGGATGTTTTGGTATTATGTATTTATGTTATATTTACATATATTAGAATATATTGTTATATTTGTTTAAATGGTTTTCAGGCTTGGATGTCTCAAGTATATTGTTTTATAGTTTTATCTTTCATCTTTTTATGTTATGGTTTATTTTTTATGTTTATATTCATTGCGTTTATTTTTGTAGGCCCCCCCACCCCCGAGGCAGCCCTATTTGGCCGAAACACGAGCCGTGTTGTGTCTTTGTGAAGATTAAATGAAATATCTTTTTTGGACACCATTTGTGCAAGGGGGGTTTTTTGGTCTTCTCCATTGCTGTGTGCTTGCTGTGCTCTATCCATGGAGGTTGGTTCTTCTGTGCTTGTGACTGGTATCTCTCCCACATCTTCTTAAGTGAAAACTGAAACAAAGAATTAATTTAATCTCTCCGCTATGGCCTTTTCTTCCCTAAGTGCCCCATTTACCCTTGGGCATTAGCGGTCCAACTGATTTTTTTTACCGGCTTCTTGCTTCTAATATACCAAAAAGTTTTTTTTTACCGTTGAGGTAACCAAGGGAACTTTGTAAGTCTAAGTTCTTTGAAAATGATCCCCTACATATTTTTGCCTTCAACACAATCTTCTTTTCAGAGTTTCTGTTTGCCTTCCTTATCAGCACTTTACATTTGACTTTCCATTCCTTATGCTGTTTCTTATTATTTTCAGTCAGATCCTTCTTCCATTTTCTGAAGGATTTTCTTTTAGCCCTAATAATAACTTCCTTCTCCTCACTTTTTATCCATGCCGGCTGTCGTTTGGCCTTCCTTCCTCCTTTTTAGTACATGGAATATATCTGGTCTGGTATTTTTGAATAGTGATGTAAATTTTTTATCTCTACAGCTTCTCTTCTAAGTTTTTTTTTTTTTTTTTTTTTTTTACCATTCTCCACGTTTTATCATAGTCTCCTTTTTGAAAGTTAAATTCTAAAGTACTGGATTTCCTGTGTGTACTTACTCCACAGATTATATCAAATCTGATCATGTTATGATCACTGTTGTCAAGCGGCCCCGGCACCATTACCTACTGCACCAGATCATGTGCTCCATCCACTAAGGGCTAGGTTTAGAATTGTTCCTCCTCCTCCTCCTTAAAGCAGTCCTTGATTTTCATCAAGGAATTTTATCTCCCTAGCATGCTCCTGCCCACACGTAACTGGCAGATAAACACAAGTCCTCCATGTATTTTATGACAGCCTCTCTATCTTTTATTTCTTATATTTTATTTTCTGTTGATACATATCACCTTGTATTCGTGTGACGAGTGGACAACTTATAAATTAAGTCAATTTTAGAGATTTTTAAAGCTTATCTAAAGGAAACGAAGAGTTTTTGAGACCGCTAGTCTGTGAGTGTGTATATATAATAAAAAATTTTTAATGTCCTATACACATGATAATTTCAAGATTTGTCAGGAGGGACTTGAGGAGAGGGATGGAATTGGAATTTTTGGATTCATGCATATGTGGATACAGACACATACGAATATACAAACCAGAAAGTAGGCTCTTGGACAGAACTTGAATTATCAGGCTCCTTGTTTGGTAATACTGCTTCTTTAGATACCTGACACAGGGATAAAGACAGGAGGTTTTACTTGATGAAAGTACCTCTGCACCTGTGGCAGTATGGGAAATCATGTTGAAGCACAAAAGTTCTGTCCACATTTCCATTATTTTGGAACTTGTTTGTGTCTGACAGTTTTATAAATGTCACTTGAGCTAGAACAGAGAAGGCTTGATAATAAATATCACAAAATAAATATGTTTTTGCTGTTCTTTTTTTCAGGTGAAAATGTGCAGAACTGTATAGGTGATGGACACTTGAAAGATCAAAATCCTGTTTTACACCCCTCAAAGTCTGAGAAAAAACTACAGTGCACATTTGAGGGTTGTCATAGAACATTTGTGTGGCCAGCACATCTTAAATATCACCTAAAAACTCACAGGTGGGCAGTGCCAATTCAGGGCAACCTCAAATAACGATGAGAACTCTCATGCAACAATAAAAGTTCCATTTTGCGTAGGGGCTGGATTTGAGAAGTGGGATGGCCAGATTGGAGCGTTCATATTTCCTTGATATGGTTTTGATATATTTTTTTTAATTAGAGACATAAAAAAATGGGGAATTAAGGACAACCCCCTTCCCAAGCTGTGACCCAAACAAGTACTTTTTTCAAGCCTGTTCTGCCCCAGAACATATGAAATATGTTATAGGAAAATTGTTGTAAATCTAAGTGTATTTCCATTGTAAAATGGGAAAAATACACATGAATTTTCAGCCCTATCTAGCCGTGTCCTCTTGAAGTCTTTTGGTTAATATTCAACCGGTGGCGGTCAGATAGGTAGGTCCAGGAGGGAGGTCAGATGATGCTCATAGGAGTGGGAGGTGTTTAGGGGAGCGGGGGGGGGGGGGAGGCAGGAGGGAAGTGGCAGTGAGCTTCGGGTCACCACTGACAGCAGTGCAGGTGCTGCTGATATTCCAAGTCCAGCACCCACATAGATAAAGTTAGGACTGAATATTGCTAGCATTCTCATGGCTCCCAGCTTCTCCCCAACTCTACCTCCAGAAAGCCTTTTTCCTGCCCAAATTTAATATACTACTACTACTAATAATAATTTCTATAGTGCTACTGGATGTACGGAGTTCCCCAGGATCTCTGCTCACTGTTCTAACTATTAGTCTACTTCTCCATTCTGGTTAGTGCTTAAGAGTATCGATCCCTTTGCATCATATGTGTACCTAGTGGCTTTTTGAAATGAGAACGGCATTTTAGAAAGGTTGTCCTGGTCAGGACATCTCAAGTTCAACTATTATTTTAAAACAGGAGCTGCCAACATAGAGGCTGTTATAAAACACATTGAGAACTGGATATTTATCTGCCGATTACATGTGACAGGAGCATCTGTTTTAGAATCATAAATGCCTAAAATATCAACAGTTCAGAATGGACACACAAAAGTTTGTTGAAATTTCAACATAAACTCTTTTGTTATCCAGTTTAGAATTATTAATGTTTACATTTCCCAAAACTGCTGATTTTGCTGGGGTGGGGGGATTAAAGGGGCGCCCTTAGTGCCTCCTATGGAATGCTGCTCAACAGGAGTCCTTTCCTGAAACCTAGACATCCCGGGTAGCAGGTGTAAATCCTGATATCAGTCTTTTTGGACACAGATGTGTATCCACTTGTGAAATGGAGGATACACACTTATTTTTTAGGCCTGCCCCTGTTCCTGCTCAACACATGCCCAGACAGTGCCCCGTTGCCAGATGGATGCTTTTTTAGTTTTAGACATGTATATCTCTAATATCAGGATTTAGATATTTATTCCACCTGGATGTCTAAATGCCGGTTTATGCATGTATAAAACACGAGTGGCACTCCTGACATATGCATCATAGCCAATCTTAACATGTGCAGATGCTTCTAAAATGATCTTGTGTGCACATAGTGTGTGTGGATAACTTCTTAATTTTGTTGCATAAATACAGGTGATGTTTATTACACTGTGTGGATAGATAATGTATATGCTCTCAGTATGGGATTAAATTTTCAGACTTCTATTTCTAAAACATGTTCTGTATGCAGTAGATGGCTCTTATAGAGGTAGCACAAGCTTATGCCTACATTTATGTGATTTATGCATAGACATTTCTAAGGGTGTTTTTTTGGTAGAGCTGGGGTTTGTTTTAATTTAGCGGTTCAGAGACCCCTAGGTTCTGTCTGGTACTGGAGCTCAGCTGTCCAGTGGCAGAGAGAACCCCCAAGAAGGCTGACTCCATCTCTGAATAGCACCAGTACTGGTGTAATCAAGAAGTTGTGAAGTTCTAAAAGGAATTGCCACTGAGAGAGACATCAGGTCTAAGGGACCCACACTAGCAAGGAAAATATACCAGCCTTATGACAAACTGGATTTAGGCTACAGGTTATACATACAATACAGCGAAAGAAAGCAAAAGCATTTATACTTACAGCCTTTGATCATTAAGTGAAGTCCACAGAACATCATTTGGGATGAGGAGTTTATTTGCCAAGATACAAGTCAAATCAGTGATTGACAACAGGCATGTACAATCAATTAATTATAGGAATATAATAATCCAGCTGCAAACAGGTGTTAATTAGTTCCTAATCTTTTATAAAACCATTATGTGAGAAACTACACTGGCACCCACTCAAGGAACGTATCACTTTTAAAGTGTGCACCTTAGTCCACAAAATCATCCACGGAGAAGCCCCTGCATACATGTCTGATTTAATAGACCTGCCACCCAGAAACGCTAAAAGATCATCCCGAACTCTCCTCAATCTCCACTTCCCTAAGTGCAAAGGCATAAAATACAAAGTACTGCACTCGTCAACCTTCTCTTATATGAGCACGCGATTCTGGAATGCACTGCCGCGCAGCCTGAAAGTGACCTACGAACTGACCAACTTCCGCAAACTACTGAAGACTCATCTCTTTGAGAAAACTTATTGCAAAGATCAAAACACATGAAGTCCATACACACTAATAGAAATGCATCAGTTCCCTTCACTCGTATTTTCACCACACTTAAAAACTCTACCCTCTTGTTATTGTCTTATTGCCCTATCAATTCCCCATTGTTACATTCCATTGTTCTGTCCCCCAAATGATCTTGTGACTTTGATTTTGTCTTCCCATAACTCTTCACAATGTAACCCATAATCATACTGTAACAATTTGTATTTACATCATTCACAATATATTGTAAGCCACACTGAGCCCACAAATAGGTGGGAAAATGTGGGATACAAATGCAATAAATAAATATAAATAAATAATTTCTTTTACCAATTAAAGGTTTTACAAGGGAAAGCAATTAGGTAATTTGTCAATTCTGCTGGTTACATTGGTTTCCCTTGGGGAGAGAGAGTGCCAACCCTTCTCTCTAGCTTAAACCAGGAAATACCCTGATTTTTATAGGTGCCCTCAGGATATGGATAATATGACAGTAGATATACCTGATTGGATCTATACTAATGTCATGGTTACCACTGATTGGCTCATGCTAATGAGTAGCTTTTATCTTGCTAACATGGTTTTGTCTTTAGCTCGCTTGACCACAAATCTTAAGCAAGACCATGGCTGACCACAATGTCACTCTGTCCTTTGGACCCCCACCCTTGTGTTTCCTGTTGTTCTCTGCAGTGCTCCAACACTGGGAGTTCAAGCAAGAGCCACACAGGCCTGTAAGCTTTTCCCTCATTTTAGAGCCTGAACCAAAGTCTAGGCAGGGGACCAAGGCTCATAGCTGTAGCATTTTTATACATCTCCCCCTTTTGAAGGCCTTTAGGAAAGGGCTTCAACAATATATGGTTTGACAACTTATAGTAGGCCAAGTCAATCATCTAGGCCTTATGTTCACACCTCAGAACAATATGACTAGTACCCTGATCGAAGGCTGTCTTAGGTTGGGACACTTAGTTCTCCTTACCCGTCATGGCCAAACGATCTTTCTGAGCACCAGGGAGGTGGACAGTGAGTATAAGTATAAGAGACATTATTAAGGGGAGTCTTTGTGTTCAAGATTGCCAGTGATGTAGCTATGAATAGGCTGAGGGCAACAATTAGGGCTTCTATCACAGAGTAACATGGTAGTAACATTTTCTGTAGGTACATAAATCTTCAAAGGAAGAAATTGGGATTTGTAATACCTATCTAAGTATCTAGCAAGTTTGGAAGCATGCTAGCTCCCTCGGGCAAATTTGAAAGTGCAAACTTTCCATTATTGCTATCATTCCAGAGTAGCTCAATCACTCCCATGGTACCATAGCAATCAGTGTTAAAATTTAAACAACAGCATGTTGAACTAAAGAATCTAAAAAGAATCTTTTGTATTTACAACATGGGGAACAATGAGAGAAAGGTATATGTCAACATATAGGACACCATTTAGTAGGATAGGTTGCATATATGCATACATGGTATAATTAATCCAGCCAATAGATCATTATGGATTTAAAGTCAGCTGCAACCTAATTGAGTATTTTAAAATCTGGCATGCCCCCCTAGGAACTCTAATAGAGTTTCTCCTTGGAGAGGGCTAGAGGTGATGGGAATAACTACTTGGACTAAGGCAAACTGGCCTTGTCAGTATGAAGGCAGGGTTGGATAGGACTAACCTAAAGATGCATTGGGTAGGTAAGTGTTAAAGTACATGTCAAAGGTTAATTATGCCTAAATGAAAGTACACAGGAAATTAAATCTAAAGACAATAAGATTTGAATTACAAATGTCCTGCAATGGAAACTGTGTCATTAGCAACATAAATTAGCCAAAAAGGGAGTAATAGGAAAATAAAATAGAACCTTTCCAATAGACAGGGTTAATGCTAGACTAAAAATAAATCAAAATATGAGTCCATAATGTCCATAAATAGCAACTATGAATCTCAAATTAATTATCTCCTGATTGGCTTGGCTGTATTGTGCAGGAGTTCCTGGTTCTGAAATGTCTCCCGTTGTGATTCTGAGTTCTGGACTTTACTGAAGGCTGTAATATTTTTCAGGTGAAATCAAGATGTATAGTTCTCAGGCTTGGCTGCAGTAGAGGTCACAGCTTCAATTCTATCTGGGTATACTTTCTATGGGCTAAGTCTCTCGTGTTCAAGGAATTGGAGGTTGCATAATCATCAGCACCCAGATCTTTGTTTTTATCGTACATCCCCCCCTTCTGGCTTGTGAAGTCTGATAAACAAGACAGAAATGTAATTATTGATCATCAACGGACTTAGACCTGTGAGGATAAGAGAGCTTAGGAAAAAGTCATAGTCAAAGCAGAAGACTAATTGGATGGAGATGTGCATTTTACGATATAGATGGCTTATTTACTTAACTGGTTACCTGTGATTCATATCACTATCCAGTTAAGTAAGATGCTAAAGTTAGGATAGCAAAAGGCTCTCCTAACTCTAACTACGGAGATAACCAGCACCGGTCTGAATATTGGCCAGCGCCTGATTAACCTCCAGGTGTTGCCAGAGGGGTTCCAGCTGCTCCATTCCTCTTCCCCCTTCCATCCTCCCTCAGTGAAGCAATTCCTAGTCTCAGGCTGATCCCCCACCCAGCCCACACCTGTAGTCCTCATAAGTACATAAGTATTGCCATACTGGGACAGACCAAAGGCCCTAGCTGCTTTAGCCTTTCCTCATAGGGAAGACGTCCCATCTCCTTTATCATTTTCGTCACCCTTCTCTGCACCTTTTCTAATTCCACTATATCCTTTTTGAGATGCGGTGACCAGAATTGAACACAATATTTGAGGTGTGATCGCACCATGCAGCGATACAAAGGCATTATAACGTCCTCATTTTTGTTTTCCACTTCTTTCCTTTTCCTTTTCTTAGCCGCCGCAGCACACTGAGCAGAAGGTTTCAAAGTATCATCAACGACGACACCTAGATCCCTTTCTTGGTCAGTGATTCCTAAAATGGAACCTTGCATTACATAGCTATAATTCGGGTTCCTCTTTCCCACATGCATCACTTTGCACTTGCTCACATTAAACGTCATCTGCTATTTAGACGCCCAGTCTCCTAGTCTCGTAAGGTTCTCTTGTAATTTTTCACAATCCTCTTGCGATTTAACGACTTTGAATAACTTTGTGTCGTCAGCAAATTTAATTACCTTACTAGTTACTCCCATCTCTAGGTCATTTATAAATATGTTAAAAAGCAGCGGTCCCAGCACAGACCCCTAGGGAACCCCACTAACTACCATTCTCCATTGAGAATACTGACCATTTAACCCTACTACATAGTAACATAGTAGATGACGGCAGAAAAAGACCTGCATGGTCCATCCAGTCTGCCCAAGATAAACTCATGTGTATACCTTACCTTGATTTGTACCTGTCTTTCTCAGGGCACAGACCGTATAAGTCTGCCCAGCAGTTTTTCCTGCCTCCCAACCACCTGTCCCGCCTTCCATCACCGGCTCTGGCACAGACCGTATAAAAGTCTGCCCTCCCCTATCCTCGCCTCCCAACCACCAACCCCTCTTCCCCCCACCTGCTCTGCCACCCAATTGTAGCTAAGCTTCTGAGGATCCATTTCTTTTGCACAGGATTCCTTTATGCACATCCCATGCATGTTTGAATTCTGTTACTGTTTTCATCGCCACCACCTCCCGCGGGAGGGCATTCCAAGCATCCACCACCCTCTCCGTGAAAAAATACTTCCTGACATCTTTTCTGAGTCTGCCCCCCTTCAATCTCATTTCATGTCCTCTCGTTCTACCGCCTTCCCATCTCCGGAAAAGATTCGTTTGCAGATTAATACCTTTCAAATATTTGAACGTCTGTATCATATCACCCCTGTTCCTCCTTTCCTCCAGGGTATACATGTTCAGGTCAGCAAGTCTCTCTTCATACGTTTTGGAATGCAAATCCCATACCATCCTCGTAGCTTTTCTTTGCACCGCTTCCATTTTTTTGACATCCTTCGCAAGGTACGGCCTCCAAAACTGAACACAGTACTCCAGGTGGGGCCTCACCAACGTCTTATACAGGGGCATTATACTCTCTGTTTTCGATCTTTTAACCAGTTTTTAATCCACAATAGGACACTACCTCCTATCCCATGACTCTCAGATTTCCTCTGGAGTCTTTTATGAGGTACTTTGTCAAACGCCTTTTGAAAATCCAGATACACAATGTCAACCGGCTCACCTTTATCCACATGTTCATTCACCCCTTCAAAGAATAGATTGGTGGCAAGATTTCCTGTCACTAAATCCATGTTGGCTTTGTCTCAATCCATGCTTTTGAATATGCTCTGTAATTTTGTTTTTAATAATAGTCTCTACCATTTTGCTCGGCACCGACGTCAGACTCACCAGTCTATAATTTCCCGGATCTTCTCTGGAACCTTTTTTAAAAATTGGTGTTACATTGGCCACCCTCCAATCTTCCGGTACCATTCTCGATTTTAAAGATAAATTACATATTACTAACAATAGTTCCGCAAGTTCATTTTTCAATACCACCCTGTCCAGGACACTTGCTACTCTTCAATTTGTCAAATTGCCCCATTACATCCTCCAGGTTTATAGAGATTTCATTCAGTTTCTCCGACTTGTCAGTGTTGAATACCATTTCTAGCACCGGTATATCTCCCAAATCTTCCTCGGTGAACACCGAAGCAAAGAATTAATTTAATCTCTCTGCTATGGCTTTGTCTTTCCTGATTGCTCCCTTTATCCCTCGGTCATCTAGCAGTCCAACCGATTCTTTTTCCAGCTTTCTGCTTTTAATATACCTAAAAAAACTTTTACTGTGTTTTTGCCTCCAACGCAATCTTCTTTTCAAAGTCCCTCTTTGCCTTCGACTTGACACTCCTTATGCTTTTTCTTATTATTTTCAGTTGGTTCCTTCTTCCATTTTCTGAAGGATTTTCTTTTAACTCTAATAGCTTCTTTCACCTCACTTTTTAACCATGCTGGCTGTCATTTTGGTCTTCCTTCCTCCTTTTTTAATAAGCAGAATATATTTGGCCTCTGCTTCCAGGATGGGTATTTTTGAACATTACAAAATAAGATAGCAGATGTAAATTCTCAAAGTGGACATATTCCAAACACTAAAATGAAAATAAAATGATTTTTTTTTCTACCTTTGTTGTCTGGTGACTTTCTTTTTCTGATGTAAATTTTTGACCCTCGCAGCCGCTCCTCTAAGGTTTTTTTTCACCATTCTTTTCATTTTATCATTGTCTCCTTTTTGAAAGTTAAATGCCAGGGCCATGCCAACACAGTAAGCGGGGTAAGCACTGCAGGGGGGTGCCGACCGCTGGAGGGCGCCGCCGCGGTGCTTACCCTCGCCGCTTACCTCAGCTCCGCGCCGCCTGGGGGCTTTCACTGACGCTGCTCAGCTGCTGCGACGTCGGAGGTAAAAGATTTATTTACCTCTGACGTCGCAGCAGTTGAGCAGCGTCAGTGAAAGCGCTGCCGACGTCTCCAGCCTTCCCTTCGCGCTCGTTCGTTCCCTCAGTGTCCCACCCTCGCAAGGAAATGATGTCAGAAGAAGGCGGGACACTGAGGGAACGAACGAGCGCAAAGGGAAGGTTGGAGACGTTGGCAGTGCTTTCACTGACGTTGCGCAGCTGCTGCCACGATGGAGGTAAATTTAAATTAAATACAAGAAACCAGACTCAGAGGGTGGGCAGATGGACATGGGAGGATGGATGGAGGAGGGAAGGGTAGAGATGAGCATAGATGGACAAGGATGGACATGGATGGGAGGGCGGGGCCCAGGGAGAGGAGAAATTGCTGGAAATGGAGGGGAAGGGAGTGAGGAGAATTGCTGGCTATGGATGGAGGAAGGAAGGGCAGAGAGGGACAAGGATGGGCATGGATGGGAGGGCAGGGCCCAGGGAGAGGAGAAATTGCTGGAAATGGAGGGGAGGGGAGAGAGGAGAATTGATGGATATGGATGGGAGGAGGGAAGGGCAGAGAGGGACATGGATGGGAGGACAGAGCCCAGGGAGAGGAGAAATTGCTGGAAATGGAGGGGAGGGGAGAGAGGAGAATTGCTGGCTATGGATGGAGGAAGGAAGGGCAGAGAGGGACATGGATGGAAGGGCAGGGCCCAGGGAGAGGAGAAATTGCTGGAAATGGAGGGGAGGGGAGAGAGGAGAATTGCTGGATATGGATGGAGGAGGGAAGGGCAGAGAGCGACAAGGATGGACATGGATGGGAGGGCAGGGCCCAGGGAGAGAAGAAATTGCTGGAAATGGAGGGGAGGGGAGAGGAGAATTGCTGGATATGGATGGAGGAGGGAAGGGCAGAAAGGGACATGGATGGGAGGACAGGGCCCAGGGAGAGGAGAAATTGCTGGAAATGAAGGGGAGAGGAGAATTGCTGGATATGGATGGAGGAGGGAAGGGCAGAGAGGGACATGGATGGACCTGGATGGGAGGGCAGGGCCCAGGGAGAGGAGAAATTGCTGGAAATGGAGGGGAGGGGAGAGAGGAGAATTGCTGGATATGGATAGAGGAGGGAAGGGCAGAGAGGGACAAGGATGGACATGGATGGGAGGGCAGGGCCCAGGGAAAGAGGAGAAATTGCTGGACATGGAGGGGAGAGAGGAGAATTGTTGGACATGGTGGGGATGGAAGGGAAGACAGAGGAAGGAGAGATGCACATGGATGGAGGGGAAGGGAGAGAGAAGAAATGCTGGGCATGGATGGAGGGGAGGGAAGAGAGAGGAAGGAGATCAGATGAGGGAAAAGGAAGAGAGGAGAAAAACTGCACATGGATGGAGGGCAAAAAAGGACTTTGAGAAGAAATTAGCGTTGGAAGCAAAAATACATAGTAAAAATTTTTTTAGATACATTAAAAGCAGGAAACCGGCCAAAGAGTCGGTTGGGCCGCTGGACGAAAATGGTGTTAAAGGGGCGATCAAGGAGGACAAAGCCGTAGCGGAGAAATTAAATGAATTCTTTGCTTCGGTCTTCACCGAGGAGGATTTGGGGGGGACACCGGTGCCGGAAAGAATATTTGAAGCGGGGGAGTCGGAGAAACTAAACGAATTCTCTGTAACCTTGGAGGATGTAATGGGTCAGTTCAGCAAGCTGAAGAGTAGTAAATCACCGGGACCTGATGGTATTCATCCCAGAGTATTAATAGAACTAAAAAATGAACTTGCGGAGCTACTGTTAGAAATATGCAATCTGTCCCTAAAATCGAGTGTAGTACCGGAAGACTGGAGGGTAGCCAATGTTACTCCGATTTTTAAGAAGGGTTCCAGAGGAGATCCGGGAAATTATAGACCGGTGAGTCTGACGTCGGTGCCGGGCAAGATGGTGGAGGCTATTATTAAGAATAAAATTGCAGAGCATATACAAAAACATGGACTGATGAGACAAAGTCAGCACGGATTTAGTGAAGGGAAGTCTTGCCTCACCAATCTAATGCATTTTTTTGAGGGGGTAAGCAAACATGTGGACAATGGGGAGCCTGTTGATATTGTATATCTGGATTTTCAGAAGGCGTTTGACAAAGTGCCGCACGAAAGACTCCTGAAGAAATTGCAGAGTCATGGAATCGGAGGTAGGGTATTATTATGGATTAAGAACTGGTTGAAAGATAGGAAGCAGAGAGTAGGATTGCGTGGCCAGTATTCTCAGTGGAGGAGGGTAGTTAGTGGGGTCCCGCAGGGGTCTGTGCTGGGTCCGTTGCTTTTTAATGTATTTATAAATGACCTAGAGATGGGAATAACTAGTGAGGTAATTAAATTCGCCGACGACACAAAATTATTCAGGGTCGTCAAGTCGCAGGAGGAATGTGAACGATTACAGGAGGACCTTGCGAGACTGGGAGAATGGGCGTGCAAGTGGCAGATGAAGTTCAATGTTGACAAGTGCAAAGTGATGCATGTGGGTAAGAGGAACCCGAATTATAGCTACGTCTTGCAAGGTTCCGCGTTAGGAGTTACAGATCAAGAAAGGGATCTGGGTGTCGTCGTCGATGATACGCTGAAACCTTCTGCTCAGTGTGCTGCTGCGGCTAGGAAAGCGAATAGAATGTTGGGTGTTATTAGGAAGGGTATGGAGTCCAGGTGTGCGGATGTTATAATGCCGTTGTATCGCTCCATGGTGCGACCGCACCTGGAGTATTGTGTTCAGTACTGGTCTCCGTATCTCAAAAAAGATATAGTAGAATTGGAAAAGGTACAGCGAAGGGCGACGAAAATGATAGTGGGGATGGGACGACTTTCCTATGAAGAGAGGCTGAGAAGGCTAGGGCTTTTCAGCTTGGAGAAGAGACGGCTGAGGGGAGATATGATAGAAGTGTATAAAATAATGAGTGGAATGGATCGGGTGGATGTGAAGCGACTGTTCACAGCTATCCAAAAATACTAGGACTAGAGGCATGAGTTGAAGCTACAGTGTGGTAAATTTAAAACGAATCGGAGAAAATTTTTCTTCACCCAACGTGTAATTAGACTCTGGAATTCGTTGCCGGAGAACGTGGTACGGGCGGGTTAGCTTGACGGAGTTTAAAAAGGGGGTTAGATAGATTCCTAAAGGACAAGTCCATAGACCGCTATTAAATGGACTTGGAAAAATTCCGCATTTTTAGGTATAACTTGTCTGGAATGTTTTTACGTTTGGGGAGCGTGCCAGGTGCCCTTGACCTGGATTGGCCACTGTCGGTGACAGGATGCTGGGCTAGATGGACCTTTGGTCTTTCCCAGTATGGCACTACTTATGTACTTATGTACTTATGAGAAAATAGGCAGAAGCTGGATCCACTGGACAGTCAAGTCTGCGGAGGACCCAGCTTTTACTTATGGATATAGAGCAAGAAATGAAGAAGAAAGGAGGAAAGGAAAGAAATAAATGGAAAGGAAGCCCTGGAAACGGAGTTAAGAGGACAGATAGCAGCAGAATCAGATACTGGGCCAGCATGATCAGAAAAAGAAAGTCACCAGACAACAAAGGTAGAAAAAAAATCATTTTATTTTCATTTTAGTGTTTGGAATATGTCCACTTTGAGAATTTACATCTGCTATCTTATTTTGCAATGTATAGCAATTTGTTTCTAAGAATATTGCTGACAATTCCTGTCAGTGTGGCAAGTGGTGAGCGATCATTTTCACGGTTAAAAATCATAAAAAATGATTTGCGATCAAGCATTTCGCAAGAAAGGCTTGTAAGCCTTGCCATGATTGCTATTGAGAATAATATATGTGCCCAGTTAGATAGCAAAGATTTAATTACTAATTTCGTGAACATGAAAGCACGAAAAGCTAAGTGGTTGTAGACCTTCTATTTGTTCAACAGTCCAACAAATATGAACGCCATCTTTCAGCTCCTATTTCCTTTGCATCTTGTGCCACATGGTGGGGGGGCACCAACTGATAGTCTGCAGGGGGGCACCAGAGACCCCTAGGCATGGCCCTGTTAAATGCTAATGTATTGGATTTCCTGTTTATACTTACTCCAAAGCTAATATCAAATCTGATCATATTATGATAACTGTTATCGAGCGGCCCCATCACCATTACATCCCGCACCAGATCATGCGCTTCACTAAGGACTAGATCTAGAATTTTTCCTTCTCTTGTCGGCTCCTGTACCAGCTGCTCCATAAAGCAGTCCTTAATTTCGTCAAGGAATTTTAGCCCCCCACCCCCCCCAGCATGCCGTTATGTTACATTTACCCAGTCAATATTGGGGTAATTGAAGTCACCCATTACTATTGTAGTGCCTAGTTTGTTAGGGCCCCTTATTTTCTTTAACATTTCTACATCCGTCTGTTCATCCTGGCCAGATGGATGGTAGTACACTCCTATCACTATCCTTTTCCCCTTTACACATGGAATTTCAATCCATAGTGATTCCAAGATGTGTTTTGTTTCCTGCAGAATTTTCAATCTATTTGATTCCAGGCCCTCCTTAACATACAATGCTACCCCTCCACCAATTTGATCCGCCCTATCACTACGATATAATTTGTACCCCGGTATGACAGTGTCCCACTGGTTATCCTCCTTCCACCAGGTCTCAGAGATGCCTATTATATCTAATTTTTCATTTAGTGCAATATATTCTAACTCTCCCATCTTATTTCTTAGGTTTCTGGCATTTGCATATAGACATTTCAAACTATGTTTGTTGTTCCTATTTACATCATGCTCAGTACTTGACAGTATTAATTAGCAATCTTTTGTCTGATTTTTTATTTAAGAACACCTGATCTACTATGGTCTCTTTTGCAACCTCACTATCGGGACACTCTATCTTCCCTGTTTCGGTGATATCTTTGAAAGATACCTTGTTCCGAACCATGCGCTTTTTAGCAAATGTCGGCCTTCCCCAAGTTTCTAGTTTAAAAGCTGCTCTATTTCTTTTTTAAACGCCGATGCCAGCAGCCTGTTCTATATACCCTAGAGGGGAAAAATATTCCCTATAAAGCACTGTTATGGTTTTTTAATCTGTGGATATTAATAGAAATCAAACAAAATAAAACATGGAAAAGAAAATAAGATGATACCTTTTTTTATTGGACATAACTTAATACATTTCTTGATAAGTTATGTCCAATTAAAAAAGGTATCATCTTATTTTCTTTTCCATGTTTTATTTTGTTTGATTTCTATTGATAACCTTAAGAGTGGACTAACACGGCTACCACACTCCTCTACTTAATCTGTGGATAAATAAGAAGTCATCAACAATCTCGGGATTCAATCTAGCTCTCCTGTCTTCCACAGTCCTTCCTGGAATAGAAGTTGTCTTCTTAGAAGATGTGCTGGTAGCAGGATGTACAGGATCCCCCATGGAAAGTTTGCTAGTTGTGGCCAGTATGTTTGCTTGTTTTTCCAAAAATTCTAAATATCTTTGTAGGCATAACTTAAACATAAATAACAGTCCAGTTCATTAACAGGCTTCAAAGTAGAAAATGACACGGGGACAAACTTTGTCCCATGTCCTCGTCCCCGTGGGATCTGTCCCCGTCCCCATCCCCACGGTTATTGCGGTTCCCTGTCCCCGTCTCATTCTCTATCCCACATCCCAGAAGCAGTATAACACCTCACCTCGTCCACATCCTCATTCAAAGAGTTTCGGTTCCAGAAAATTTTCAACTCGCTATTCTCAGTGCTAGGAACCTCCCTATGGAACTCTCTACCAACAGTCCTAAGATTGGAACACAGCTACCAACACTTCAGGAAAGGGTTGAAAATTTTCTTCTTCCCAAAACCTTGACATACGACACCAGCTGTACTCATTCTAATGAACACTCCCATTTCTCCGAGGACAAGCAGGCTGCTTGTTCTCACGACTGGGTTGATGTCCATGGCAGCCCCCACCAACCAGAACAAAACTTCGCGGGCGGTCCCGCACGCAGGGCACGCCCACCGCGCATGCGAGGCCGTCTTCCCGCCCGTGCGCGACCGTTCCCGCTCAGTCTTCCTTTTTCCGCGCTGGAGAGAGCCGCGTTCGTCTCTCTCTCTCTCTCTGTCAGCCCCGGAAACCGGATTGCGCTTTCGCCGCGATTTTTCTTCAATTTTCTTCTTTTCGTTGATTCGTCGTTTTTCCTTTTGATTTAAAAAAAAAAAAACGCTAACTTTGTTTTTCCCTCGTCTCTTAGCGGGGGCGTCGCGTTGCGGCCTTGTGGCCGCGCGGTCGATTTGTTTTCGAGGTGTGAATTTTACCGCCACCATCGACGGCTTTGACTTCGCCGACGCAATTTTTCCGTCGATGTCCTCGAAGGTCCCGAGTGGATTTAAGAAGTGTGGTCGGTGCGGCCGGCATATCTCGCAGACTGACACTCACGCTTGGTGCCTCCAGTGCCTCGGGCCGGAGCACGATACCAAGACGTGTACTTTGTGTCTCGGTCTCCGGAAACGGACACAGGTAGCGACGCAAGTTCTTCGGGACCGTCTTTTTGGAACTTGCGCAGGCCCCTCGACGTCGACTTCGACGGCATCAACGGCCGGTTCTTCGGTACCGGTATCGATGTCCACGAAATCGGCACCGACGGCATCGACCCCAGGAGCACAGGTCCCGTCGGCCCGCCGGTCCTCCGGTGAAGGCAGGGGTGAGAGGCCGCGTGGGCAATCGGCCCCGGTCACTCCCTCTACCCAGGGCCCTCGGGACCGAACCCTGTCGGACCCGATCCCTCGAGGCCGAAGGTGATCGACTTCCTCCTCATCGGTTCCACCGAGCGCCAATGACGGGCACCGCAAAAAGGCGAAGAAGCACCGTCATCGGTCGCCCACGACGCATCCGGCTCCCGGCGCCAGGGATGAGTCGACGCCGAGGAAGCGGCAGCGTTGAGAGGAGAGGTCCCCCTCTGTAGTAGAGGTACTGCCACGTCAGGGTGCCAGCACTTCGGTGCAGTCTCCTGGACCCAAACAGCTTCCGGCACCGATGCCTCTACCGGCCCCCTCGCCTTTCCCGACAGCGGGCCTGGACGAGTGCCTCCGAGCCATCCTTCGGGGAACCTGGAAGGGCTGATGCGCCAGACTGTGCCGGTGCCGGGGGTGCTTGCGCCCTCAGCGCTGTTGAGGGTGGCGCCGGCGTGCTCTAGCCCGGTGCCGAGGCCTTCGACGCCGCTTGCGGCGCCGGTCTCGACCACCACGCAGGTGGAGTCCCCATCGACGTCAATGGAGGGAGCTTCATCCCCGCCGGCGCGGGAGTCCACCGCTCGACGACGACACCGAGGCCTCGGTGCCTCGACGTCGAGCTGGGCCCGGTTGAGGACTGAGCTGCATGAGCTCATGTCTGACACTGAGGAAGAGGCCTCGTGGGGGGAGGAGGAGGACCCCAGATATTTCTCCTCAGAGGAGTCTCTGGGCCTTCCCTCCGACCCCACTCCTTCACCAGAGAGAAAGCTCTCCCCACCTGAGAGCCTCTCCTTTGCCTCCTTCGTCAGGGACATGTCTATTTGCATTCCCTTTCCTGTGGTCTCTGTGGATGAGCCGAGGGCTGAGATGCTCGAGGTCCTCGACTATCCATCACCACCTAGAGAGTCCTCCACGGTGCCGTTGCACAATGTCCTCAAAGAGACACTGCTTCGGAACTGGCTGAGACCATTATCTAATCCCACCATCCCCAAGAAAGCAGAGTCCCAATACAGAATCCTCTCGGACCCAGAGTTAATGTGGCCCCAATTGCCTCATGACTCGGCGGTCGTGGACTCTGCTCTCAAGAGGGCACGGAGTTCGAGGGATACCGCCTCGGTGCCCCCGGGGCGGGAGTCTCGCACTCTGGACTCGTTTGGGAGGAAGGCCTACCAATCTTCCATGCTCGTGACCCGCATCCAGTCTTACCAGCTCTACACGAGCATCCACATGCGGAATAATGTGAAGCAACTGGTGGACCTGGTTGACAAGCTCCCGCCGGAGCAGTCCAGGCCTTTTCAGGAGGTGGTCAGGCAGCTGAAGGCGTGCAGAAAGTTCCTGTCCAGGGGTATATATGACACCTGTGACGTGGCATCTCGTGCTGCGGCCCAAGGTATAGTGATGCGCAGGCTCTCATGGCTGCGTGCCTCTGACCTGGACAACCGCACCCAGCAGAGACTGGCCGACGTCCCTTGCCGGGGGGATAATATTTTTGGTGAGAAGGTCGAGCAGCTGGTGGACCAACTGCATCAGCGGGAAACCGCCCTCGACAAGCTCTCCCACCGGGCGCCTTCAGCATCCACCTCAGCAGGTGGACGTTTTTCCCGGGCCAGGCAGGCTGCGCCCTACGCCTATAACAAGCGTAGGTACACCCAGCCGGCCCGAAGGCCTCGTCAGGCACAGGGACAGTCCCAGCGCGCTCGTTCTCGTCAACAGCGTGCGCCTAAGCAGCCCCCTGCGCCTCCACAGCAAAAGCCGGGGACGGGCTTTTGACTGGATCCATGGGAACATAGCCGCCATCAAAGTGTCCGTACCAGACGATCCGCCGGTCGGGGGGAGGTTAAAATTTTTTCACCAAAGGTGGCCTCTCATAACCTCCGACCAGTGGGTTCTCCAAATAGTGCGGTGCGGATACGCCCTGAATTTGGCCTCCCTTCCACCAAATTGTCCTCCGGGAGCTCAATCCTTCAGCTCCCATCACAAGCAGGTACTTGCAGAGGAACTCTCCGCCCTTCTCAGCGCCAATTTTTTTTTTTTTTTGTTACATTTGTACCCCGCGCTTTCCCACTCATGGCAGGCTCAATGCGGCTTACATGGGGCAATGGAGGGTTAAGTGACTTGCCCAGAGTCACAAGGAGCTGCCTGTGCCTGAAGTGGGAATCGAACTCAGTTCCTCAGTTCCCCAGGACCAAAGTCCACCACCCTAACCACTAGGCCACTCCTCCACCCGGGCAGGAAGGGCAGGGATTCTGTTCCAGGTACTTGTGGAAAAGAAAACAGGGGGGATGCGTCCCATCCTAGACCTGAGAGGCCTGAACAAATTCCTGGTCAAAGAAAAGTTCAGGATGCTTTCCTTGGGCACCCTTCTGCCCATGATTCAGAAAAACGATTGGCTATGTTCCCTGGATTTAAAGGACGCATACACTCACATCCCGATACTGGCAGCTCACAGACAGTATCTCAGATTTCGCCTGGGCACACGGCACTTTCAGTATTGTGTGCTGCCCTTTGGGCTCGCCTCTGCCCCACGGGTGTTTACGAAGTGCCTCGTGGTGGTAGCGGCGTATCTACGCAAGCTGGGAGTGCACGTGTTCCCATATCTAGACGATTGACTGGTCAAGAACACCTCGGAGGCGGGAGCTCTCCGGTCCATGCAGTGCACTATTCGCCTCCTGGAGCTGCTGGGGTTTGTGATAAATTACCCAAAGTCCCATCTCCAGCCTGCCCAATCCCTGGAATTCATAGGAGCCCTACTGAATACTCAGACGGCTCAGGCCTTCCTTCCGGAAGCGAGGGCCAACAACCTCTTGTCCCTGGCTTCCCAGACCAGAGCGTCTCAGCAGATCACAGCTCGGCAGATGTTGAGACTTCTGGGTCATATGGCCTGTACAGTTCATGTGACTCCCATGGCTCGTCTTCACATGAGATCTGCTCAATGGACCCTAGCTTCCCAGTGGTATCAAGCCACCGGAAATCTAGCAGATGTCATCCGCCTCTCCACCAGCTGCCGCAATTCACTGCACTGGTGGACCATGCGGACCAATTTGACCTTGGGACGCCCATTCCAAATTCCACAGCCCACGAAAGTGCTAACGACGGATGCGTCTCTCCTGGGCTGGGGGGCTCATGTCGATGGGCTTCACACCCAAGGACTGTGGTCCCTCCAGGAAAAGGATCTTCAGATCAACCTCCTGGAGCTCCGAGCGGTCTGGAACGCACTGAAGGCTTTCAGAGATCGGCTGTCCTGTCGAATTATCCAAATTCGGACAGACAATCAGGTTGCAATGTATTACATCAACAAGCAGGGGGGCACCGGATCTCGCCCCCTGTGTCAGGAAGCCGTCGGGATGTGGCGTTGGGCCTGCCAGTTCGGCATGCTTCTTCAAGCCACATACCTGGCAGGTGTAAACAACAGTCTGGCCGACAGACTGAGCAGAGTCATGCAACCGCAAGAGTGGTCGCTTCATTCCAGAGTGGTACGCAAGATCTTCCGAGAGTGGGGCACTCCCTCGGTGGACCTTTTCGCCTCTCAGACCAACCACAAGCTGCCTCTGTTCTGTTCCAGACTCCAGGCACACTGCAGACTATCGTCGGATGCCTTTCTCCTCCATTGGGGGACTGGCCTCCTGTATGCTTATCCTCCCATACCTTTGGTGGGGAAGACCTTTCTGAAGCTCAAGCAAGACCACGGCACCATGATTCTGATAGCGCCTTTTTGGCCCCGTCAGATCTGGTTCCCTCTTCTTCTGTAGTTGTCCTCCGAAGAACCGTGGAGATTGGAGTGATTTCCGACTCTCATCTCGCAGAACGACGGAGCGCTGCTGCACCCCAACCTTCAGTCTCTGGCTCTCACGGCCTGGATGTTGAGGGCGTAGACTTCGCTTCGTTGGGTCTGTCTGAGGGTGTCTCCCGTGTCTTGCTTGTCTCTAGGAAGGATTCCACTAAAAAGAGTTACTTTTTCAAGTGGAGGAGGTTTGTCGTTTGGTGTGAGAGCAAGGCCCTAGAACCTCGTTTTTGCCCTGCACAGAACCTGCTTGAATACCTTCTGCACTTATCAGAGTCTGGCCTCAAGACCAACTCAGTAAGGAATCACCTTAGTGCGATTAGTGCTTACCATTCTCGTGTAGAGGGTAAAGCCATCTCTGGAGAGCCTTTAGTCGTTCGATTCATGAGAGGCTTGCTTTTGTCAAAGCCCCCTGTCAAACCTCCTGCAGTGTCATGGGATCTCAACGTCGTCCTCACCCAGCTGATGAAACCTCCTTTCGAGCCACTGAATTCATGCCATCTGAAGTACTTGACCTGGAAGGTCATTTTCTTGGTGGCAGTTACTTCAGCTCGTAGGGTCAATGAGCTCCAAGCCCTAGTAGCTCATGCTCCGTATACTAAATTTCATCACAACAGAGTAGTCCTCCGCACTCACCCTAAGTTCCTGCCAAAGGTGGTGTCGGAGTTCCATCTTAACCAGTCAATTGTCTTGCCAACATTCTTTCCCAGACCGCATACTCGCCCTGCTGAACATCAGTTGCACACATTGGACTGCAAAAGAGCATTGGCCTTCTACTTGGAGCGGACACAGCCCCACAGACAGTCCGCCCAATTGTTTGTTTCTTTCGACCCCAATAGGAAAGGGGTCGCTGTCGGGAAACGCACCATCTCCAATTGGCTAGCAGATTGCATTTCCTTCACTTACGCCCAGGCTGGGCTGACTTTTGAGGGTCATGTCACGGCTCATAGTGTCAGAGCCATGGCAGCGTCGGTGGCTCACTTGAAGTCAGCCACTATTGAAGAGATTTGCAAGGCTGCGACGTGGTCATCTGTCCACACATTCACATCACATTACTGCCTCCAGCAGAATCTGTTTGGGGTGTAAATCCAACTCCACCCTCCAGGACCCGAATTTATTCTGGTCAGGCTGCACTCTCAGTTAGTTGTTCTTCGTAGGTCAATTTCTGTTATACCCTCGCCGTTGCGAGGTTCAATTGACCTGGTTTCTTGTTTTGAGTGAGCCTGAGAGCTAGGGATACCCCAGTCGTGAGAACAAGCAGCCTGCTTGTCCTTGGAGAAAGCGAATGATACATACCTGTAGCAGGTGTTCTCCGAGGACAGCAGGCTGATTGTTCTCACCTACCCTCCCTCCTCCCCTTTGGAGTTGCGTTTCATAATTTTTGCTTGTCATTCAACTGAGCGGGAACGGTCGCGCACGGGCGGGAAGACGGCCGTGCATGCGCGGTGGGCGTGCCCTGCGTGCGGACCGCCCGCGAAGTTTTGTTCCGGTTGGTGGGGGCTGCCGTGGACGTCAACCCAGTCGTTAGAACAATCAGCCTGCTGTCCTCGGAGAACACCTGCTACAGGTATGTATCATTCGCTAACATCAGGGTAACATCCAATCCCCATTGTTAATATGTCCACTTTAAGAATATCTATTGTAAAAATGTCCATTGTAAAATGCTACTTTCGGTTTATATCTTCAATATGGCTTACAATCCAGTTATAAAGAGGTACTGTTTTTTTATCCTTAGAGGGCTCACAATCTTGCTTTTGTACCTGAGGCAATGGAATGTTAAATGACTTGCCCAGGGTCACAAGGAGCTGCAGTGGGAATTGATCCCAGGATGTTGGGATCAAAGCCCGCTGCACTAACCATTAAGCCACTCCTCCACTACTGTAAACATTCTCTCTAAGTATTGTAACCTGCACTGAACCCGCTGTGGGGATATTAGTGGTATATACATTGCCACTTGACCAAAGATAAAGCAGTATTCCTCCTATCACTAGATCTGACAGCCGCATTTGACCTTATCAGTCATGATCTTCTACTTAATCGGCTAACTGACATAGGACTCATTGACGTAGCTCAAAAATGATTCTTCATATCTTCACAATCGGACTAACACTGTAATTTGGCAAGGCACTCCATCTCAGACATACACTTTCTCATGCGAGTTGCCACATGGAGCTATACATAAGTACATAAGTATTGCCATACTGGGAAAGACCAAAGGTCCATCAAGCCCAGCATCCTACTTCCAAAAGTGGCCAATCCAGGTCACAAATACTTGGCAAGATCCCAAAAAAGTACAAAACATTTTATACTGCTTATCCCAGAAATAGTGGATCTTCCCCAAGTCTATTTAATAATGATCTATGGACTTTTCCTTTAGGAAGCCGTCCAAACCTTTTTAAAACTCTGCTAAGCCAACCGCCTTTACCACATTCTCTGGCAACGAATTCCAGAGTTTAATTACACGTTGAGTGAAGAAACATTTTCTCCGATTCGTTTTAAATTTACTACATTGTAGCTTCATCACATACCCCCTAGTCCTAGTATTTTTGGAAAGCGTAAACAGACGCTTCACATCTACTCGTTCCACTCCACTCATTATTTTATAGACCTCTGTCATATGTCCCCTCAGCCGCCTTTTCTCCAAGCTGAAGAGCCCTAGCTACTTAGCCTTTCCTCATAGGGAAGTCGTCCCATCCCCTTGCACCCACCCTCATTAATATTTTCATGTTGCCGCTGCTCATACAATAGTTAGACCTGACGTCTTATGTGCAGACGATATACAGTTTCTCACCATCACAGACTATAACTCCACTAGTGACATTCTGGCATTAAATACCAAATTAGATCTTATCTCTCACTGGCTGCAATCCAAAAAAATTGAAACTGAATCCAGACAAATCTCAAGGTGTCCTGTTTTCCTGGAAAGGTGACCACACACCTGTAATTCCCGTTAGTATTTCTAGATCCACTGTTACACTACAACCCACCATTAAAGTTTTGGGGGTTATTCTGGATCACAATCTAAACTTTAGGCCTCAAATTTTTGCACTTATCCATCCCTGCTTTTTTAAAATTACTCATGCTCTATTTTGTAAGACATATATTTTCAAAAGATGCATTTCAGGTACTAACGTATACTTTTGTCATCAGTAAGCTTGATTACTGCAGCACACTCCTACAAGGTATCGTCACTCAGACATGTGACAGTTATCGATAAGTTTGCCATATTTTGAACTATTACCAATTCCCGAAAATATGACCACATGACCCCACTTCCACGCCAAGAACACTGGCTACTGGTCGCTCACCGGATTACGTTTAAAATGTTGGTACTCACTCATATAAAATTCATAGCTCTGGACAGCCACTATACCTCTCACGATTTCTGACACCATATTCTCCTCCACAATGTCTCCGATCATCCTTGCAACACATCTTAGTGGTTCTTTCCTTTCACTTCATGAGACCTGACAGCATCCACTCTTGAACTTTTAGTGTCACAGTGCCTATCTTTATTGAATTCTCTAACCCTTTTTTCTGAGATCAGAATCCCCTCACTCCTATTTAAATCGACTCTGAAAACATTTTTATTCCATCGTTCTTCCCTACAAAAAAGAATCCTGCTCCTGCCAGAGAGGTGGAGGGACGGATAAAGTGTCATCACAAATTATCCTGGATGTACTCCCTCATAGCTTTGGGTTCCGGAATAAAGAGCGCATAGACCTTGCCCTTGGATGACACCTTACCCAATAAGAAGTCAATAGGGCAGTCATATTCTTGATGAGGTGGTAGGGTCTCAACTTGCTTCTTGCAAAACGCATCCACTGCGGGAAGACCTGGGAGTAGACATGGCTCAGCTTTAGCCAGAGGTAGCTGAGGGTGCACTGGAGTGAGGCAGGAATGAAAGCAGGTCGGACCCCAACTAAAATGTCCCCAGTTCACCAGTCGACATGGTGTTCATGTTTTTGTAATCAGGGAAGTTTTAGAACGATCTGACTGACTGACATAGGGAGTATGTAGAACTCTATGACTTCTTGGTGCAAAGGGCCCACTTGGAAAGAGATGGGGCTAATTATCATTGCCAGGTGTCCAGGCAGATTGACGAGATACAAAGCAGTCTCCGAAGAGGATTTACAGGATCCCATGTTGATGTATCAGTTGCTTGTCCACAAGATTCCCAGCAGCCCCTGAGTCAAGGAAGGCCTGAACCAGGATTCATTTGTTTCCCCCACCAGAGGGTGACTGGTAGAGTGATGAGGGGAGGTTGACATAGTTCGAGGTGGGCCTAGGGGTGCCTTCCCAACCAATCCTAGGCCTTGGAGTTTCATGGATTTTTGGGACATCTAGTGGCATAATGTCCTGAGTCTGCACAATATATGCAGAAGTCTTGTGCTCTGCGACATCACTTTTCCTCCTTGTAGAGTCAAGAATGCCCCACGTGCATTGAAACCTCCAACAGGGTAGCCACAGTGGGGGAGCCTTTGGTATTGGTGTCTGAACCTAGGGTGCCAAACCTATGGGCTGGCCCCTATTGCCTGGTTCCTTGGCCCTCTCCTGGAAATGGACATCAATCCCAATGCAGAGGGATATGAGGTCATTCAGATTGGATGGCAGGTACAGTCCTGCAAGCTCATCCTTAATACACCCAGCAAGACCCTGCCAAAACACTACCACTGGGCTTTTTAGCTGCACCGAAGTTCCGAAACCAGACTCTGGAACCACACGGCATACTGGCCCATGGTCTATGCTCCTTGTTCAAGGCACAATAGCTCGGAGGCTACTGAGGAGGAGCGCCCTAGCTCATCAAACACCTGTCGGAAACGGTGATAAAGTCCTCTAGGCTGGACATAATCAGGTGATCCTGCTCCAACAGAGGGGAACACCTAGGCCAGTGCCTGCCCAGAAAGGAGAGAGATGATGAAGATGACCTTGATGCAGTCAGTTGGAAAGCTGGCAGGCTGCAGTTTGAAGTTCATCAAACACTGATTAATGAAACTCTGGCAGGCCTTGGGATCTCCATCAAAGTGCGGCTGCGCCACAGCTCAAGGCTGGGGCACTGATGGAGTCGGAGATGGAGCCACTGCGGCGGACCCTGGAGGATTCAGCACCACTGGGGCTGTAGGACACATTGCTGTCAGCTGCGCATATACCCCCTGAAGGTTTCTCATTAGTTGTAACTGAGCCTGCTGTTGTTGGACCACAAAACATAACCATCATGTATATAGTACACTAAGGACTCCACTTATAGTAAGCAAACGAATATCATGACATACCTAAACAGAGGCTGGCTGGTCACCAAATGCTTCTAAGAATAACAATGTTTTAAGCTCCCTCCGAAATTGAACTATGACCTTCAAAGGCTTTATATACATAGGCAACTCGTTCCACAATTTTGGCCCCTCATGTGTAAAAGAAGACCTGCAATATTCATCTAGTTTGTTAAGCTGAAAAGATGGCATTTCCAAAAGGTTAGCGTTAGAAGATCTCAAAGCTTGTCACGGTTGTGCCCAGGTTCCTTGCTTACAGACACCTCGGCTCCCGGTGGTTAAACCTGGCGGGTGCTGGGAACCGATGGCTTACCGTTTCCCATGTTCCAGAAGAAATGCTGGTCCGGTCCGGATCATTTATGCACATGACGTCACAATCTACATCCCATTCAAACAAGATCTAATTGAAATCACCAACGAGATCAACCAAAGCCTCCAAATAATGCACACCTGGGCAGATGCATTCCAACTAAAACTTAACGCAGAAAAAACACAATGTCTTGTACTCACCTCACAACATAACACAAAAAACTTCAACGCCATAACCACACCATACTGTTCTCTTCCGGTCTCACAAAACTTGAAAATTCTCGGAGTCACCATTGACCGAAACCTCATTCTTGATACCCTTGTGAAAAACACGACGAAAAAGATGTTCTATACCATGTGGAAACTTAAAAGAGTAAAACCTTTCTTCCCAAGATACATCTTCCGTACCCTGGTACAGTCAATGGTAATAAGCCATCTGGACTACAGCAATGCACTATACGCCAGATGCAAAGAACAGACAATCAAAAAAACTTCAAACTGCCCAGAATACAACCGCCAGACTCGTATTTGGAAAAGCCAAATATGAAAGCGCAAAACCACTAAGAGAGAAACTTCACTGGCTTCCACTGAAGGAACGTATTGCGTTCAAGATCTGCACGTTGGTACACAAAATTATTCATGCAGATGCCTCAATCTACATGCTAAACCTCGTAGACCTACCTCCCAGAAACGCCACAAGATCATCCCATAAATTTCTCAACCTGCACTACCCCAGCTGCAAAGGACTTAAATACAAGATGATGCATGCCACTACCTTCTTTTACAAGAGCACGCAGATATGAAATGCATTACCTACAGACCTGAAAGCAATCAAAGAAATATCTATCTTTCGGAAATCTCAGAAAACATTCTTCTTCAACAAGGCCTACAATGAGAACTTATAACCTCACTAAGTCCACTCAACTATGAGCGCACACCTTCTATATTACCCTAACAACTCTCTTACCTCTTCCCTCACCCCTTCCTAAGCGTTACACATTACTAATTGTATCTGATATCCTGTTATGACAATGTTATCAAATCTATGTAAGCCACATTGAGCCTGCAAATAGGTGGGGGAATGTGGGATACAAATGCAATAAATAATAATAATAATAATCTTCCAGCCTTCCAGAGTGTTTTGGGAGTTTTTTGGAACCAAGCAGTACCCGTACTTAGTGAACTCCCTTGTAGGTTGCCTTTATTAACCACCTGGGTAGGTCTGTAGTTTGCCTTGCAACAGAGGTCCTCAGAGGTGTTTCCTTTGGTGAGAGTTGTTGCAGTGCGTCTGTGTTATTTTTTTTCCTTTTGTGTCTTTGACCCTGCTGGTCTCCTGGATTATTTTCCTGCCTGCTGCCTGCCCAGACCCGGCTTGTTCCTGGACTATTCTTCTGCCTGCTGCCTGCCCAGACCCGGCTTGTTGTTGGATTATTCTCCTGCCTGCTGCCTGCCCAGACCCGGCTTGTTTCTGGACTATTCGTCTGCCTGCTGCCTACTTGGGACCCCAGCGTGTTTCTAGTGTGACCTGCTGTATGTCAGACGGCTGCTGTGTCCTGCAGTTCCGCCTTCCTGTCCTGTCCGGTAAATCCTGCCGGCCGCTTGCAGCCAGGAGCTCAACTGGTGAAGGGTGGCTAAGTGTAGGTGAAGTCTTGCTCCAGTCCACTGTGTTCCAGTTCCGTTTTGCCTTGTCTTGTGTTTGGGTGATTCTCCTGCCGCTGCCACCTCTCGGCAGTGGTCCAAGGGCTCACTATCCAGAGGTTCGCTGGGAAACCTGACAAAGCTCTTGCAGGAAGGAAGATGATAGAACAGGAGGAACCAGATTATTTCACACTTTGAAAACTAATAATCTCACCTTCATCACATGGAAACAGTCACAAAGGAATTACAAAAATGCCATTAAACAAGCCAAAAGATCCTACTGCACGCCACAAATTACAACCAGCGGCACAGACATAAAAAACCTTCTAAACACCAATCCTCACCTACAAACTGCCCATCTGCTGACCAGCTGGCCAAACACTTCAAGGACAAAATTATCAATCTCTGTAACATGATTCCACAAGACTGCAACAACATTGAAACCTTTCTCGATGAACTGGACCCCACCATGGAAGAAATTCCAGCTGACCGCTCATGGACGAATTTTGCCCACATCACCATCGAAGAAGTTTCTGTGACGATCTCCAAACTCTCCAGATCCAAATGCCATCTTGACCCCTGTCCCAACTACTTAATGAAAGATGTCTCTGTACGCTTTATTACAGATCTCATTTCCCACCTCAACTTCTTGCTCCAACAAGGCTCCTTCCCTACTGATCATGGCAACATACTACTTACACCAATACCCCAAAACACTAAGAAATCAATGAGTGATATTTCCAACTACCGCCCTGTCACCTCCATCCCCTTACTAATCAAACATATGGAAAACAGGGTAACCTCTCAAATCAATGACTACATAAATAAATTCTCCATTCTACATGAGTCGCAATCAGGATTCCGTCCTGCCCACAGCACAGAAACTGTGCTACTCACTTTAACATCTATATTCAAAAAAGAAATTTCATTAGGAAATAACATTCTTCTTCTTCTTCAATTCAACCTGTCCAGTGCATTTGACATGGTAAATCATCACATTCTAACACAACTTCTGGATAAAGTAGGTATTGGCAGAAATATCATCAAATGGGTAAAAGGCTTTATTACAACAAGATCCTACCAAGTTAAATCAACTTCAACAATCTCATCTCCTTGGTCATCAGTTTGTGGTGTACCACAGGGATCTCCTCTATCTCTGATCCTCTTCAATCTTATGATGATCCCCCTGGCTAAATCCCTTTCTAGACACAGTCTCAACCCTTTCATCTACGCTGATGACGTCACCATATTCATCCCCTTTAAATCCAATTTATCAGAAATCTCCGACAAAATAACTACTGGCATGAACATCATAACCTCTTGGGCCAACGCCTTTATGATGAAACTGAACAAAGAGAAAACACAATGCCTAATCCTCTCATCCCAACACTCTTCACCCCTCCCAACTACTCTTAGTACCCCTGACGTCACCATCTCCATATCCAACAACCTGAAAATTCTTGGAGTGACACTAGACAAGCATCTATCACTTGAAACTTGCGCAAAATCACTACGAAGAAAATGTTCAACATGATGTGGATACTGAAACGTGTTAAACCTTATCGCCCCCTGAAAACATTCCGCAACTTGGTACAGCCACCATACTTACTCATGTGGACTGCTGCAACAGCATTTTCATAGGCTGTAAGGCCCAAATCATGAAAAATCTTCAGACTGCCCAAAACACGGCATCCAGACTCATTTTTGGCAAATCACGATTTGAGAGTGCATCACCCCTTCGTGAAAAGCTTCATTGGCTCCCTATTAGAGAACGATTAAACTTCAAGGTCCACACACTGATTCATAAGATCATCCACGGAGAATCTCCGAACTACATGACTGTCTTGATCGACCTACCCACCAGAAACATGTTGGAATCCTCTCGAAATTACCTCAACCTGCACTACCCTAATTGCAAAGGACTCAAGTATAAAACCTCGTATGATTCCAGCTTCTCATTCAAAGGCAGTCAACTCTGGAATGCCCTTCCCAGATCCATTCGTTCTATTAAAGACTACCTGCCCTTCAGAAAATCGCTGAAGACCCATCTATTCAAGGAAGCTTATCCAAACGCCATGACATAACCCTACGAACCCACCTATTCATCACCAGTTCCTGTGACAACGGCAGTGACTCAGAGCATGCCTTCTCCAATTTTTCCTTTGCTTATCCTGACCCTATCCTTGATTCTCCGAGGACAAGCAGGCTGCTTGTTCTCACTGATGGGTTACGTCCACGGCAGCCCCCTCCAATCGGAAACTTCACTAGCAAAGGCCTTTGCTAGTCCTCGCACGCCAATGCGCACCGTGCATGCGCGGCCTTCTTCCCGCCCGAACCGGCTCGTGTTCGTCAGTCTTCTTTTGTCCACGCTCGGGACGGTCGTGTTTTGCCGCTGTTTTTCTTGCCCCTCAAGTTGACCTCGCGCATCTTCGCGATTTTCGCTTAAAAAAAAAAAAAAGAGACCGATCCGGTCTTTCCCCTTTCCCATGTTTCCAGCTTTTTCCCCGTGTAAGTTTCCTTTCGCTTCGGGACCGGCCTATTTGGCCTTGGTACGGGTTTTTTCTCCCTTCTTTTTGGTGCCTTTCGTCATCATCGCGAATTTTGATTTCGCCGGCGTGATTTTTCCGCCCATGTCATTGAAGTCTTCCAGCGGCTTCAAGAAGTGCACCCAGTGCGCCCGGGTAATCTCACTCACTGATAGGCACGCTTCGTGTCTTCAGTGTCTGGGGGCTGGGCACCGCCCGCAGGCCTGCAGTCTCTGTGCTCTTTTGAAAAAGAGGACTCAGGCAGTGAGATTGGCCCAGTGGAACGCGTTGTTCTTGGGTTCTTCGACGACAACAGCACGGGACGCATCGAGTGCATCGATGTCGACAGCATCGAAGTCTTTGACCTCGGCATCGACTGCATCGAGGCTTCTACCTCCTGCATCGTCGGTACCGAGACATCGAAAGGCTGCGTCGACGTTGGTGGTACCGGGACCTCCGCTATTGCTGATGTCGTTGGACGGTGGTGCTTCGTCTGGAGTGCAGGTGAGGGCTGTCCATTCCCCTGCTGGTGGCGGTGAGCCTTCGGGTGGGTCTCCCCCTGCCCTGAGGGCTCCTGCAGTACAGCCCCCCTGAGATCGACCTTCTTCGGCCTCGGCCCCGAGGAAGCGACGGTTGGATTCTACGTCCTCCTCGTCGGTACCGGGAAGCTCCGGTGATATGCTTCGCTTGAAGAAGTCAAAGAAACATAGTCACCGGTCTCCTTCCCGTCTCGGTACCGAGAGCTCTGGGTCGCCGAGGCAGTCAGCACCCAGTAAGCATCGGCACCAGGAGGATCACTCGCCCTCTGTTCAGGAGGTGTCGATGCGCTCCCCCTTGGACAGCCCAGAACCGCCTCCATGCCCGGAACAGACTCTGACCTCGACACCTGCATCGGCTTCTCAGTCTTTCTCCACAGCCGCTCTGCACAAGAGTCTCCGGGCCGTTCTTCCAGAAATTCTGGGAGAGCTGTTGCGCCCTTCTCAGGTACTGTCGAGTGAGGCGACGGCTGGCCCCTTGCTCGAGGTGAGGTCTCCGGTGACGATACCGCTTGCGGTACCGGCTACGACCGCCTCCCAGGCAGACTCCCTGTCGGCGGAGGGAGCTTCGCCGGTGCTGGCGAGGGAGTCCACCTCTCGACGCTCCTACCGTGGCCATGTTTCCACGGAGTCGAGTCGGGCACGACTTCAGATGCAGGTTCGTGAACTTGTGTCTGATACCGATGGTGAGGCCTCGTGGGAGGAGGAGGAGGACATCAGATATTTCTCTGATGAGGAGTCTGATGGCCTTCCTTCTGATCCCACTCCCTCCCCTGAAAGGCAGCTTTCTCCTCCCGAGAGTCTGTCTTTCGCGGCCTTTGTCCGGGAGATGTCTACGGCCATCCCCTTCCCGGTGGTTGTGGAGGATGAGCCCAGGGCTGAAATGTTTGAGCTCTTGGACTATCCTTCTCCACCTAAGGAAGCGTCCACAGTACCCATGCATCATGTCCTAAAAAAGACATTGCTGGCGAACTGGACCAAGCCTCTAACTAATCCCCACATTCCCAAAAAGATCGAATCCCAGTATTGGATCCATGGGGACCCAGAGCTAATGCGCATTCAGTTGCCTCACGACTCTGGTGTGGTGGATCTGGCCCTAAAGAAGGCTAAGAGTTCTAGAGAGCATGCTTCGGCGCCCCCGGGCAAAGACTCCAGAACCTTAGACTCCTTTGGGAGGAAGGCCTATCATTCCTCTATGCTCGTGGCCAAGATTCAGTCCTACCAGCTCTATACAAGCATCCATATGCGGAACAATGTGCGGCAGTTGGCGGGCTTGGTGGACAAGCTCCCTCCTGAGCAAGCTAAGCCGTTTCAGGAGGTGGTCAGGCAGCTGAAGGCGTGCAGAAAATTCCTGGCCAGAGGGGTATATGATACCTTTGATGTTGCGTCCAGGGCCGATGCTCAAGGTGTGGTGATTCGCAGACTCTCAAGGCTGCGTGCCTCCGACCTGGAGAATAGGATCCAGCAGCGGATTGCGGACTCCCCTTGCCGAGCGGACAACATTTTTGGAGAAAAGGTTGAACAGGTGGTAGAACAGCTCCACCAGCAGGATAACGCTTTCGACAAATTCTCCCGCCGGCAGCCTATAGCATCTACCTCCTCAGGTAGACGTTTTTATGGGGGAAGGAGGGCTGTTCCCTACTCTTCTGGTAAGCGTAGGTACAATCCTCCTTCTCGACAGCCTGCGGCCCAGGCTAAGCCCCAGCGCGCTCGCTCTCGTCAGCAGCGTGCGCCTCAGCAAGGCCCCACGGCTCCCCTGCAAAAGCAGGGGACGAGCTTTTGACTGGCTCCAGCAGAGCATAGCCGACGTCAACGTGTCCGTGCCGGGCGATCTGCCGGTCGGGGGGGGAGGTTGAAAGTTTTTCACCAAAGGTGGCCTCTTATAACCTCCGACTGTTGGGTTCTTCAAATAGTTCGGCAAGGATACACCCTCAATTTAGCCTCGAAGCCTCCAAATTGCCCACCGGGAGCTCAGTCCTACAGCTTCCAGCACAAGCAGGTACTTGCAGAGGAACTCTCCGCCCTTCTCAGCGCCAATGCGGTCGAGCCCGTGCCATCCGGGCAAGAAGGGCTGGGATTCTATTCCAGGTACTTCCTTGTGGAAAAGAAAACAGGGGGGATGCGTCCCATCCTACACCTAAGGGCCCTGAACAAGTATCTGGTCAAGGAAAAGTTCAGGATGCTTTCCCTGGGCACCCTTCTTCCCATAATTCAGGAAAACGATTGGCTATGCTCTCTGGACTTGAAGGACGCCTACACGCACATCCCAATATTGCCAGCTCACAGGCAGTATCTGTGATTTCAGCTGGGCACACGTCACTTCCAGTACTGTGTGCTACCCTTTAGGCTCGCCTCTGCGCCCAGGGTGTTCACGAAGTACCTGGCTGTAGTAGCAGCAGCGCTTCGCAGGCTGGGAGTGCACGTGTTCCCTTATCTCGACGATTGGCTGGTGAAGAGCACTTCCGAGGCAGGAGCTCTACAGTCCATGCAGGCGACTATTCGACTCCTGGAGCTACTGGGGTTTATGATAACTTACCCAAAGTCCCATCTTCTCCCAGTACAGAGACTCGAATTCATAGGAGCTCTGCTGGATTCTTCGGCCCCTTTGCCCCTTCTATTAATTCTATCTTATGGGGTTTTGCATTTACGGCTAGTCCATATGGTGAATCACTTGTACTCCAAATATGTTGTGGTAATTCTTCCATAAGCCTTACTTTATTTTCATTATTCAACTGTTGAACCATGGTGAGCAAACTTGGTATTTCTTTATTTCCAAAATCTAAACACAATCCTAATTGAGACAATTAGTCTCTACCACACAAATTTACTGGGCAATCAGGTGCCACTAAGAAGGGTACCACAGCCTCCCTTGAACCGTGCGGTTGGCATTCCAAGCGCACCAGAGTGGGTTCTGTTAGCCTTTTTCTTTGTTCTAGCCCCGTAAATCCCACTGTTGTTCTATACTGATTTGAAAGTTTAACTCCCTGTGGTTTTGCACACAACACAGAGGTACTCGCCCCTGTATCTATCAAAAATCTCACAGGAGTTCCATATTTTCCAATTGTCAATGTAATAAAGGGTTCCCTTGTGTCTAACCTGAAAATCATTCCCTCCTCCTGACACTGGTCTGCTTCCAGTCAATAGCATTGGTCTGGAATATTCTGCCAAGTTGGAAAGGCATTTACAGTACCCTGTCTCTGTACTGCAGCTCCTGGTCCCTGTGATTGCGTCGCTGGCCGCTGTATTGCAGTCTGCGGGGCACTCGCAGGTATCCCTACTACTTGTGGCATTAATCCTTGCTGCGTCTGCATTTGTACTTGGGGCATTCCTGCATTCTGATAACATTCTGAAGCATAGTGACCAAATTGATTACAGCCCCAACATTGTACATGCGCCCTTCTATTAGGTGATGGTCCTGATCCTTGCATCCCTCGACCTCTACCCCTGCTTCTAACCATGCCTCGTCCCCTTGGTTGGTACGGCCGGCTATATCCCGGTTGTACATAGTAAATGACCTGTGGAGGTGAGGCAGAGGGTATCACCATTGTTTCCTGTTTTTTGTTTTTATCCTGTTCCTTGTTTTCCAAATCCTTTAACTGCATAGTCATTAACTTAGAAGTTAATTTTGCCTGTTCTTTCTGAGGGGTTTCTATCATTTTCCGATGCACATTGCTAAAATGCATCAAAGTCTGTCTTATTTCTGGCCATGGTTTTGAAGACAGAGCAATAACAGCATCCAAATTTTTACGCATATTACCAGGCAAGGTAGACATAAAAAGATGCAAAAACACGGCAACATTATGAGCTACATCCGCATCCTGTCCTGTCTGTGCTTTATACAAGGTCAAACACTGCGTTAAGTGGGCTGCAAAATCAGTCTTTGGATCCCACTTACTACCGGTAATGGCTGAAAAATCAATTGGGGTTGGGTACATAATATGCAACGCTGCAGAAAGCTGCGCCTTAATTTGTCCCGCGTAGATATCCCCGTCGGCCGTATATGACGGCAGGCGCGGATATCCACATTGTACTGCCAATTGAGAAATATTAATGCCCGAGGCTGCACACAAAGCTTTAAAATCACCTATAGTCAATAGAGTGCCTGCTGTAACCTGTTCTATCCCTTCTAACCACATGCGGGCTCCTTTCACAACACTAGGAATTTTGGAAATCAACATTGTAACATCTACAGGAGTATATGGTTTATAATGCTGCATGCGGTTTCCTCCTGCATCTATTCGTGTCATGACTGGGAAGGCTGATTGACTACATGCCCCCTCCATCAGCCCTTCCTTTCCTTTTTCCAATTTAGATGAGGAATGTAAGGAATGGGCAGCGTCCTCAGCCTCCATTTTGGCCAGAATCTTAAACCAATTATCCCAGTATTCTAAGCCTTCCCTTACGAAGGAATCTTTTCCTAAACCTGAACCATGGCGCAGTACTGCTGAGGCAAGGACTTCAATATCCTGTAATGTTCCAGGACCTCCCTGGTGGCATGGCATTTCAATACGGCGCGAATCAAAAAAATGTTTTGTTGCCCCCCACCAGTCCTCACCATATTTAGTGCAGCCTGTGTCAGCCATTTCTTTCTTAACATTCTCTTTCCGGAAGATGACAGGAACAGATTTATCTGTTACTTTGTCAACCTTACCAGGGAGTATGTCCCCTTCTGGAGAGCATACCCGAATTTTACCCTCAATTTGGAACTGCGTTGCCAAATCATATTGTTCTGATGTAATTAGAGTTTTCAAATCCGGATAAGTGCCTGATTCTGCACTAGATTTTCCTTTTTCTTTCTGTCTCACCCGTTTTTTTTCCTTTTTCTGTTCCCAAGTCCCCACATCACTGTCCTCATTATCCCCTCCCTTTTCACTTTCTGAATCACTGGGGGGGTCATCAAGAGCCGAATACCCAGCGCATGGCACAGGGCGCTTTGACTTTGATTCCTTCATTTTATCAGTCGCCCTTATGGGGCACAACGTGTCCCTGCTAGATTCATATGACGGGGGATTATTTCTTTCTGCCTCTTTTTGTATCCTATCTACATCAGCATGAAAAAGATCTGCTGCTAAAGAAAATAAATTCCAAATTGTAAGATGCTTCTCTAAGCTTTTCTTCTGCCTAGTTTTATTTTTATTTTCTTGTAAGTAGCTCAGGAGAGATAATAATTTTGGACGATCAAACGATCCATCCTGAGACCAGCTCAAAACAGAATCTTTTGCATCATATTTGACCCATTTGTCATGTATTTTTTCAATCTGTTTTTTTTCTAATGGGAATAATTCTATGACATGCTGCAAAGGGGAGCATTTTTTTGAACTATCTAAATCTAAATACATAGCATATACAGGAGGCTTTTCTTTCTTATCTGCCCCTTTCCCTTTCATTTTATTCTGACTATTACAATTTCTCCTATAGAGCCACAACCTACAAAAATATACTAATGCACTTAAACAAAGAAAATATACAAAAAAGAAAACTACAAAGCTAAACAAATATACCAGTAATAAGGCCACAGTGTAAGCTTACTCACGCGTCTTCTTATTTCTCTTTTTAGCAAGCCCAGGAGTTGTCACCTGTATGTCCACTTCAGTAGTTTGATCAATCCCACATCAGTGGAGCACAGAAATCATCAGGTTTAAACAACGCTTGCTTTGCTTTCAATCCTGTAAAAAACTTCATTAACAACAAACACTTAATTTATCCTTCGTCTCGCCTTCTCTTTTCCATGTGCGGCCTACTCCTGGCTGGCTCGCCACTTGAAGAGACGGCTAGACGAATTTCATATTTAATATAAACAGTTTATTTACAATTGTTCTGAATAGCTCAATGGGCTATTGCAGGAAGCATTTCTTGATAAGCAATATACAAGCCAGAATGAATGAGTAAAACAAAGCAATGTAAAGCAACGAAATCAGAATGCTATATACAGAGAAAGAAAAATTCAAAATGCTTGCTACCTCTTTGTTCCAATCTGTTTTTATATCGTTCTTCTTTGGCATCTGACCAATTCTCTCATACAACATTCCTGTGCAAGTCTCTGAATACCACAAACTGTTAATCATGTGCAGAACATCTGCTTTCACTTACTACTCCCCCTTATTGCCCACAGACTTTCTGGAGCCTGCCTTTGGCTAATGTTTAATGTCCGTCAAATTTCTCATGCCTCAGGAGATTTGGTTTAGTGTTAAAACAGCTTGTTGTAATCATGGAGCTTTCCACCCCATCTTTCATGCTTTTATTCAACAAATCTTTCATACTTTTGTTCAACAGTGCTGAATGCAGAGATGAACAGTAATGGAAAGAATTACATTGTCGTTTGTTGGAGAAACCTTCGATAACGGACAGTTTTTATTGCAGAATTTTAAAAATGGGGAGTCTGGATATGGAATCAGTATTAGGGCTAGGTATGAAAGTATAAAGCCTTATAAACCAAGATGCAAATTATGAACAGTCTGGAAGGATATCTTAAGCCAATGGTGTTGAATGAGCAAAAGAGGTGATTATAGTCAAATTTATCAGCATGGAGGAGGAGTCAAACTTCTGATATAATTATCGGAAGAGTTATACTGGTGGAACAAGATGGAAGGTGAAAGACTGCTCTGAAACAGTAACATATTGAAGAATTACAGTTTGTGCTGTTTGAAGTATTTGTGTAATACTTGCATAATCCCACCAATATGAGTTATTAAATTAGATATGAGGGAGAAGCACTAGGAAATTGAATGTGCTCACATAGGACAATAATAAAGATCGATGCTGGTATGTATGAATATGAGTGTGGGATTAATGTTACGTGAACCTGATATTTTTATAAACAATTTTTGTGTTTTATAATTTTCAATAAAGGAGATATAGTTTAATAGATAATAATTTGGTAGTTACTTGGTATGAAATGAATATTCTTAGGAGATATCCTGGTGTGTATCTCTCCAGGATTGCAGTTTGGCACCCGTGGTCTTGAGCAGTCATGACTTAATGCTGTCTGGAGTTAAATGTAAAAAAGTAAGTCTTTTTCTGCCCCCCTCCCCACACACACATTTTTTGCTTCTTCTTTCCCTGTTCTGCGTTTCTTTTTCTTTCCTTGCCCCATTCTGTCTTCTGTCCTCCTCCTCTTCTAGTCTTTATTCTGTGGAGTTGATGGGGAAGGCAGTAGATTTCATGAATAGGAGGCATAGATGACCTTGCGGAGATATGAACAATGCATTAAAGCTTTTCTGAATTTCTGCTGTCCCTGTAATGGAGATGTGTTAAAATTGGTGTGACACCAACTAATCCTACGTACAAAGATTAAAACAGAGTTGTTTTTTGCACTTCCAGAAATGATCGTTCTTTTATCTGCCCAGCTGAAGGCTGTGGGAAAAGTTTTTATGTCCTACAAAGGCTGAGAGTTCATATGCGTACTCACAATGGGGAGAAGCCGTTCGTATGCAGTGAGCTAGGCTGTGGCAAACAGTTCACAACAGCTGGAAATTTGAAGAATCATCAGAGGATCCACACTGGTAGGTTTACTACTACTAATCATTTCTATAGCGCTACTGGACGTATGCAGGGCTGTACACATTATATGCAGGTACTTTCTCTGTCCCTAGAGGGCTCACAATCTAAGTTTTTGTACCTGGGGCAATGGAGGGTTAAGTGACTTCCCTAAGGTCACAAGGAGCTGCAGTGGGAATTGAACCCAGGTTGCCAGGATGAAAGCCTGCACCTCTAACCATTAGGTGGCTACTCCACACAGGTTTACAGGTTACTAATATAAGCTCAGTTGCTTCTGTCTGTCCATTCTCTCCAATATGGTCTTTATTCTTACTCATCCTCTAGTTTTCAGAGGACAGCCATCATTCACACACTCTTTCCTTGTCCTTTCTACATAGTACTCTGATGAGTTGTCATGCACGATGTATGTCCTTATCCTTTCCAATAGAACAATCATGAACTGTGTTACTTCTATGTGCTATCCTATGTCTAAATCCTGAATTTTCAGTTTAAGCTAATTTTTTCTGAACAATTCTGGATTTTTAAAACTTCATAATTGTATGTTACCAATTTTCATCCTAATTTTAAACATCAGAGTTGTGCTCTTCAACCCCCACCCCCCTATATAGTTCCTAGTCCTTGTTTCCATTCCTGCCCTTCTCATGCCTCATAAAATCTAGGGCAGACATTCCCAACCCAGTCCTTGGAGCATACCTAGTCCCATCGGGTTTTTAGGATGCCCACAATAAATATGCATGAGATAGATTTGCATGCACTGTCTCCATTGCATGCAAATCTAGCTTATGAACATTCATTGTGGATATCCTGAAAACCTAATGAGACTAGGTGTGCCCTGAAGCCTGTGTTGGGAATGGCTGCTCTAGGGCAGTGTTTTTCAGGCATTTAAATTTCATGGAACATTTGCAGTTTTGCTCAATCTTGTGGCATACTAAATCAAAATTTTGTGCATTCCTACTCCTCGCTCTCATTCCCATCAACAGGAAGAGAGAAGAAGTTTTTACTTGTGTCTGCCTAATTCTTCTGACTTCAATCTGATGTCTGAACATGCAGGGCCAGTAGGGTCCTGTGAGATTACAAGATTCCACGCATTTAGTTGTCATATTGACGTTTGTAGAGGTAGGAACTACCTGCCACTGGACATAGGTAATGGTAAATTGGCCAGCTTTGTGGTGGGGCACTTTATTAATTAGTTAAGGTTTATTAGCTGCCTTAATGAAGAAATTCACCCAAGGTGGTGATACATCAGACACTTTCATTGCTGAGGATATGATATGAACTGAAACAAATCTCAGTGAACCTGGAAGACTTACTGAGCCAAATCGACAAGTTACAGAGTAGTAAATCACCTAGACTAGATGGTATACTCTTCATGGTACTGAAAGAACACAAGCATGAAATTACTGATCTGCTATTAGTGATCTGTAACCTGTCATTAAACTTGTCCGTAGTACCTGAAAGTTAGAGGGTGGCTAATATTACACCAAATTTTTTTTAAGGGTTCCAGCGGTGATCTGGGAAATTACAAACTGGTAACCCTGATATCAGTGCTAGGCAAAGTGATGATAACCATTATAAAAAATAAAATGATCAAATACATAGACAAACATAGTTTAATTGGACAGTCAACATGGGTTCAGCCAAAGGAAATCTTGTCTTACCAATTTGCTTCTTTTCTTTTAAGAAATGGATAAACATCAGCTGCTTGATGTAATGTAGCTAGATTTTCAGAAAACCTTTGACAAAGTCCCTCATGAGAGGCTGTTGTAAACATTAAAAAGCCAAGGGATAAGAGACATACATAGGCATATTTTCAAAGCACTTTGGGAGGCTAAGTTCCATAGGTTTCTATGGAACTTTGGGAGGCTAAGTGCTTTGAAAATGAGCTTGATAGTAACATAGTAGATGACGGCAGAAAAAGACCTGCACGGTCCATCCAGTCTGCCCAAGAAATGTGCCACTTTTTTGTGTATACCTTACCTTGATTTGTACTTGTCTTTTTCAGGGCACAGACTGTACAAGTCTGCCCAGCACTATCCCCGCCTCCCACCATTGGCTCTGGCACAGACCGTATAAGTCTGCCCGGCACTATCCCCGCCTCCCAACCACCAGCCCCGCCTCCCACTACCGACTCTGTTATCCAATCTTGGCTAAGCTCCTGAGGATCCATTTCTTCTGAACAGGATTCCTTTATGTTTATCCAATGCATGTTTGAATTCCGTTATCGTTTTCATCTCCACCACCTCCTGCGGGAGGGCATTCCAAGCATCCACCACTCTCTCCGTGAAAAAATACTTCCTGACATTTTTCTTGAGTCTGCCCCCCTTCAATCTCATTTCATGTCCTCTCGTTCTACCGCCTTCGTATCTCCGGAAAGGTTCGTTTGCGGATTAATACCTTTCAAATATTTGAACGTTCTGTTGTGGATTGGGGACTGGTTAATAGAAAACAGAGGGTATGGTTAAATGGCCATTTCTCTCAATGAAGGAAGGCTGTTTAATATATTTTTTAACATTTAACTAGGTCTTTATTAATGAAAATGCAGCACAATACAATATGATATCATGAACATTACAACAGCCAAAAGATCATATATACAACTAGGTCTACACATACCCAAAGAACACATCCTACTACTGGGCAAAATGGTAGAGACTATTATAAAGAACAAAATTACAGAGCATATTCAAAAGCATGGATTATTGAGACAAAGCCAACATGAATTTAGTGAAGGGAAATCTTGCCTCACCAATCTATTACATTTCTTTGAAGGGGTGAACAAATGTGGATAAAGATGAGCTGGTCGATATTGTATATCTGGATTTTCAAAAGGCATTTGACAAAGTACCTCATGAAAGACTCCAGAGGAAATTGGAGAGTCATGGGATAGGAGGTAGTGTCCTATTGTGGATTAAAAACTGGTTAAAAGATAGAAAACAGAGAGCAGGGTTAAATGGTCAGTATTCTCAATGGAGAAGGGTAGATAGTGAGGTTCACCAGGGGTCTGCGCTGGGACCACTGCTTTTTAACATATTTATAAATGATCTAGAGATGGTAGTAACTAGTGAGGTAATTAAATTTGCTGTAATTAAATTTGCTGATGACACAAAGTTATTCAAAGTTGTTAAATTGTGGGAGGATTGTGAAAAATTATAAGAGGATCTTACGAGACTGGGAGACTGGGCGTCTAAATGGCAGATGACGTTTAATGTAAGCAAGTGCAAAGTGATGCATGTGGGAAAGAGGAACCGGAATTATAGCTACGTAATGCAAGGTTCCACATTAGGAGTCACCGACCAGAAAAGGGATCTAGGTGTCATCTTTGATGATACATTGAAACCTTCTGCTCAGTGTGTGGCGGTGGCTAAGAAAGCAAATAGAATGTTAGGTATTATTAGGAAAGGAATGGAAAACAAAAGTGAGGATGTTATAATGCCTTTGTATTGCTCCATGGTGCGACCGCACCTCAAATATTGTGTGCAATTCTGGTCACATCTCAAAAAAGATATAGTGGAATTAGAAAAGGTACAGAGAAGGGTAACGAAAATGATAAAGGGGATGGGACGACTTCCCTATGAGGAAAAGCTGAAGCAGCTAGGGCTCTTCAGCTTGGAGAAAAGATGGCTGAGGGGAGATATGATAGAGGTCTATAAAATAATGAGTGGAGTTGAACAGGTAGATGTGAATCGCTTGTTTACTCTTTCCAAAAATGCTAGAACTAAGTGGCATGCAGTGGCATGAAGCTACATAGTAGTAAATTTAAAACGAATTGGAGAAAATATATCTTCACTCAATGTTTAATTAAATTGTGGAATTCGTTATCAGAGAATGTGGTAAAATCAGTTAGCTTAGCAGGGTTTAAAAAGGTTTAGATGGCTTCCTAAAGAAAAAGTCCACAGACCATTATTAAAATGGACTTGGGGAAAAGCCACTGCTTATTTCTGGGATAAGCAGCATAAAATGTATTGTACTGTTTTGGGATCTTGCCAGGTAGTTGTAACCTGGATTGGCCACTGTTGGAACCAGGATTCTGGGCTTGATAAATCTTTGGAGTGCAGCGTGGTTCCTGGACTGAAAATCTGAGTGGAACCGAGAGTATAAAAGTGTCCCCACAAACCCCTGGATCACTATTTTGGACCATTTGCCCATCCCCAGCTCGACTGGAGACTGATTGCAGATGTGAGTGTGTTGAGAACGGCCTAAATGAGCCGTGACTGTTCATGTGTACCCGGGTACAGAGCTAGAACTGGGTGAGACCTGGGTTATACCCACATACAGTGTCATGCTGTTGAGGGTGAGCCGGAGTAGTGAGCCCTTGGGCTGCTGCCAGAGACCGGCAACAGCCAGAGAACCTCCCAAACTGGAAGCGAGACTCGACCAGGTTTGGCTGGACAGCACTCTGAAGCAGACTTGGCCTGGCTGGACTGGAATCCAATGCTGGAACAGACTTGGCTTAGCTGGACTGGAACCCAAAGCTGGAACAGACTTGGCTTGGCTGGACAGGAACACAAGGCTGGAACAAACTTGGCTTGGCTGGACTGGAACCCAAGGCTGGAACAGACTTGGCTTGGCTGGACAGGAGCCCAAGGCTGGAACAGACTTGGCTTGGCTGGACAGGAGCCCAAGGCTGGAACAGACTTGGCTTGGCTGGACTGGAACCCAAGGCTGGAACAGACTTGGCTTGACTGGACTGGATTCAGGATTCCCAGACAAGGCAGACACAAGCAGGGTAGGGCAGAAGCAAGGACAGACAGGGTGATACAAGCAGGAAGGGAACTAAAGCCAAAGACACACAGGGCAGAGACAACAGTACGGAAGTTAGGACTGAAGACAAACAAGGCAGATACAAACAGTAAGGAACTGAAGCTAAAGACACACAAGATAAGCACTAGCAGAGCTAGAACTGCAACAAGCACTCACAGACGAAAGCACATCTGAAGACCTCTGTTGCAAAGGCAAGTCTGACAATTCTCAGGAGCTTAATAAAGGCAATTACAGATGAGGTCACAGGTGAGGCTTGGCAGCAGAAACACCAGGGCAAGGCTGGAGTGCTGGAACATCAGGACCGGAATGGAACCTAGAAGATGTCTGAGAAACAGGAAAAAACAGTCCACAATCAACCAGGGGGCCCGGTCACCCAGGGGCAAGCTGAGTGTAGGCATGGAATACAGTCATAATCGTGACATACAGGAGCTTAAATGGGCAGATACTTAAATACACCACCTTCTCTGTTTTACAATTAAAGAACTGTCTTAACTTGTGTCTCTCCCATGTTTGTGGATGTTCAAAATATTTAGCCTTGAACAATTATAGCTTGGGTAGTAACCCCCAAACAGCAACTAATAGCTAGTTGCTTATAAAAGGAGCTGAAATTTGAAAGATTGGATAGCACCCTCAGCATTGCCAGTGAATAATGAGAATTATTATTACAGCAGTCTTATAAACCGCAAAATACCAAAAGTTCACTGTGGGTAGCAACAGACAAAAACTGAACAAACATCAGGAATTACAATATTTTAAACCAAATATTACAATAATTTTCAAAAAATACACCGTTACCACAAATTGGTAAAATTTCTTAAAAAGAAATGTCTTAAGAGCTTTCCTAAACTGAAGATAACCACAAATACTTAAAAGAAAGTGGCTGAGAAAATAAAGGCTAAAGAGTTGGCGTTCCAGAAATATAGAAAATCTCAAGAAGAGGAACACTGGGAGGAATACCGGATGAAACTGAAAGAAGCCAAGAGAGAGGTACGTCTGGCGAAGGCGCAAGCGGAAGAACAAATGGCTAGAAATGTAAGGAGGGGCGACAAAAATTTCTTCAGGTATATTAGTGAAAGAAGAAGGACTAAAAAGGGAATTGTGAGACTAAAAGATACAGCGAACCGCTATGTAGATAATGATGAAGGAAAAGTCAATTTACTAAATAGATACTTTTGTTCGGTTTTCACTGAAGAAAATCCTGGAGAAGGACCGCGAGGGACTGGCAAAAGTATACCTGAGAATGGAATGGATATAGCACCGTTCACGGAAGAGAGTGTGTATCAACAACTTGGAAAGCTAAAGGTGGACAAAGCCATGGGACCAGACGGGATCCACCCCAGAATATTGAGGGAGCTCAGAGAGGTCCTGGCGGGTCCTCTTAAAGATTTGTTTAATAAATCCGTGGAGACTGGAGAGGTTCCGAGGGACTGGAGAACGGCGGAGGTGGTACCTCTTCACAAAAGTGGTGATAGGGAAGAAGCTGGAAACTACAGGCTGGTAAGCCTCACTTCGGTTATTGGAAAAGTAATGGAAGCCATGCTGAAGGAAAGGATAGTGAATTTCCTAGAAGCCAACAAGCTGCAAGATCCGAGACAACATGGTTTTACCAGAGGGAAATCGTGCCAAACGAATCTCATTGAATTCTTTGATTGGGTAACTGGAGAATTGAATCATCGACGTACTATAGACGTAATCTACTTAGATTTTAGCAAAGCTTTTGACACGGTTCCTCACAGGAGGCTCTTAAATAAACTAGATGGGCTGAAGATAGGTCCCGAAGTGGTGAACTGGATTAGGAACTGGTTGACGGACAGACGACAGAGGGTGGTGGTAAATGGAGTTCGCTCGGAGGAGGGAAAGGTGAGTAGCGGAGTGCCTCAAGGATCGGTGCTGGGGCCGATTCTGTTCAATATATTTGTGAGTGACATTGCCGAAGGGTTAGAAGGTAAAGTTTGCCTATTTGCAGATGATACTAAGATTTGCAACAGAGTGGACGCCCGGGAGGGAGTGGAAAGCATGAAAGGGATCTGAGGAAGCTAGAAGAATGGTCTGAGGTTTGGCAATTAAAATTCAATGCGAAGAAATGCAAAGTGATGCATTTAGGGAGTAGAAACGCACGAGAGACGTATGTGTTAGGCGGGGAGAGTGTGATAGGTTCTGAGGGGGAGAGGGATCTTGGGGTGATAGTATCCGAGGATCTGAAGGCGACGAAACAGTGTGACAAGGCGGTGGCCGTAGCGAGAAGGTTGCTAGGCTGTATAGAGAGAGGTGTGATCAGCAGAAGAAAGGAAGTGTTGATGCCCCTGTACAAGTCGTTGGTGAGGCCCCACCTGGAGTATTGTGTTCAGTTTTGGAGGCCGTACCTTGCGAAGGATGTTAAAAAAATGGAAGCGGTGCAAAGAAAAGCTACGAGAATGGTATGGATTTGCGTTCCAAGACATATGACCAAAGACTTGCTGACCTGAACATGTATACCCTGGAGGAAAGGAGGAACAGGGGTGATATGATACAGACGTTCAAATACTTGAAAGGTATTAATCCGCAAAAAAATCTTTTCCGGAGATGGGAAGGCGGTAGACCGAGAGGACATGAAATGAGATTGAAGGGGGGCAGACTCAAAAAAGATGTCAGGAAGTATTTTTTCACGGAGAGGGTGGTGGATGCTTGGAATGCCCTCCCGCGGGAGGTGGTGGAGATGAAAACGGTAACTGAATTCAAACATGCGTGGGATACGCATAAAGGAATCCTGTGCAGCAGGAATGGATCCTCAGAAGCTTAGCTGAAATTGGGTGGCGGAGCAGGTGGGGGGAAGAGGGGTTGGTGGTTGGGAGGCTAGGATAGGGGAGGGCAGACTTATACGGTCTGTACCAGAGCCGGTGATGGGAGACGGGACTGGTGGTTGGGAGGCGGGAAATACTGCTGGGCAGACTTATACGGTCTGTGCCCTGAAAAAGACAGGTACAAATTCAAGATATATCTTGGGCAGACTAGATGGACCATGCAGGTCTTTTTCTGCCATCATCTACTATTTTACTATGTAAGAGAATTCCAAAACTGCGCAGCCTGATAGGAAAAAGTAGATTGAAAAATCCTGGCAAAATGAGGGAAATTTTAGTAAACATTGATTTCTCGTAGATCTAGAAATAAAATCATTTAGAAAAACAAGATGAACACCTAAATAAGCAGGAGTCGATCCATACAATGCTTGACAGGTCAAAGCTGATACCTTAAAATGAAATCGTGACTCCAATGGTAACCAATGCAAATGGAATAAGAAAGGAGTAATATGATCATATTTGTCTGCTGCAAAAATAACTCTTGCTGCTGTTTTCTGTACTCATTGTAATTTGAACTTCAGCAACTTTATGCATCTAATGTAAAGTGATGTGGTAACCGTGTTAGTCCACTTTTAAAGGTAATAAATAGAAATAAATCAAAACATAGAAAAGAAAATAGGATGATGCCTTTTTTATTGGATTAACTGAATACATCTTTTGATTAACTTTCAAAGGTAACCCTTGTTCTTCATATCAAAAATAAGCAGATGTTGACAAATATCAGAATATAAAGTGAAATACAGAGGCATTCCAATGACAGTTTGACAGGAAAAGGGAAGGGTAGGTTAGGTGAGAAACAGGGAGAGCTGAGTGGATTAGAGACAGAGAGAAATGTATGGCAGGCAGTAGCGTAGCTACGTGGGACCTGAGCCCACCAAATTTTTCTCTGGGCCCCTGGTTTGGCTGACGGGGTTCCCCAGCCCCCGCTAGCTAAAGACTTTGTCCAGTGCTGGTCTCTGGTGCCACTGCATTGCCTGCCCTGCTCTCTCTTCCCCTTCACGTCCGGCACGCCCCGCCAGCCAAGGTATTTCCAGTGGCGGCGCTTCAGCTGGCGGGGGTTGGGGACCCCCACAAGCCAAGATGTACAGCGGCGGCAATGGGTGGGAGGCGGCGAGGCAGTGTGTGTGTGTGGGGGCGGCACACCAAATTGTGCTCTCCCACCTTGGGCTCTGGCCCCCTCCCACCTCGAAGTCTGGCTATGCCCCTGATGGCAGATAAGAGAGTGACAAAGCAGAATAGAAAACCCAGATCTTTAAGTTCTGTCTGGTGGGTGTCAAAATATTTCATCATTTTGACTTCAAAGGTCTTGTGTTCCTGGATTGTCTTAAACTTTCCTTTAGTGTTCTTAACATAAGATCATTGATGCAATGTTCTGTTTTGTAAAGTTCTGTCCCCACAGAGGTGGCATCCTGGTTAGCATTGGAGTGTTTAATATTGTGTCTGTGAAAATTGAGGCCATGACTTCTGCATCTGGCTTCTTTTACACTTTTTACATTGAATGATGTATACCACATTGGAGGATGAGCATGTGAATGATCCCCTTATTCTGAATGTTTTTCCCATGTGAGTGACTGTAGGATCCTGTGAAATGCGTTGGCACAGTTTGCAGCCGAGAATATTGCAGGGACGAGTGCCATTCTCTTCTTTCTAACTTCTATTGGGAGTTTGCTTTTCACTAATTTCTGTTTCAAATTAGGTGGCTGTCAGAAGGCCAGCACTGGTGGGACTGGGAATTTCTCTTTCAATACTTCATTCTCCTGGAGTAGTGGCTGTAGATCTTTTATGATTCTTCTCAATGTTTCTACTACTACTACTACTACTTAACATTTCTAAAGCACTACTAGGGTTACGCAGTGCTGTACAATTTAATATAGAAGGACAGTCCCTACTCAAAGAGCTTACAGTCTAAAGGACACGTGAACAGTCAGTCTGATAGGGGCAGTCAAATTGGGGCAGTCTGGATTTACTGAATGGTAAGAGTTAGGTGCCGAACGCAGCATTGAAGAGGTGGGCTTTAAGCAAAGACTTGAAGATGGGCAGGGAGGGGGCTTGGCGTAAGGGCTCGGGAAGGTTGTTCCAAGCATAGGGTGAGGCAAGGCAGAATGAGCGGAGCCTGGAGTTGGCGGTGGTGGAGAAGGGTAATGAGAGGAGGGATTTGTCCTGTGACGGAGGTTTCGGGCGGGAACGTAAGGGGAGATGAGGGTAGAGAGGTAGTGAGGGGCAGCAGACTGAGTGCATTTGTAGGTAAGAAGGAGAAGCTTGAACTGAATGCGGTATTTGATTGGAAGCCAGTGAAGTGACCTGAGGAGAGGGGTGATATGAGTATATCGGTTCTGGCGGAATATAAGATGTGCAGCAGAGTTCTGAACAGATTGAAGGGGGGATAGGTGGCTAAGTGTGAGGCCGGTGAGGAGTAAGTTGCAGTAGTCAAGGCAAGAGGTAACGAGAGCGTGGACGAGAGTTCGGGTGGTGTGTTCAGAGAGGAAAGGGCGAATTTTGCTGATGTTAAAGAGGAAGAAGCGACAGGTCTGGCTATATGCTGGATATGCGCAGAGAAGGAGAGGGAGGAGTCAAAGATGACTCCGAGGTTGCGGGCAGATGAGACGGGGAGGATGAGGGTGTTATCAACTGAGAAAGTGGAGGAAGAGGAGAAGTGGGTTTGGTGGAAAGGCGATGAGCTCGGTCTTGGACATGTTCAGTTCAGGTGGCGGTTGGACATCCAGGCAGCAATGTTGGATAAGCATGCTGATACCTTTGCCTGGGTCTCCGCGGTGATGTCTGGTGTGGAGAGATACAGCTGGGTGTCATCAGCATAGAGATGATACTGGAAACCATGAGATGAGATCAGTGAGCCTAGGGAAGAGGTGTAGATTGAGAAGAGAAGGGGTCCAAGGACAGATCCCTGGGGAACACCAACAGATAGCGGGATGGGGGTGGAGGAGGATCCATGAGAGTGGACTCTGAAGGTGTGGTGGGAGAGATAGGAGGAGAACCAGGAGAGGACAGAGCCCTGGAACCCAAATGAGGACAGTGTGGCAAGAAGTAAATCATGATTGACAGTGTCAAAAGCGGCAAATAGATCGAGGAGGATGAGGATGGAGTAGTGGCCTCTAAATTTGGCAAGGAACAGGTCATTACAGACTTGAGAGTGCTGTTTCTGTCGAGTGTAGAGGGCAAAAACCGGATTGAAGTGGATCGAGGATAGCATGAGAGGAGAGAAAATCAAGGCAGCGGCTGTGAACGGCGCGCTCAAGTATTTTGGAGAGGAAGGGTAGGAGGGGAGATGGGGTGGTAGTTGGAGGGACAGGTAGGGTCAATTGATGGTTTTTTGAGGAGAGGTTGTGACTACGGCGTGCTTGAAGGTGTCAGGGACAGTTGCAGTGGAGAGAGAGAGGTTCAGGATATGACAGATGGGCGGGGGTGACAGTATGAGAGATGATGTTAAGTAGGTTGGTGGGATGGGATCAGAAGAGCAGGTGGTGCATTTCGAGGAGGAAAGAAGGCGAGCGGTTTCCTCCTCGGTGATGTCGGGAAAGGAGGAGAAGGAGGCCTGGGTTGATTGGTTAAGGGGGAGAGGGTTGAAGGGTGAAGAGGAGGAGATGGCTTGGTAGTGAACTCAGGGTTGATCTTTTGCACCTTGTCGCGGAGTAATTGGCCAGTGATTGAGGAGAGAGCGAGGGGGGGTGGGAGCGGAGGGCACTTTAAGGAGGGAGTTAATGGTGGCGAAGAGATGGTGGGGGTTGGAGCTGAGGAGAATTGGTCAATTGGGTGTAATAATCCTGTTTGGCAAGGAACAGGGAGGAGTGGAAGGAGGATAGCATGAATTTGTAGTGAAGGAAATCTGAATGGTGTGGGATTTCCTCCAGAGGCGTTCAGCAGATCGGGCGCAGGAGCGAAGGTAACGGATGCAAGGGGTCAGCTATGGCTGGGGAATAGTATGCTTAGTGGGACGGGAGGTGGATGGTGCGAGGGTGTCCAGAGCAGAGGAGAGAGTGGCATTGTAAGCGGAGACAGCCTTGTCGACAGACTCGGAGGACATGATGGAGGGGAGGAGATTAGAAATACTAGAGAGTAGGGTGGGAGGGTCAATAGCCTGGAGATTCCTGGAGGTAGTGGTTAAAGTTGGATGGGGCTGAGGGGGGGTGAAGAAGTGTGAAGGTGATCAGGTGATGATCGAAGAGAGGAAGAGCTGAAGCGTGGAAATTGGAGGAGAGCCGGAAGAGGAGAGGACGAGGTCAAGACAATGGCCGTCTCGGTGAGTAGGGGTGGTGGAGCATAGCTGGAGGTTGAAGGAGGATGTTAGAGTGAGGAACTGAGAAGCGTGAGGGTCGGATTGGTACATCAATGTGTATGTTAAAGTCTCTCCGAGAATGAGGGACGGAGATGAGGGTTTGAGAAAAACAGAAAGCCAGGAAGGAAGAGAGTGATTTATTAGGGGGGCGGTAAATGACTGCCACTCTGAGTGGCAATGGGTAGAATAGCCGGATGGAGTGTGCTTCAAAGGATGAGAAGCAGTGAGACTGTGGTAGGAGGAGGGGTTGGAAACTACAGGAGGGCGAGAGTAGAAGCCCGACTCCTCCACCGCGGCCAGCTGGGCAGGGAGTGTGGGAGAAGAGAGAAACTCCATGGCAGAGGGCCGCTACTGAGGCAGAGTCATCAGGGGAGAGCCAGGTTTCAGTTAGGGCGAGCAGTTGAAGTAAACGAGAGATGAAGAGATCGTGGGTGAAGGGCAGTTCGTTGCAGACTGACTGGGCATTCCATAGGGCACATGAGAAGGGGAGGGAGGAGGGGGGGAGGGGAATAGAGACGAGTTTGGAGACATCACGGAATCGTTTGCATGGATAGGAGGAGGACAGGTGAGGGGGGCCTGGATTAGGATTAATGTCTCCCGCGGATAGCAAGATGAGGAGCAAGAGAGTGCGGAGGAGGGTGGGGGAGGTCAGGCGACGAAGACTGAATGCGCTTAGGAGGAATGGTGATGGGTTAATGGCAGGAAGGAAGTGTTGAAGGTTAAGAGCTAGGAAGGAGGAGGGGGACAAGAGAGATGGTGAGGTGGTGAGGAATGGGGGTGAATAGGGTATTGCCATAGCGAGCAGGACAGGAGGGGACATGGGTCGGCAATGATTTCCAGCGGTAGACAGCAGTAGGGGGAGGGGAAAAAGATTAGGAAGGGACAGGGCAAGGAAGAGAATGTGGACAGGGGCCATAAGTAGTGATTGAGGTGTAACAGGTGTATGTGTAGTGACTGGGGTGTGAGGCAGATAGAGCAGAAAAGCTGGATTGGAGGCTTGGAATTGATGGACTGGAGAGCAAGTAAGTCAATGGCTGACAAGCTAGCAGGCAGGCTGGAACAAGCTGGTGCAGATGGACAGAAACGAGCAGGGAGAATTGATGCAATTGATGGACTGGAGAGCAAGTAAGTCAATGGCTGACAAGCTAGCAGGCGGGCTGGAACAAGCTGGTGCAGATGGACAGGAACGAATAGGGAGAAGCTGGATCAGGCGGGCCGGGAACAAGCTGGATCAGGCGGGCTGCAACAACTGGAGCGGAGGGATTGGAACAAGCTGGTGCAGATGGACAGGAACGAGTAAGGAGAAGCTGGGAGAAAGCTGGATCCGACGGACTGAGGCAAGCTGGAGCAGGCGGGTTGGAAGAAGCTGGAGCAGATGGCTGGCACAAACAGGGAGGAGCTGGATCAGGCGGACTGGAACAGGCTGGTGCAGATGGACTGGGACGAGCTGGATGAGGTGGATCAGGCGGGCTGGAATAAGCTGGAGTAGATGGTTGGAACAAGCAGGGAGAAGCTGGATCCGACGGACTGTGGCAAGCTGGAGCAGGTAGCTGGAACAAGCAGGGAGAGGCTGGAGCAGGTAGCTGGAACATGCAGGGAGAGGCCGGACGAGCTGGATCAGGCGGGCTGGAGCAAGCTGGGGCAGATGGCTGGAACAAGCAGGGAGAATCTGGATCCGACGGACTGGGACAAGCTGGAACAGGTAGTTGGAACATGCAGGAAGAGGCTGGATCCGGCGGGCTGGATGGGCTGGCTGGAACAGCAGGGAGGTATTGGGTCAGGTGGCCAGGAACACTCCGAACAGATGTACCGGAACAGGCAGGTGGGTTGGAACAGGCCGATGGATCAGAGCAGGCAGGGAAAAGTTGGGCCTGCAGACTGAAACAAGCTGGGTCTGCAGACTGGAACAAGCTTGGGCCGGTGGACACTGCTTCTGTCGGCCCGACGCAAAGGGCGCTGAACGCAGCCAGACGCAGGCCGGGGCTGATGGACTCTAGATTGTATGTCAGTACAAGAGGGATTCTCTCTGTGACTTTCTTTTCTTTTCTACTGCAGTAGGTTTTCTCTAGGTATTTTAAGGGAAGGACCAATATCCTTGGAGATTATTTTGGGTTTTTAGTCTTTTTGTTTGAAGGAATTAGTCAGGATTTTGAGGTGTTTATCTCTGATGGATGCAACTATCTCCACAATTCCAGCTTCCACCCTTAACATACAAAACATTCATTATATACAGCCAAGCCACATGATACCACTGTATCAGCTCTGACCCAAGAGACAGAGATAACACCTCAAAATCCTGACTGATTCCTTCAAACAAAAAAGCTTACACCCCAAACTAATCTCCAAGTGTAAAGAAGAGTGCTATATTGAAGAAACAAGCCAGATGCTAAAGACACGGCTTCAGTTTACACAGACACAATATTAAACAGTTCAATGCCACCAGGATGTCACCTCTGTGGGACCAGGGCCGTGCCTAGATCTCCGGCGCCCCCCCCCCCCCCCCCGTTGGCACCGTGCCGCTCCCCCCCCCCCCCCCCCCGAAAAACGATCGCTACACTGCCCGCCCTCTTCTCCCCAGATCCTATTCCTTTTTTTTTGTTTTGTTTAAATTTTACCTTCTGTCCGGCGGCAGCGTAGCGTCAGTGAGAAGGAGGCGGCGCTCCCCGCCCCGACGTGTCTACTAGTCTTCTTCCCTTCGCTAAGTGTCCCGCCTTCTTCTGACGTCATTTCTGACATCAGAAGAAGGCGGAACACAGCGAAAGGAAGACTAGTAGACACGTCGGGGCGGGGAGCGCCGCCTCCTTCTCACTGACGCTACGCCGCCGGACAGAGGTAAATTTAAACAAAAAAAAAGGAAAAGAATCTGGGAGAAGAGGGCGAGGTAAGCATGGTGCGGCGGGGCGCCCCCACCCAGAGGATGGCTCCCTCCTGCCATGCTTACCTCGCTTACCGTGTTGGCACGGCCCTGTGTGGGACAGCAGTTTACAAAACCAGAACATTGCATCAATGATCTTATGGTCATTGAATACTAAAAGGAAATTTTAAGACAATCCAGGAACATAAGACCTTTGAAGTCAAATGATGAAATATTTTGACACCCACAGACAGGACTTAACAAAGATCTGGGCTTTCTATCCCACTATAAACCATAAAATTCTACTGCTTTGTCACTCTAATATCTGCCATACATTTCTCTCTCTCTCTAATCCACCAGATCTCCCTGTTTCTCACCTAACCCACGCCTCCCTTTTCCTGTGAGACTATCATTGGAATGCCTCTGTGTTTCACTTTATATTCTGATACTTGTCAACATTTGCTTATTTTCAATATGAAGAAGAAGGGCTACCTTCAAAAGCTAATCACTACTACTACTACTACCAGCAAGCCAAGGTATTTTCAGTGGCGGCCCTTCAGCTGGCGGGGGTTGGGGACCCCCACAAGCCAAGATGGAGGAGTGGCCTAATGATTAGGATGGTGGACTTTGGTCCTGGGAAACTGAGGAACTGAGTTCGATTCCCACTTCAGGCACAGGCAGCTACTTGGACTCTGGGCAAGTCACTTAACCCTCCATTGCCCCAGGTACAAATAAGTACCTGTATACAATATGCAAGCCGCATTGAGCCTGCCATGAGTGGGAAAAGCGCGGGGTACAAATGTAACAAAAACAAATAAAATTACTTAACATTTCTAAAGCGCTACTAGGGTTACGCAGCGCTGTACAATTTAACAAAGAAGGACATTCCCTGCTCAAAGGAGCTTACAATCTAAAGGACGAAATGTCAAGTTGGGGCAGTCAAAAGAATGTATTAAGTTAGTAAAAAAAAAAATGGTATAATTTATTTTCTTTCCTATGTTTTGATTTATTTCTGTTTATTGCATCTAATATAAATGTTATGTTATACAAGCTTATTGTCCACAAATACCAGTATATACTGTAGTTCATTGTGGATTACATATCATGGAACAAAGAACTAAGATGTAACCTCAGGAGTAACATTGTTATTTTGGATCAAATTATCATAATCAATTAAAACAGGTTATAAAGATAACTAATTATACTAAGTATTCTTGGAACAAAGTGGTTTTAAGTACTTTGCAAAACAACTGATAGTTTCTGAGCATGTGCATTTCCAAAGGTAAAGAATTCCACAGAATAATGTAATCAAATAGTGGAGAGAGGTGGTTAACACATTTTCTTAAATCGTATTAAATGCACCAAATGGAACTTTAGTAACAAACGGTCACAAGTGATCATATTGGTAGTGAGCTGCTGTTAAAAGCTGCACAAGGTCAGTTTACAATAGTCCAGTTTTGAAAGTGTCAAAACCTGAACCGGCAATCTAAGACAGACAATCAAAAACTTTCTGAATAATTCTTAATTTCTTTAATAACAGAAAAGAATCTCTTACCACCTTATGAACCTGAGTTCCTAAAGATGATTGGTGCTCCTCCTTTGATAATCATCGTCCTTTTTAATTACTGCTTGCATTACAGGTACCTTTAGTCCACTTATTTTCCTTCTGGTATAGAAAAGCAAGGTTTATAAAAACTTCATAGCCACTTTAGGCTAATTCTCTACTAAATTAATATGTCAGCAAGTAAAGTTTCATATAACCTCATCAATATCGTCTGCATTGGTCATAAAATGCGGAGTCCCCCAAGGATCGCATCTATCCCTGATCCTATTCAACCTTATGATGATCCCTCTGGCTGAATCTCTATCCAAGTCTGGCTTAAGCCCCTTCATCTATGCAGATGACGTCACCATATTCATCCCTTTCCAATCCAACCTAGCAGAAATCACGGATAAAATAATCACTGGCATGAACATCCTAGCCTCCTGGGCTAATGCTTTCAAGATGAAATTGAACAAGAAAAAAACTCAATGCTTGATCCTTTCATCACAACACTCCACTTGCTCCAACCACCCTGACACCCAGACGTACAATCCCAATATCCGATAACTAAAGATCTTAGGAGTAACTCTAGACAACCACCTAACTTTAGAAACTCATGCAAAAACCATGCAAAAGATGTTCAACATGATGTGGGTATTGAAAAGAGCAAAACCATTCCTCCACAAAAAACTTTCCGCAATCTGTTACAATCCTCAGTACTCACCCATCGCCGACTACTGAACAGCATATTCATCACCTGCAAAGGCCAAATCCTGAAAAAACTCCACAACCGCCCAAAACACAGCAGCAGACTCATTTTTGGCAAATCACGATTTGAAAGCGCTACCACCACTCCATGAAAAACTCCACTGGCTCCCCATCAAATGAACGAATAAACTTCAAAGTCCACACACTGATCCACAAGAGCCTCCACGGAAAATCCCCAAGTTACATGACCAATTTGATCGATCTCCCAGCCAGGAACGGGTCCAAATCTTCTCGAACATATCTCAATCTTCACCTTCCCAACTGCAAAGGTCTCAAATACAAACCGACTACGCATCCAACTTCTCTGTTAAAGGCAGCCAACTCTGGAACACCATACCAAGACACATCCGAACAACCACTGAACACCTACCTTTCCGAAAGTTGTTGAAAACTTACCTCTTCAACAAGCCTATCCAAATGACCCAACTTAATTCACAAACTACTCCTCTCCACCATATTACCAATACCTTAATCCCTCCCACCCACACCCCTTCCTATTGTCCTACTTCAAAACGATTGGTGCTATCTCTGTGATACTTGGTTATCAAACATTGTAAGCCACACTGAACCTGCTATCGAGCGGGAAAGAGCGGGTATAAATGCTACAAATAAATAAATAATTGACTATCCACCTCAATGGCCAGAATTCTGGAAGAGACATCCAGTTTTATCAGAAGATTATTAACTTGTAACATCATATTGTTCAGAGGTAATGGTGGACCTACCATAAAAACTTTGTTTTTTCTTTCATTAAGCTTCTATTTATATGCAGAAACCCATGACTCGACTAAATCTAGTTTTTAATGATTGGACATCTACGTTTTCTGATATAACTTTCTGTGTACAAAGTATTGAACACTGGATATGAGTAACCAATTGAAGTTAAATCCTGAAAAAACTAAGGGCCCTGTTTACTAAGGGTCTTTAGTGTTTAGCAAGTGCAAAAATGTTAGCGTACCCTTAGCATAGCAGTAAACAGGACCTTAAATTTCTGTTTTTGGATCCATTGAATTCCATAGAATTATCACAACATTTCTCTATTGGTAACAATATTTTTTTCTTTTGAGTCCTGTTCAAGAATTTAGCTGTTGAGGTGGACAGTTTTTTGACTTTCTCTACTCAGGTTAAATTGGTGGTTATGAAGTCCTTTTATATGTTGAAGTGAGATCGATTCAAAAGTATTTTGAAAGAGAGAAATTTAGATTGCTGGTGCAGGTGTCAGTATTGTCCAGACTTGACTATTCTAATGCTATTTATATTGGCTGATCATTAACTTTGATAAAAGGTCTGCAACTTGTTCAGAATACATCTGCTAGGTTAATATTTTTGACTACAAGCATCTTTGTTGTTGAAAGAACTTCATTGGTTGCCTGTACAAGTAAGAGTATGGTTTTAAACTTTGTACTCTAGCCTATAAAATCATGTATGAAAATGCCCCGTTATATTTGACCTGATTGGGTAATATTTCTTTCAAATACAATTATTAGCAGAACTCGCAATCAAATGCTACTCAGTTTTCCTTTAGTAAGCAAGTTAAACGAGCGGCGAGTGTTTGACTGTTCGATACATTATCAGATAGTGTTGGTGTACAATTCGTTACCAATACAGATCCGTGTTCTACTCATTATTTTTTGAAAGGAATTAAAGCTTATTCTTTCACAAATACCTTTCATAATGTAATTTATTATTACAATTACTGTATTCTCTGTATTTTTATATCTTTTGTAAATTCCCGGATTATTTGTCCGGTTACCTTGTTATTGTAATCCACACTGAAGTATTTTTGGTATTCGGAATAGAAGAGCTGTGTAGCGTAGCATAGCATAGCAACCACAAAGAGTAGATTCATGTCCTGTTGTGAAGGGTGTCCTAAAAAGGCTTCAAACAGCCCAAAATACTGCAGCTAGGCTTGTCCTCAAGGTATCACATTTTGATAGAGCCACCTCATTATTATGCAGGCTGCACAGGTTGCCCATTAAAGCCAGGATTATTTTTAAATTGTGTTTTTGTCTTTCAGATATTATTGACATGACACTGGATCTATGCAGCCCTTACTAGCTATTCCCTTACGCGATATAACCTCTGGTTCTAGGAACTACCTTAGACTTCATCTTCCAGATTGCAAGAGAGTGGATTATAAGTCAATTCACTTTCCTGACTTTAGATACCAAGGTGCTAAGTGGTGGAATTCACTGCCATTGGCAGTCCAGGGTCAGCTTGATTACTTGGTATTTTGCAAAGACTGAAACACTCCTCTTTGAGAGGTTTCTTTCCCATTGATGGAGTATCTTAAATTGCAACTGGCCATCAGTGGTCTATATTTGATATTTTGTTTATGGCTTTGTAAGCCTTGTCTGTTGTTTATTTACGTTAGCCACATGAACTCGAGTATATTCAGGATAATGTGGGGTATAAATGTCAAAATAAATAAATGTTGCCAATAGTGAAAGACAGTACCATAGTAATTTCATCTGCATATATAAAGAATTGGATCTTTGAGTTCTCTAGACTTTTTGCTAATTATTGCATTGAAATATTAAACAGCATAGGGGACAATGGGGAGCCCTGAGGGACTCCACAGTAGCTCAGACCGAGGGCCTGTGCTTGCATTCGGAAAGGCTCCTGCTCATGTGTGGTGGGACGCGGCAGAACTTTCCTAAGCTATGCGTGCTAGGTAGCGTCTCCACCAGGTTCTGTCAATGATGTCCTATCTGTTTGCAAGGCCTACCCTACCCGGCTCTACTTAAATGCCTCAACTCTGCAATGCATCATTACCTTACATCGCATTGGACATTATATATTCCTTTATTTCCTTGTCCCTTTTTGTACCTGTTTAAACCTTACCTAACCCTATTTAAATTGTATTTGTTTAACATCTACCAGAATTGGCAATCACCTTTATGGTATTATGTAAGCCACATTGAGCCTGCTAATGGATGGGAAAATGTGGGATATAAATGTTACAAATAAATAATAAATGTCAACCACATGTAAATACTGGGCCTGCTTTCCTTGGAGAACACCTGCTACAGGTGAGTAACTCACTTTATAGCTATAAGAAAGGGTAGTAGTTTTTTATCCTATAGGAATATCATTGTAGAGTTCTATGAAAGTGCTATATTATAGTAAGAATCTCACTGTACAGGTGTATAAAATTGCTGTGGAGTATTACCACAGAAAGCGCATAAGTCCATTGTCTAAAAGAGCTGTAGGATAATAGTAACTTATTTTTTTTGTTGTTAACATTGAAATTCTCTTCTTTAGGTGAAAAAACCCTTTCTGTGCGAGGTGAAGGGTTGTGGTCGTTCCTTTGCTGAATACTCCAGTCTTCGGAAACATCTGGTCATTCATTCAAGGTAATCGTTGGGTAATTTTTTTTTTTTTTTGTGTTACATTTGTACCCCGCGCTTCCCACTCATGGCAGGCTCATGCGGCTTACATGGAGCAATGGAGGGTTTAAGTGACTTGCCCAGAGTCACAAGGAGCTGCCTGTGCCTGAAGTGGGAATCGAACTCAGTTCCTCAGTTCCCCAGGACCAAAGTCCACCACCTAACCACTAGGCCACTCCTCCACTCCTCACAGATGTAATGTGTTATTCTCTCAGGTTAGATAATTTTGGATCACTTCTAAACCTAGCCTGCTGGGCTTGGCATTGTAATCAGGATAAGTCATCTGTTTTGAATGTAACTGCATATAAGATTTAAAAGCACAGTGATTGTGGCCTGTGGTATGATCACCTTTAGATCAAGGTTATAGTTCTGCACACTGGAGATAAACTGGTAAAGTATTTAACTTTCTATAATGTTCTCCCACCAGTTTGAACCATAGGTTAATTGTCACCATCTCAATGACAGGAGCTCTTACTTCTCAAAAGATTTCAGCCAGGTATACTGCCTTGTAACCCATTATTTTTTATTCCCCCAGTAGTTTATCAGCCTTTGCAAATTTGAAATGCAGTATGTATGTCCTCTATACAGTGTGTGCTATCCTGAATTTTTTTTAAGTGTGTCGTTATGATGTTTCTTATCCAGACAAGCTTATTCTATTTTAATTCTTTCCTCTCTTGTCCTGATTCCTTTCCTTCCTCCTACAACTTTCATCCACTACATCATTAGCTTATCTGTACTATTTTCTTAACCATCTCATGTTTACAACTCTTCCTTCCATATCATCAAGCTGATCCATCCATAGACTGTGGGTTGTGTCCATCTACCAGCAGGGGGAGATAGAGAGCAACTTTTGCCTCCCTAGATGTGGTCATGTGCTGCCGGAAACTCCCCAGTATGTTCTCTATCTCAGCAGGTGGTGGTCGCACACAGCAGCAGCTCTGGCTAGGCCTCCAAGCCTAATTTTTAGGGTTTTGTTGAGTGCCTGGGGTTGAGGGCTCTTTGAGCAAGTGCAACCTGGTGGTGGCCAGGTCCCCTTTCTCTTTTCTCCCCCCTCCCGCTGGCTCCGTTAAAAAAAAAAAAAAACCAAAAAAAAAAAATTTTGAACGTCCTTAAAGGCGTTTATTTCGACGTTATTTAAACGTTATTGCAGCTACTCACTGGGACACCAGGTCGTTACAGCTCGGAGCGGAAAGCAGGTAATTTTTACCTTTTTATAGCGGGCAGGGGGTTCCCCGATTGATCTCCACGTGGCATATGGCGTCGGAGGGCGAGGGCGCAAAGAGTTCGCTCCCCGGATCGCTTTGGCGCTTCTAGAGGGGATGCGGGGGTCTTAAAGTCTGATTCGCCTTTGTTGGGTGACAGTTTCGTGACCGATGAGTGTCCCGGTCCTTCCTCCGGCGTGGCGGTTTTTCCCGCCATAAACGCCCATCCCCCGCTGTTCGCCTCCGCCATCTTGGCCGGCCACGCGGCTTGGACGGCTTCTTCGTGGGCCGCCCTTGAGGGAGACATTAATGCCATGGACGCCCTTAATTTGGGTGACGGCACCAAGCGGCTAAAGTTAAGTGCCGTTTTTCCCGCGCGGCTCCTTCGCGGAGTGTCGCGCCGGACGCCATTTTGGATGCGCAGCATGTCTCTCCCCCGCTCTTGCGAGCGCCGGTTGAGGGTGCGTCTAGGGCTGTAGCCCAGGCTGCGGAAGTGCACAGTCTGGGGGGTTTCTCCCCCGAGTTTGTTTTGCTGCTGCATCAGGCCTTCCTTATGCAAAACGCTGCCCCTGCTCCCTCGTTTGGTAAAGAGGTTGAGGTCCCCGGAGGTAAACGCCCTCGGGTTGATTCACAGGCCTTGGAGGACCTTGTCTCCTCCGATGTAGATGAGGGCAGCGTATCTGAGTTCTCCCAACGGTCCTTTGCGGATTCCTTGGAGGAGACGGATCCCCGCTCGGTGGTAGCGGATGACCCCTCGCAGCGCGGCTTTTTAGCTCAGAGGATTTGCCCAACCTGTTAGTGCAGGCCATGGGCATTTTGAAGATTTCCTCTCGGAGGACGTCTCTCCCTCAGCCCCTGTTGGCTCTGCCATTATGCTGGGGGCCGAAACGCCCGACTATGAACCTTCCACGTGCATGATGCCATTGCACACCTTAATTTCGGCTCAATGGGAAGTCCCGGAAGCGAGCCTCAAAGTGGCTAGGGCTATGTCCCGCCTCTATCCTTTGCCTGAAAGTGAACGTGAGGCCTTTCTGTGGCCTACCATGGATTCTTAATCACTGCGGTGACTAAGAAACGGCTTTGCCGGTGGAAGGTGGCACGGCCCTAAAGGACGCCCAAGACAGAAGATTGGAGGCGGCCTATAGGTCGTCCTTTGAGGCGAATGCTTTAAGTTTGCAAGGCCTCGGTTTGCGGTTCCTCTGTGGCCAGGGCGTGCCCTGACTATGGTGCAGCGGGCTTCCCCCTAGGATCAATTCCTTGAGGGCTGATTGGCCGGCCCTGGATCGGGCTTTAGCCTATTTGGCAGACTTGCTGTGTGATGTCTGAGAGCCTCAGCTATAAGGCATGCTCAGACAGTCTCTGCGCGGCGGTGGCTTTGGCTGAAACATTGGTCTGCTGACCACGCCTCTAATCCCGCCTGGCTAGATTGCCTTTTAAAGGCAAGCTGCTCTTTGGGGTCGAGCTGGACAAAATCGTGAGCCGATCTCGGCACGTCTAAGGGCAAGAAGTTACCAGAGGTCGGGGCTCGGGCTAGTACTCGCCCTGGTACCTCCGAGGACGGTTTCAGAAGCCCGTCGGTACCGCCCGGGCAGGTCGGGCTCCTCTGCCCCCTCTTCCTTCAAGAGGAACTTCTCCCCCAAGCAGCATTCCTTTCGCAGAGACCGCCGTCCCGGAGGTGCTCCCTCCAGTCCTCCCCCAGGGTCTCGTACCCAATGACGGGGCCTTGGTCCACGCCCCAGTGCAGATTGGAGGACAGCTATCCTCGTTTATGGGCGAGTGGACCACAATAACTTCAGACGCTTGGGTGCTGGAAGTCATCAGAGACGGCTACAAGCTAGAGTTCTGCCGACCCTTAAAAGACGGGTTTGTACTCCGCTCCCTGCAAGTCTCCGGTCAAAGCTGTGTTAGTGCAGCAGACCTTGAACAATTCTGATCCGCCTGGGGGCGGCGTTCCAGTGCCAGAAAGTCAGCTTGGCAAAGGGATGTTTACTCCTTTATCTTTATGATGCCAAAGAAAGGAGGTTCTGTACGGCCTATCCTCGACCTCAAAGGGGTCAATTGGGCCTTGAAAGTTCGGCACTTTCGCATGGAGACCCTCCGCTCTGTTATAGCGGCAGTGACGGCAGGAGAGTTCCTGGCATCCTTGGACATCAAGGAAGCGTACTTGCATATTCACATCTGGACTCTCACTCCAACGCTTCTGCGTTTTTGCAGTACTGGGCCGACACTTCCGTTCAGAGCCCTCCCCGTTCGGTTGGCTACTGCTCCGCGGACCTTCTCCAAGTAATGGGGCATCGCGGCCTTCCTGAGGAAGAAGGGGTTCAAGCCATCCTATCCTGGACGACTGGTTGATCCAAGCCCCCCTTCTTATGCAGAGTGCGGCAAAGCTGTGAAACGGTGTGGTTCGCTCTTTTGAGCTCTCCCTGGGGTGATCATCAACTGGGAGTAAAGCCAGCCTGCGCCCGACTCAGTCCCGGAGTATCTGGGAGTTCGATTCGACACCCAAGTGGGCAGAGTAGGTTCCTGCCAGACAATCGATTGTCAAGTTTCAGGCTCAGGTGGACTAGTTCCTAGTAGCCTCTCCCTATTCGGGCTTGGGATTACGTGCAGCGGTTGGGCTCTATGACGGCCACGATGGAAGTAGTGCCCTGGGCCAGGGCTCATATGACACCACTACAACAATCTCGGCTGCTGCGCTGGACTCCGATGTCGGAGGATTATGCTGTGCGCCTTCCCTTGGACCCAGCAGTGCGCAAGGCGCTGAGCTGGTGGACGCAGACAGTCAAGTTGTCTGCAGGAATGCCTCTGGTGACACCGAGTGGATTGTCGTCACGACAGACGCCTCTTTGATGGGCTGGGAAGCCCACTGCTTGGGAAGGACAGCGCAGGGGCTCTGGTCTCCTGCAGAGGCAAGTGTCTATCAACCTCCTGGAACTCAGAGCCATTCGGTTGGTGTTGTTGGAGTTCATCCCGGTACTGGTGTTGAAGCCTGTACGGGTCCTGTCGGACAGTGCCACGGCTGTGGCCTATGTCAACCGCCAGGGAGGTACCAAGAGCGCCCCTCTAGCCAAGGAGGCCATGAATTTATGCCAGTGGGCGGAAGCGAACCTGGAACAGCTGTCAGCGGCCCACATTGCCGGAGGTCATGAATGTCAAGGCGGACTTTCTCAGTCGCCATACCTTGGAGCCCGGAGAGTGGCAGCTATCTGCTCAGGCGTTCTTGGACATCACGAAGCGCTGGGGCCAGCCGAGCCTAGATCTGATGGCGTCATCGGCCAATTGCCAAGTGCCGCGCTTTTTTCAGCCAGAGATCGGGACCCTCGATCCCTGGGAGTAGATGCTCTTCTCCAACAGTGGCCGACACAAGAGCTTCTCTATGTGTTCCCGCCCTGGCCCATGTTGGGCAGGGTGCTAGACCGGGTGGCAAAGCATCCCGGCAGGGTAATCCTGGTAGGTCCGGATTGGCCCAGACGTCCCTGGTATGCGGTCTTGATCAGGCTCTCAGTCGGCGATCCTCTGCGGCCGCCAGTGGAGCAGGGCCTGTTACATCAGGGTCCCGTGGTGATGGAGGATCTCTCCCCCTTTGGTCTTCCGGCCTGGCTATTGAGCGGCAGCGTCTGAGAAAGAAGGGCTTCTCAGACAAGGTCATCGCCACTATGCTGAGAGCGAGGAAGCGCTCTACTTCTACTGCTTACGCCAGGGTTTGGCGTATCTTTGCAGCAAGGTGTGAAGCAGGCTCACTTTCTCCCTTCACTGCTCCAATTTCTTCAGTGTTGGCGTTCCTGCAAGAAGGTCTGGACAAAGGCCTGTCGCTCAGTTCCCTGAAAGTTCAGGTAGCGGCTCTGGCTTGCTTCAGGGGCCGCCTGAAGGGTGCTTCCCTGGCTTCGCAGCCAGATGTGGTGCGCTTTCTCAAGGGAGAAATCACCTGCGCCCTCCTCTGCACTCAGTGGTGCCTGCGTGGAATCTCACCTGGTGCTAAGAGCATTGCAGAAGCCGCCTTTTGACCCTTTGTCGAGGGCATCTCTGAAAGACTGACGTTTGAAGCAGTCTTTTGGGTGGCTATCACTTCAGCCAGAAGAGTTTCCGAGCTCCAGGCACTCTCATGTCGAGAGTTTTTTTTCTGCAGTTCACTGAGGCAGGAGTGACTATTCGTACAGTGCCTTCCTTCCTGCCCAAGATGGTTTTTCGCTTCCATGTGATTCAGCAGCTCTGTCTCCCTTCCTTTCGTAGGGAGGTCTACCCAGAGGAATACTCTGCTCTCAATTTCTGGATGTGAGACAGAGTCATCATCAGATTCTTGGAAGTGACCAATGATTTCCGGAAATCGGATCATCTGTTTGTCCTGTTTACAGGTCCTCTTAAGGGTCTGCAGGCTTCTAAGCCTACAGTGGCAAGAGAGGCAAGGAAGCCATTGCAGCGGCTTAGGTGGCCGCGGGGAAGGCCAGGCATTACCGCTTGACTGTGGCTGCTCGGCGGAGGCCCGGTTGGAGCTTCAGTGTTGCGGTCAGGGATTTCTATGTCCCGCCCTGGGTGAGTACTGCTTTCGGTACATCCCACCAGTCTATGGATTGATCAGCTTGATGAATATGGAAGGTAAAATTATGTATCATACCTGATAATTTTCTTTCCATTAATCATAGCTGATCAATCCATAGCCCCTCCCAGATATCTGTACTGTTTATATTCTGGTTGAATTTTAGGTTCAAGTTTAGCCTTCAGTTACTTCAGGAGGACTTCGTGTTCAAGTTCTTCTTTCACTTGGATTCTTCAAGAGTTGAGACGAGTTTGTGTTACAGTGAGCTGCTGCATTCCTCTCCCCCTCCGTTTTACGGGCTGGATTGAGATTTAAATTCTGCCGGCACTTCCCTCCCGCTTGGCGGTGTTAGGGTCAGTCAGCTCCTCCCGCGGTTGCGGTTGCAGGATAAGCCAGATCCCCCCGCATCGGCGGGTGTGTGGTGTCCCTCCCCCGCTCCGCGGGATGAGCTGGACGGATTCCCCTCCCCCACTTGTGTGGGATGAGCTGGGTTAATTCCCCTCCCCCCGTTTCGGCGGTGGTGAGCTGGGCAGAGTGTCCCTTCGTGGGTTGTAATTCTCTAAGTGCTGAGTTCCTGCGGATGGAGCTTTTGATATCGACATACTGAGGAGTTTCCGGCAGCACATGACCACATATAGGGAGGCAAAAGTTTGCTCTCTATCTCCACCTGCTGGTAGATGGACACAACCCACCAGTCTATGGATTGATCAGCTATGATTAATGGAAAGAAAATTATCAGGTATGATACATAATTTTACCATAGTCTTCTCCAAGTACATCTCATCCATGTCCTCTCTTTCTATTTCATTCTCTCAGGATGTCTCTGATATTGATAAATCCTGAACTTACCACCTCTCCAGTAGACCTTTTTTCCAGTTACTCTTCTAAGATACCTGCTGCTTTATCTCTCCTTTTATTCTGGCTGTTTAAAAAAAAAACACACCTTTCTTTTCATCCTGCTGGACCAGTCCAGACATGTGGGATATGCCATCCTACCAGCAGAGATCTGGAACTTTCCAGTGATATAACAGTATAAGGAGTGGTGCAGCACTGCAACTTGCCAGTAATCTCTTCCTCTAGCAGATGGTGGCAGTGTGGACTGGGGCAGCAGTTGTTCTTAGTCTTCTTTCTGACCTTGCTCCCATGAGTGTAGTGGGCCCTCAGGTTGAATGTGGTTGCTAGAAAGCTCTCAGGGATCAGTTTGCAGACCTTTCTCTTGATTGAGTCCAGAGGAGTATTTTTCCCGCCCTGTCTCAATGCCTTGGCACTCTTGGCGGGAGCTTTTAAGGGCCCTGCCAGGAAGCATAGAACCCCTGAGGAGGTCTCTCCCCCACCCTGGTTAATCCCACCAGCTTCTGTTGTACAACAAAGGTCTCTTTCCTTAATAACTTTTTTACTGGGGGATCCAGAGAACCTAGCTATGAGGGAAAGGTAAGGAAATGGTTTTCCAGTGAAGCCCACTGGAAATTAATTAATAATTTGTTCATACTTGTATCCCACGATTATCCAGAAACGAGTTTCGGTTCAATGTGGCTTACATTTAACAATTGTTAGAGATTATATTGATTCAATTACATTTACAAATTGAAACAAAACGGGAGCTGGGCAGACTTCTACGGTCTACGCCCTAATTGTGACTGAATAGATACGGATCGGCTGGAGGGTAAATTTTAAGGGGCCTCGATGTTAGCTTCAGAACTTAGTACAAGAACAGTACTGGGCAGACTTCTACGGTCTGTGCCCTGAGAAAGGCAAGGACAAATCAAACTCGGGTATGCATGTAAAGTATCACATACCATGTAAATTGAGTTTGTCTTGTTGGGCAGACTGGATGGACCGTACAGGTCTTTATCTGCCGTCATTTACTATGTTACAAGGTAATATGATGCTATGTTTACAGTGGTTGGCAAGATAACTTTTAGTTTACCCTACACTCTCCTGGAATCAAGAATCTTCTGGATCTCATATTCCGCATCTGGGTCTATGGCATTAGGGGTTGATGCAGGCGTTGGCCTAGCCCTTTCACCGCAGAATAAATGACTTGTGAAGGGAAACATGGAATATATCACGAATACACAAGGTAGCGGGCAGCTTTAGTTAGTATGTGACAGGTCACACCTAGTGAACAACGGGATATGAACTGAAGGACGAACCTGGAGGACAGAGCCTTGAGGCGCAAGCTCTGGGTGGACAGACAAACCCTGGATCTCCAGGGCTGAAGGGAGGAGCCAGGCATCTCTCTTCATCCGCTTGCCTTGTGTATGCTTCTGTGGCTCGGATCAAGAGCTCCCTTTGTTTCCCAGAGGTAGTGAGAAACTTTAGTAGCACCCTCTCAGCCGGCTTGGTGGATGCTATTGGCATTGGCAAGGATACCCTTGAATGGCAACCAAACAAAATCTTGAATACAGATGATCTTGAAGATTCACTCATGTGGTTATTATAGCAGAATTCCGCCCCAGGCAGTAGTTATGACCAGTCGTCCTACTGGGAGGATACATAGGTTCACAAGAAGGAGATCAGGATCTGGTTGACCCTCTTGGTTTGACCATTTGTCTGAGGATGGTGCCCTGAGGAATATTCTAGCTTGATGTGCAGATTCCACAAACGTCGCCAGAATCTGGACACGAACTGTACTCCGCAGTCAGACATGATGGATTCCGGTAGGCCTTGCAAGCAGAAGACCTCCTTTTAAAAATGATGAGCCAAAGCAGGATCAGAGGGTAGCCTGGTATGGGGACGAAATGAGCTGTCTTAGAGAACCGATCCACAATGACCCAAATGATGGTAAAACCATCTGACTCAGGGAGGTCCGTAATGAAATCCATGGCTATTTGACTCTAGTGTGCTGTTGGTATTGGAAGCGGTTGGAGGGGTCCCCATGGATGCGAGTGGGATGGTTTGTAATGGTCACAGACAGAACAAGAACTGCAGCCACCAGTAAACTCAAGAAATGAGCTCCAACGTTCTCCAAAACTCCGGGATGGCTAGCGATCTTGAATTCATGTCCCTAGCTCAATACCTTGTCCCAAAGACACTTGGGGACCACAGTCTTGTCCAGAGGAACTCGCATAGCAATGGCTGCTTGAAGTTTGGCGGCATCCAGAATATTTTGGGGGACAGGGTTTTTGTCGGTAGCCTCAAATGACTGAGAAAGGGCTTGGACGTTCACCAGACGAAAGACCACCCTGAAGTCAAATCAGGAAAAAAAAAGGACCATCGGGCCTGGTGGGAATTGAGCCTTTGAGCCTCCTGTAGGTAGGTACAGGAGATTCTTATGATCAGTAGTCTCAGTGAAAGGATGTTTAGCACCCTACAGCAGATGGCGCCACTCCTCCAAGGCCCTTCATGGGTAACAATTCCCGATCCCCGATAGTATAGTTCTGTTGTGCAGGCAAGAACTTCTGCGAGAAAAAGGCGCAAGGTAATGGTTTGCCCTTATCATTTGATTGAGATAGAATGCTTCTGGCTCCCACTGAGGACGTGTCAACTTCAGTATTACATTACACTCTGTTTTTATATCCTGCTAATACCTCTGTCGTTTTGACTTCAGCAGACATGACCCTACTATCAAAAGGCTTTTCATTTGTACCATCTACATTATTTGATGAATTTCAGTTCCGCATAGACCTGGAACGTTTCATCAGGCAATTACAGTTACGTGTGTTCTTTTCTACGAGAGAACTCGGCAGTGACTCTTCAAAAATTAAAAATGAGAGTCCCCCGGGCTCTTTGGACCCGACTATCAAGATCTTCAAGGAAATTATAAGAGATATCAAGACGTTTAGCAAAAAAAAAAAGTATCATGACAGTTTAACTAAAAGTGAGAGACAATCGTTGAACGCCTTGAAACACAATAAAGATTTAGTAATTAAAAAAGCAGACAAAGGTGGGTCGGTTGTTATACTAGATAAAAATGATTACATCAAAGAAGCCCAAACACAACTAATGCATATTAACACCTATGTGAGATTAGAGATGGATCCGACTCAAGAAATACAAGAGGAAATTAAAATTTTGACACAAGATGCTTGGGAAATGGGATTTTTAACCAAGAAGGAAGTAAATTTTTGAATAATCCACATCCACGACCTCCAGTTTTATACCTGTTACCTAAAATTCACAAAAGATTGAACAATCCACCCAGATGTCCAATTTTATCATCTGAGATTTTCTATTAGAACCCCTATCAACATTTGTGGATATTTTTTTGAAACCTTATGTGTCTGAAACACAATCTTATATCAAGGACACCACACACTTTCTGCAAATCTTACTAGAGATAAGAATTGATTCCAACACGAATATTATGATGGTGACTATGGATATTAAATCCTTATATACATCTATTCCTCAATCTCAGGCTTTAGATGTTATTTGGAAAACGTTGGAGGATCATCCGAGACCTTTTGAAATGCCATCCGAGTTTTTGTTTGAACTAGCAAAATTGGCCTTGAACAAGAATTATTTCTTTTTCAAGAAGACTTTTACTTACAGGTAGCTGGAGTAGCAATGGGTGCAACATTTGCATCTACCATAGCAAACTTGTACATGTTCGATTTTTGAAGATAAATGGTTAGGGAATACTCCCTTTAAAGATGAGATTGTGGTATGGAAACGGTATATTGACAACGTTTTTTTTAGTTTGGTCAGGAGAGGTACATCAACTTGAAGATTTCTTGACATGGATAAATATATGTGAAGAAGCGATTCAGTTTGCCATTGAATCTTTCGGGACAAACATCCACTTTTTTGAACACTTCAGTAACTTTACAAAACAGCAGCTTCTACACAAATTTATATCAAAAACCTACAGACCAAATAGTTTGTTTGCCATATGGGAGCTGTCATCTGAGAACTTTAAAGAACAGCCTACCCTATTCACAATTTTTTGCAGCGACAAAGGATATGCAGTGAAATTTCAGGTTATAAACAACAAACTAAACAACTTGCCAAAATTTTTTTTTAAAGAGGTTATCCTAAAGGTGTTTGGAAAACATCATACATCCAAGCTAACTACAGCAACAGAGACTGCTATGTCAAATCAATCTTTGGTAGCTCAGACCAAACATCAGGACACTTTTGTATTAAGATGGGAGGAGATGAGGTAGCTAAAATATTGAAGAGAAACTGGGAAATTCTAAAAACGCATCCAGTATTTTCTAATAAATCCTTGAGAACTGCATATTCTAGAGATCCTAATCTTAAAGAGATTTTAAGTCCGGCGGCTTTACCGTCTGGTGAATCCAACACATTGGGAGAGACTTTAGGACATAGAAAATGTTTGTATTGCTTTTTTTGTATTATGACTGTAGAATGCACACAATTCACCCATCCATACGATGGTAAGATATATCAACTACGTAGTGCTACTACCGGCAACACAACACATGTTATCTATGCGCTCCATTGTCCCTGTAAAAAGCTCTATATCGGCATACACTACTAGAAGCTTTACAATTAGGCTAAGGGAGCATAAATCTTGCATTAAGAATAGAAAACTAGGAGAGCCCCTAGTGACACACTGCGCACATTTAGAACATTCTTTTGATTCCTTCAGATGCTGGATACACATTTAAAACAAAATGTATGTGGAGGAGACAGAGACAAAGCATACTTCAACAGGAACAACGTTGGATACATCGATTAAACACTCTGGAACCTTACGGTCTTAATACCGTGATTCAGTGGACTGCATTCTTATAAACACAATAGTTTTGAATTCTCTGGGGTTTTTTTGGTTTGTTTTGATGTCAGTACCTTGTGATTGGATTCACTCTGATGGTGTCCCTTTAAATCACAGGCGCCATTTTGAAAGTGCTCGCTGAAAGACACAGTGAAGAGCACAGGCACAATAGGCGGATGACTTTCCTGCGTTTCTCTTTTTCTCTTATTTTTAAATTGTTGACTTTATTTGATTTACAGATTCTCTCAGAAAGAGGTGGGTTCGCTGGAAGAAGCCTATGCGAAATGGGTCCCTGTCAGGACCTCTACCTAGGACTTAAAAGAATTTTGCAGAACAAGAAAATTGACGATCATTTGAAGTTCTTTTTATGCCGTGCAACTTAAGCTAAGTAGCAATTTTACTCTGTCTGGTTGTTGGTAGAACTTATTGTGAATTAAAGTTTTAGAAATTTTTGTCTACTCAGCAACTGTGAATAGGAGGTTTTTTCAGACCAACGATGATTTGTTTGACCAATCACACATGTAGGAAGCTATAAGATCCAAGTTTGTGGATTGAGATCTTAATGAGGTCTTTTCCTCTTAATTTTTGAGAAACAAGAGATTTTGCTCTGTATTTCCTACATATGGACCAGTACCAGAACCTGCATCTGGGGAGAACCTCCTTAAGCCCGGTTCTTGATTTCTTAGGACACACTTGGGTGTAGTGGCCTTTTTGTCCACAATAGAGACAGAGCCCCTACGTACACCGGCATTGTTTCTCCTGAGTAGATAAGGGATGACAGTCCACTTACATAAGCTCTGTTGATCCACGGGAGGTGTCAGATTGCAGAGGAGGAGAACTCCTTGGCCGATAGCTTTGCCTGAGCTGGGAGGGACCGATGACTGGCCTGGGCGTTCATTGGCTTGTTCCTAGAGCACTCAGGTGCACAGAAGGGATTAATTCATCCAAAGTAGAAGGAAGTTCCCAGCCGGCTAATTCATCCTTAGTGGTCGAGAAGACCCCCTGCCAGAATACTGCTGTGAGACTTTCATTGTTCTACCCAAGTTCTGCGGCCAGGGTACAGAAATGGATAGCACATTCTCCCATGGTACGATGACCCTGGCACAGATTCAACAGCTGTGCAGTGGCAGACGAGGCCTTCCCAGGTTCTTTGAAGATACAGCAGAACTGGTTCAGGAACTCTTGAAGGTTGTTCAATGCTGGGTTGCTTTTCTCCCACATAGGTAATGCCCAGGTCAGGGCTGGTCCAGAAAACAAAGAGGTAATGTAGGCACCTTGGTGTGGTCAGAAACATAGTTCCGTGACTGCAGTTCAATCACAATCTGACATTGGTTCAGGAGCCCTCGGCAGGATTTGGTTTTGCCGTCATACCGAGGGGGCTGGGTGGCTCGGATTCCTGCTCCCAATCAAGGGGAATCCCTTGATTACCGCTGGCTGTAGGAACCTCAGCTGGAACTAGCAGAGCGTCAATAGTAGTGAATGCATCCTTATGCTGGGTCAGGGTCTCCACATCCCCCGAGAGCTGTTGCAGCTGGAGGGCCAGTAGTTGCAGAGCTGGAGATTCAGTCAAGCTCATGGCTCTTGCATGCTGTTTTGTTTCAAGGTATTGAGTCCTTGGTGCATAAAGTCTACAATAGACTGAATCTTGATGATAAACACAAACAGGCCGACAAAGCTTAAAGTCGGAAGCAGGATCAAGGCCAGAGTAGACTAGGCAAGCAGAGCCTCAGTGGCTAGGATACAATGATACACAAGCTTGTGGCTCTCTGGAACCTACACACACAATGAGGCTCAAGGCTCCTGGAACCCACTCACACAATGAAGCGAAAGGCTGTTGGAACCCAAGCACACAATGGAGCATAAGGCTGCTGGAACTCACACACACAATGAAGCTGGAACCCACTCGCACAGACAACGTAGCTGGACAGGAATCCAGAGAAATGGGAATGGTGTCTCAGGACCCACTGGAAGCAGAAGGCAAGGGGGCGGCTTCAACGCAAGAGCGTCTGTGTCTAGGTACGTCGGGGTTAAATACCCCACTCCCGAAGGTATCTGACATCATCACAGGCACAGGCAGCAAGGTCTGTTGGTCCTGCAATATTCCTGCCAGACAGCTGACTCCTCCTAAGTGCATGAGCAGCGTGGCTCCAGAGTCATGGTAAGACTATGACAGCATGCAAGCCAACAGTTTGAGAATCAAGAGATTTATTAGCCAGATTAGGAGGGAGCTGGAAAAGAGAAGGTGACAGAGTGGAAGGATCAATGTGTCAGAATGACCTTGACCAAAAACCGGCTCAACAGACTTTGGGAACAGAGAATGGAAAAGTAATGGAAAACTTAACAGCAAGATGGTCAGTCCAGGAAAGGGGCAACGAGGAAAGATTTGAAAAAGTGACCAGAGAATCAATCAGAGAAAAGATCAGATCCAAGGTATGGCCTGCAGAGTGAGTGGTGAAAGCCACCCATTGACAAAGATTCCACTCTTTGAAAAATGATAAATAATGTGAGGAGTGCAGTAAATGAGGGGAGCCTCCTCATTGGAGGAAAGTGAATAGTGGATCTGTACTGGGACCAGTGCTATTTAACATATTTATAAATGATCTGGAAAACAAAATGAGTGAGGTGATTAAATTTGCAGATGACACAAAACTATTCAAAGTTGTCAAAACACATGTGGATTGTGAAAAAATTGCAGGAAGCCCTTAGAAACTGGAAGACTGGGCATCCAAATGGCAGATGAAATTTAATGTGGACAAATGCAAAGTGATGCACATTGGGAAGAATAATCTGAATCATTGTTACCTGATGCTAGGATCCACCTTAAGTGTCAGTACTCTTTAGTAAAAGTGCCCCTCAAAGAATAATTAAGTTCTGGAACTTGCTGCCAGAGGATGTGGTAACAGTGATTAGCCTATCTGGATTTTAATAAGGTTTAGATAAGTTCCTGGAGGAAAAGTCCATAATCTGTTATAGAGATGGACATGGGGGATGCCACTGCTTGCCCTGGGATTGGTAGCATGGAATGTTGGTACTAATTGGATTTCTGTCAGGTACTTGTGACATGGATTGGCCATTGTTGGAAGGTGGATACTGGGCTAAATGGACCATTGGTGTGACCCAGTACGGCTGTTCTTATGAATCTACATGAACATTGAAATTGCCCAGGATTATAAGATTAGAAAAATTAATCGAGGCCTTAGTAAGAGACCGTAGAAACAGATCCCAAGAATCGGAGGAAAGGGAGGGAGGCCTTTGTATCGTTCCATGGTGCGACCGCACCTCGAATATTGTGTTCAATTCTGGTCACCGCATCTCAAAAAAGATATAGTGGAATTAGAAAAGGTGCAGAGAAGGGTGACAAAAATGATAAAGGGGATGGGTACGACTTCCCTATGAGGAAAGGCTAAAGCGGCTAGGGCTCTTCAGCTTGGAGAAAAGGCAGCTGAGGAGAGATATGATAGAGGTCTATAAAATAATGAGTGGAGTTGAACGGGTAGATGTGAAGCATCTGTTCACGCTTTCCAAAAATACTAGGACTAGGGGGCATGCGATGAAGCTACAATGTAGTAAATTTAAAACGAATTGGAGAAAATATTTCTTCACTCAACGTGTAATTAAACTCTGGAATTCGTTGCCAGAGAATGTGGTAAAAGGCGGTTAGCTTAGCGGAGTTTAAAAAAGGTTTGGACGGCTTCCTAAAGGAAAAGTCCATAGATCGTTATTAAATGAACTTGGGGAAAATTCACTATTTCTGGGATAAGCAGTATTTATTTTATTTTATTTTATTTATTGCATTTGTATCCCACATTTTCTCACCTATTTGCGGGCTCAGTGTGGCTTACAATAAACGGTGAATGATGGAAATACAATTTGTTACAGTACGATTATGGGTTACATTGTGAAGAGTTATGGGAAGTCAAAGTCAAAATATCATTAGGGGAATAGAACAATAGAATGTAACAATGGGAAAATGATAGGGCGATAGAACAATAGCAAGAGAACATTCGGGTATAACAATTTTATCTGTGGGTAGAGTTTAAGTGTGGTGAATATACGGGGGAAGAGAATTCAGAATTCATTTTTGGGATCTTGCCAGGTATTTGTGACCTGGATTGACCAATGTTGGAAACAGGATGCTGGGCTCGATGGACCTTTGGACTTTCCCAGTATGGCAATACTTATGTACTTACGTACATTAGAACACGGAAAGGGGTAGGTGCTGAGATTGTTAAGAGCAGTAACTCTGAGTAGGGAAAAGAGCCTGAAAGCTCAAGAACATGTATGTGAGAAAGAAGTATAAGAGCTAAGCCACCACCCCGTTTGAAAACCTTCGAAGTGGAAAGAAAGTCAGAGGGGAGAGATTCAATCAAATAGCGATCTTCTCCCCATTTCAGCTACATTTCTATAATAATAAGAAATTGGACTTTAGATTCTAGTAAGAAATCCCTAACAAGTGCAGTCTTTGATGTGAGAGAACGACTGTTAAAAGAGCCACAGAGAGACAGAATGGATTGGGAGGAAAAATGGAAGTGATATTAATATGTTAAAGGGAGCAAACTTGAGGCGGGCGGCGTGAGTGCCAATTGACGAAGGGGCATTGACCACACAGAATGGGAATGCTGCAGGCTTCCAAAAGTTGAGCAGCATGAAGAGCATCAGCAAAATAGCCCAATGCAGATAGCAATAATAAAAACAGCCTGACAGGTGAAAAAAGGGGGCCATTTTAAAAAGAAGAGGCAGCTGTTCTGCTCGTTCCTAACAGTTTACCATGGAAAAACCTCGCCCCATGGAGCCTTGTCCCAAGGAACTTTCTCAAGGAGTACTCTCTTGGTTATCAATAGAAATATTTACAAAAAAAGGAACTACTGTAGCTTATCTCCCAGGTCCTGTCTTCCTTGCTGTCGAGGGTGGGCTCTTGGGCCAATCCCACGGAACACTAGGGCTCTGGTAGGGCTAATGGTCCGTGAGACATGGTGGAAAAGACCTGGTCTAGCTGGGAATTCAGCAGATAACCCCAAGAGGCTGGTGTAGTGGAAACTGGACCCATGGATGGCTCTGAACAGATCCCTTAGGGGCAGTGCTAGTGGACCCAGAACCTGGGGTGGCTCTGAAAAGAGCCCTTGGGGGCTGGCCTGGCGAATCAGAACCTGAGATGGCTCTGAAAAGAACCAGAACCTAGGGTGGAAATGTTGAGAGAAGACTGAGACAGGAACACCAGAACTGGAATTCAAAGACATGCTGGGACAGGCTGAGGCAGGAATGCTGGGACCCAACAGAGGCAGCACGAGCAGTTGTGAAGGTAATGTGGAATGGGCTTGAGGCCCCAGAAGTAGGCATGCGGGATGACGTCAGGAGGTGGCATCCAGAACTCTTCCCACCGCAAGCCTCTTTAAAAGTATAGCCAGCAGGTGCGCATGCCTAAGGACAGGCGCTACCGACAGGGAAGTCATCAAACAAGCGGTAGAAATCGCACAGGTGGCCTGCCAAGCCGCAGAGATGAAGAATGGTGCTCCTGGCATACCATGACACTTGCAGATGAGGTATTCTCCCTGTGAGGAGGCAGCAGAAGGTGACCCTGATTTAGAGGGTCTTTGCAAGGTGGCCAGGTCATTCCTTCTTCATAAGACTCGCCAGAAAAATGATCGTCTCAGAATGGGAGTCTCCAGAGACTATCCTGAAGGAGGAGTAGTCATGGGGAGGGTTTACCCTTTGCCTCAGGAGGAGTTGGATTTTCTCTTCCGTTTGCCCAAAGTAGATGCCTTAGTGACAGCAATAACTCAGAAGGCCATTATTCCAGTAGAAGGCAGCTTGGTACTCAAGGACTCAAAGGTGTTTCTGAAGCAGGCATTTACTTCTGCATTGCGAGTGCAGGTGTTGATCTGCAGAGAATATGTGGGCCAAGCCTTGTCCTCAACATCTACCAGAGAGCTCTGAAATAGTCCAGTTGGATTTGGGAGTGGCCTTTTTAGCAGACATTCTGTATGACTGTGTGTAAGGATATACATGAGGTTGGTGGCCTCAATGCAAGTGGCTATGCTTGCATAATTGGACAGCAGACTCGACCTCTAAGGCACTCCTCAGCAAATGTCCCTTCAGAGATAGAGTGCTCTTTGTGGAAGACCTTGAGAAATTGGTAAAGGATCTAGGTAAGGCTAGGCCACAGAGGCTGCCAGAGCTTCTTGGGCCAGGTTTGGTCTAAGAACTGGCTGTGGTTTTACTAGAGTAAAAGTATTCCTTTTGCTCATCCAGGAAATCCCTCAAGTTGCAGCCCTTTTGTAGTACTTGTAAGTCCTATAGGAGTGGAGGAGTAGCCTAGTGGTTAGTGCAGCAGACTTTGATCCTGGGGAACTGGGTTTGATTCCCACTGCAGCTCCTTGTGACTGTGGGCAAGTCACTTAACCCTCCATTGCCCCAGGTACAAAATAAGTACCTGTATATATGTAAACCGTTTTGAATGTAGTTGCAAAATACCCCATAAAGGCGGTATATCAAGTCCCATTTCCTTTTCCCTTTCCTTTTCCCTTTCCCTATGACAGTGGAGGTTCCTCTTCCATTGGGCCAAAGGATTCCCAGTGAGTCACGGCAGACCCAGAGTGGACAGGGTAGGGGGTTACCTTGGATTTTTATATGCAGAGTGGGTCCAGATCACCATGGGTCATTGTGTTTTTAAGAAAATCCATCAGGGTTATACTCTGGAATTTGCAGAACCCATTTCAGATGTCTTTATGGTTTCCTCCTGCAAGAGGGCAGCAGTAGATGGGTAATGTACATAAGTACATAAGTAGTGCCATACTGGGAAAGACCAAAGGTCCATCTAGCCCAGCATCCTGTCACCGACAGTGGCCAATCCAGGTCAAGGGCACCTGGCACGCTCCCCAAACGTAAAAACATTCCAGACAAGTTATACCTAAAAATGCGGAATTTTTCCAAGTCCATTAATAGCGGTCTATGGACTTGTCCTTTAGGAATCTATCTAACCCCTTTTTAAACTCCGTCAAGCTAACCGCCCGTACCACGTTCTCCGGCAATGAATTCCAGAGTCTAATTACACGTTGAGTGAAGAAAAATTTTCTCCGATTCGTTTTAAATTTACCACACTGTAGCTTCAACTCATGCCCTCTAGTCCTAGTATTTTGGATAGCGTGAACAGTCGCTTCACATCCACCCGATCCATTCCACTCATTATTTTATACACTTCTATCATATCTCCCCTCAGCCGTCTCTTCTCCAAGCTGAAAAGCCCTAGCCTTCTCAGCCTCTCTTCATAGGAAAGTCGTCCCATCCCCACTATCATTTTCGTCGCCCTTCGCTGTACCGTAGAAAAGGTGATTACGACAAAATGAGAAAAATGGTGAAAAAAAGACTGAAAGGAGCAGCTCGCAGAGTAAAAAACTTGCATCAGGCATGGATGCTGTTTAAAAACACCATCCTGGAGGTTCAGGACAAATATATTCCACGTATTAGAAAAAAGGGAAAAAAGACTAAACGTCAGCCGGCGTGGCTAAACAGTAAGATAAAGGAAATCATTAGAGCCAAAAAACAATCCTTCAGAAAGTGGAGAAGAGAACCAACTGAAAGTAACAGGATAGATCATAAGGAATGCCAAGCCAAATGCAAAGCGGAGATAAGGAGGGCAAAAAAGGACTTTGAGAAGAAATTAGCGTTGGAAGCAAAAATACATAGTAAAAATTTTTTTAGATACATTAAAAGCAGGAAACCGGCCAAAGAGTCGGTTGGGCCGCTGGACGAAAATGGTGTTAAAGGGGCGATCAGGGAGGACAAAGCCGTAGCGGAGAAATTAAATGAATTCTTTGCTTCGGTCTTCACCGAGGAGGATTTGGGGGGGACACCGGTGCCGGAAAGAATATTTGAAGCGGGGGAGTCGGAGAAACTAAACAATTTCTCTGTAACCTTGGAGGATGTAATGGGTCAGTTCAGCAAGCTGAAGAGTAGTAAATCACCGGGACCTGATGGTATTCATCCCAGAGTATTAATAGAACTAAAAAATGAACTTGCGGAGCTACTGTTAGAAATATGCAATCTGTCCCTAAAATCGAGTGTAATACCGGAAGACTGGAGGGTAGCCAATGTTACTCCGATTTTTAAGAAGGGTTCCAGAGGAGATCCGGGAAATTATAGACCTGTGAGTCTGACGTCGGTGCCGGGCAAGATGGTGGAGGCTATTATTAAGAATAAATTGCAGAGCATATACAAAAACATGGACTGATGAGACAAAGTCAGCACGGATTTAGTGAAGGGAAGTCTTGCCTCACCATCTAATGCATTTTTTTGAGGGGGTAAGCAAACATGTGACAATGGGGAGCCGGTTGATATTGTATATCTGGATTTTCAGAAGGCGTTTGACAAAGTGCCGCACGAAAGACTCCTGAAGAAATTGCAGAGTCATGGAATCGGAGGTAGGGTATTATTATGGATTAAGAACTGGTTGAAAGATAGGAAAGCAGAGAGTAGGATTGCGTGGCCAGTATTCTCAGTGGAGGAGGGTAGTTAGTGGGGTCCCGCAGGGGTCTGTGCTGGGTCCGTTGCTTTTAATGTATTTATAAATGACCTAGAGATGGGAATAACTAGTGAGGTAATTAAATTCGCCGAAGACACAAAATTATTCAGGGTCGTCAAGTCGCAGGAGGAATGTGAACGATTACAGGAGGACCTTGCGAGACTGGGAGAATGGGCGTGCAAGTGGCAGATGAAGTTCAATGTTGACAAGTGCAAAGTGATGCATGTGGGTAAGAGGAACCCGAATTATAGCTACGTCTTGCAAGGTTCCACGTTAGGAGTTACGGATCAAGAAAGGGATCTGGGTGTCGTCGTCGATGATACGCTGAAACCTTCTGCTCAGTGTGCTGCTGCGGCTAGGAAAGCGAATAGAATGTTGAGTGTTATTAGGAAGGGTATGGAGTCCAGGTGTGCGGATGTTATAATGCCGTTGTATCGCTCCATGGTGCGACCGCACCTGGAGTATTGTGTTCAGTACTGGTCTCCGTATCTCAAAAAAGATATAGTAGAATTGGAAAAGGTACAGCGAAGGGGCGACGAAAATGATAGTGGGGATGGGACGACTTTCCTATGAAGAGAGGCTGAGAAGGCTAGGGCTTTTCAGCTTGGAGAAGAGACGGCTGAGGGGAGATATGATAGAAGTGTATAAAATAATGAGTGGAATGGATCGGGTGGATGTGAAGCGACTGTTCACGCTATCCAAAAATACTAGGACTAGAGGGCATGAGTTGAAGCTACAGTGTGGTAAATTTAAAACGAATCGGAGAAAATTTTTCTTCACCCAACGTGTAATTAGACTCTGGAATTCATTGCCGGAGAACGTGATACGGGCGGTTAGCTTGACGGAGTTTAAAAAGGGGTTAGATAGATTCCTAAAGGACAAGTCCATAGACCGCTATTAAATGGACTTGGAAAAATTCCGCATTTTTAGGTATAACTTGTCTGGAATGTTTTTACGTTTGGGGAGCGTGCCAGGTGCCCTTGACCTGGATTGGCCACTGTCGGTGACAGGATGCTGGGCTAGATGGACCTTTGGTCTTTCCCAGTATGGCACTACTTATGTACTTATGTACCTTTTCCAATTCTACTATATCTTTTTTGAGATACGGAGACCAGTACTGAACACAATACTCCAGGTGCGGTCGCACCATGGAGCGATACAACGGCATTATAACATCCGCACACCTGGACTCCATACCCTTCCTAATAACACCCAACATTCTATTCGCTTTCTTAGCCGCAGCAGCACACTGAGCAGAAGGTTTCAGCGTATCATCGACGACGACACCCAGATCCCTTTCTTGATCCGTAACTCCTAACGTGGACCTTGCAAGACGTAGCTATAATTCGGGTTCCTCTTACCCCCATGCATCACTTTGCACTTGTCAACATTGAACTTCATCTGCCACTTGCACGCCCATTCTCCCAGTCTCGCAAGGTCCTCCTGTAATCGTTCACATTCCTCCTGCGACTTGACGACCCTGAATAATTTTGTGTCTTCGGCGAATTTAATTACCTCACTAGTTATTCCCATCTCTAGGTCATTTATAAATACATTAAAAGCAACGGACCCAGCACAGACCCCTGCGGGACCCCACTAACTACCCTCCTCCACTGAGAATACTGGCCACGCAATCCTACTCTCTGCTTCCTATCTTTCAACCAGTTCTTAATCCATAATAATACCCTACCTCCGATTCCATGACTCTGCAATTTCTTCAGGAGTCTTTCGTGCGGCACTTTGTCAAACGCCTTCTGAAAATCCAGATATACAATATCAACCGGCTCCCCATTGTCCACATGTTTGCTTACCCCCTCAAAAAAATGCATTAGATTGGTGAGGCAAGACTTCCCTTCACTAAATCCGTGCTGACTTTGTCTCATCAGTCCATGTTTTTGTATATGCTCTGCAATTTTATTCTTAATAATAGCCTCCACCATCTTGCCCGGCACCGACGTCAGACTCACCGGTCTATAATTTCCCGGATCTCCTCTGGAACCCTTCTTAAAAATCGGAGTAACATTGGCTACCCTCCAGTCTTCCGGTATTACACTCGATTTAGGGACAGATTGCATATTTCTAACAGTAGCTCGGCAAGTTCATTTTTTAGTTCTATTAATACTCTGGGATGAATACCATCAGGTCCCGGTGATTTACTACTCTTCAGCTTGCTGAACTGACCCATTACATCCTCCAAGGTTACAGAGAATTTGTTTAGTTTCTCCGACTCCCCCGCTTCAAATATTCTTTCCGGCACCGGTGTCCCCCCCAAATCCTCCTCGGTGAAGACCGAAGCAAAGAATTCATTTAATTTCTCCGCTACGGCTTTGTCCTCCTTGATCGCCCCTTTAACACCATTTTCGTCCAGCGGCCCAACCGACTCTTTGGCCGGGGTAATGGATTTGATATACCACATTTCTATGGTACAACCAAAGTGGTTTACATATTATTTTCAGGTACTTTCTCTGTCCCTAGTGGGCTCACAATCTGTTTTCTTTTTTTATCTGGTGTAATGGAGGGTTAAATGACTTGCTCAGGGTCATATGGATCAGCAGTAGGAATTGAATCCATCTTCAAAGGTTCTCAGCCCACTGCACTAACCATTAGGCTACTCTTCCACATCGTAGCAACTTTTCTAGCTAAGAGCCATTTCCCACAGAGGAAAAAGGTTGAGAATGTTACTCCATTTACTACTATTATTTGTCATTTCTATAGTGCTACTAGATGTACGCAGCACTGTACACTGAACATGTAAGAGACAGACCCTGGTCGACAGAGCTTACAAGCTAATTGTGGTTCCAAAAAAGACTGTTCTTCCCATCCTTTTCTGGACCTCATAGGGATAAGCATTTCTCTCTGGGTGTCTCATTTTCACATGGAAACCCTATGGTCAGTGATTGCGGCAGTCTGTACAGGAGAGTTTCTGATGTCGCTGGACCTATCTGAAGCCTGCTTCCACATCCTGATAAAGTACAAGAAGTATCTCTGCTTCTGTTTCCTTGGCAAGAATTTTCAATTCAGAACCACGCTATTTGGGTTGACAACAGAGGTTGGGTATTGTTAGGCCGTGATTGTGTCGACGGACTTGACCCCTTGTTTTCCAGTGCAAGGGTGGAGGTGACTGCACAAACACTGGGTTGAGCCCCCGGGCTGCGATGCTTTGATGCGGGTTTGGGTGCCTCCACCGTGGGCCGGGCGCGACACATATCAAAAACCTCATCTGCCTGTTTCAGAATTGGAATAAGGTTCTTTCTGTTGTCCCGTCAAGTGAAATCTCACTCGTTCAGGCAGCCCTTTCAGAAAAAGATTTCTGAATTCACCAAATTCAAGATCCTTTGCATCTGGTATGGCCTGCCCCTGGAAAAAGGCTTGCTTCAAGCGAAAGGCCCACTCACGCGGACTCTCCTTGGGACCATAGAGAATATTATAGGCTGCCCGTTTTGCTTCCGTGTCATCTGCAAACAGACCATATCGCTTCTTTAAAGCTTGTTCCACAGTAAACAGGTCTGGGCTGTCTTCCACTATAGCCTCCAAGTACACCTGACATTCTTCGTCAGACGTCCACTTAAGTAAAGCCAGCTTATCTGACTCTGCAGTGACCTGTAAAGTCTTAAAGATTTCATGGACTGACCGCAAATGAGCATGTATTGATACCTTGGAAGACTCCTTAAAAGGTTTGATCATAGTGTGAATAGTCTTTATTGTTTGGGAGTGTTGTTCCCTAGATAAAGTGTTATTTTTAAGTGTCTGGGTGGAATACCACTGCTCACCAGTAGGGGACAAAAATGGTGGTGCGGGTGTACTGTTGATGTCATCAAGTAGTGCAGAGGGCTGTGACCTCCTTGGGTGTGGCACAGGCCTACTGTTCCTGGTGATATCATCAGGCAGGACAGAAAGCTGTGACCTTCCTGGGAGGAGCATAGGCCCAATGGTACCAGTGACCTCATCAGGAAGTGCATTGTGCTGTGCCCTTCCTGGGAGGAGCATAGGACCAATTGTACCATGACTGTCATCAGTGGGCATAGTATTCCGGGACCTGACTGGTGGGAGTGTCTGATTACTAGTGTCAGTGTCCTCATCGGGGGATACAGTGTTCCGTGACCGGACTGGGTGGAGCCTGTGCTCCGGCATGCAGTCAGAGGTCTGTGGACCAAGAGTACTGTACCGGGGAGGCGCTGTCAACTGAAAAGGATTAGACTCCTGCTCTAATTCATTACAAGGGACCCATTCAGGCAGGCAAAATTGTTCTAGTACAGGGCTGTGTGATCTCACATCATCCCTATCCTGCAACTCCGCGGGTGTAGCAGTAGCCTCATCCACCAAGTCACATACCTCCTTCTGCAACATCTCTAGGTCTCCTTTATGCTGATTGAGTGCTTTTATACACATCTCTTTATCCTGCAAAACCTGAGATAACTGCAGTGACAATGTATTATTTTTCTCCCAGGACTCCGCTAGTTCTCCTTCAGCTTTATGCCAAGCCTGCTGAGCAAAGCTATGACTCCCTTTCTCATGTTGTAACTCCCTACGCAAAGCAGAAATCATATCCTGATGCATTTCTCTCTCCTCCTGTTGCCGGAAGTGAGTGTGATTTATCTCTTTCATTCGCAAACTTAAAGTTCGCATCACCTACTCTAATTGATATGATTTAGCAGAGAGGGAATCATTTTTCAGCCTCAAATCAGTCTGTAAAGATTGGGCAGTCTGCTCCCAATGCAATCTGTCTTTCTCTAAAGTAGCACATTTGTCCTGAAGACCCACACATTCGGCGCATATACCATGATCATGGGAACTCTCAGTCAACCCCCCCCCCCCCCCCTTCACCAGTTGCCTGTGAAGTTTTGCTCTCAAGAGCCAATTGTAAATCAAGTCTCTCTTTCTTTAGGGCGTCAACTTCAGTCTGCAACTGCTGAATTTCGTTTTGCAATGTAGAGTGATTACAACTTGCACTTTCCATTTTGGCCAGCAGGGTGCATGAGAGCTCCACTAATGCTGGAACAGTCAATCTATGCTTTACCTTCAAGATTTGGTTCAAGACTACCTCATATGCTTTGAAACTTTGTGCGTCTTCTTTGCGAAGTAAGGACAATATAGACTTCAGAGAGCCCTCCGTAAGTGTTTTAGACTGGCCCCCTGCCACCATTGCATCAAACACTGCTACTTCTAGAGGCGAGAGCCTATGGCTAGGTGCCGTCATACTGACACTGTACGGACAGGAAAGTGAAAGAAAGAAAAAAAAAACAGCTAGCAATTAACACCAAAAAAAAACCTGGTTCACTGCCAGGTCATAAATCTGGCAAAAGCAACAGATTTACGACTAACCAGATAAGCTTCAACAGTCCTCAGTGAAAACACAGTAAGAGAATGTAAAAAAAAAAAAAAAAAAAAAGCTCAGACTTGTGCAGCTTAGGATTTTTTTTTTTTTTTTTTTTTTGAAACAGAGAACAAACTTACGGGTCTAAACTGTTATCAACTGAATGACAATCCCGGAACGCAAGCCCCCATTTTGGTGAAAATAAGTAATTAGGGCAATAATTATTCCCTGATAAAACTTATTACAAGGTTTCCGCTCAGTCTAGGGGAAATATTATAAAGAAACCTTGTGCTGGCACCCTGCCAGTGTTTTGTTCTTCGCCAAAAAAAAAACCCAAAGCCACGTCACAGATGAGAATTGTATATTTATTACAGGTAGAAAAATAGACATTCTGCAATAGCTTATATGCAAAAATATCTGTTACTGATATGCACTAACAAAATATATTGTCTAACTACACTCTGATAATCCTGAGACTACATACAGTAATGATTAGAACAGTACAAATGATATCCTAATGATCCTTATGAAACTTATCACATCTTATGCAAAATACACATTAGCAGCTGTCCCTGACCAAGAGCTGACATAAACCAGTCGTACTTAGATAAAACCACTGCCTAACCCCAGACCAGGAAATATATCACTGTGATCTTACCAAGCTGTCCTGATGACGGCTTCGGATAAGACCGGAGCAGAATCTCCCCAGACGCTATCTTAGCTGTCTGTGTCTTTTGTAGTGCAGGTCTTTCTCAGCAAACAAATAGGTTCCCGTCTCTCCTTTGGTTATCAGAGCCAATATCTCTGCCACAGGTATTTGCACCAGTTATGCAGGTCACAAGGTTGGTATCATACAGTCTGTAGCTCACCCCGAGCCTTGCTGGATTTCTCAGGTCCTTCACAGGTACTCCTCCGAGGGTCTCCGACAACTTTCTTCTCTCACTCTCTCCCCGTTCAGACCTCTCTCAGTGATAGTCTGGACCAATTCTCCTCCCATACCGTACAGTGCATGGGTAAGAAAAGTTCTTTGTTTTGTGACCTTGGAGATGGTAACTTCTGGTGCCATGAGTATAACTCCCTTCTCAGCGTCTCAGAGATAGAAGGGAGATGGTTGGAACACAGAATGTCCTTGGCTTCAGCAAGCCTGTCAGTGATTTTCCACAAGCTGAAGCTGGATCTTGCTGACACAGAGATGTTGCAGCAGCCATCTTATTATACCAAGATGTCATAGGCTTGTATAGGCCAAGACCAGCTTAGGCTAGATCACAGGGAAATACCCCTACAGTACCCTTCTCCACCATCGCCAACTCCAGACTCCGCCTTTCTGCCTCGCCTCACCCTGTGCTTGGAATAAACTCCCTGAGCCCATACGCCAAGCCCCCTCCCTACCCATCTTCAAATCCTTGCTCAAAGCCCACCTCTTCAATGTCGCTTTCGGCACCTAACCATTGTACCTCTATCTAGGAAATCTAGACTGCCTCGATTGACTGCACTTTTTGTCCTTTAGATTGTAAGCTCCTTTGAGCAGGGACTGTCCTTCTTTGTTAATTGTACAGCGCTGTGCAACCCTGGTAGCGCTTTAGAAATGTTAAATAGTAGTAGTAGTAAACTCAGCAAGGCCAACTGCTGTCACTACATTTTCTGGCAATGAGTTCCAGAGTCTGTCTACCCGCTGAGTAAAGAAAAACTTTCTCCTATTTGTTTTAAATCTACCACATTCTAGCTTCATCTTATGTCCCCTGGTTCTATTATTGTTAGAAAGTGTAAACAAACGCTTCACATCTGTCCGCTCCATTCCACTCATTATCTTGTAGACTTCTATTATATCGCCCCTCAGCCACCTCTTCTCCAAGCTGAAGAGCCCTAACCGTCTTAGCCTTTCCTCATAGGGAAGTCCTCCCATCCCTTTTATCATTTTCGTCGCCCTTCTTTGCACCTTCTCCAATTCCTTTATATCTTTTTTGAGGTGCGGTGACCAGAACTGAACACAATACTCGAGGTGCGGTCTCACCATGGAGCGATACAACAGCATTATAACATCCGCGTGTTTGTTTTCCATCCCTTTCCTAATAATACTCAACATTCTGTGCACCTTCTTGGCCACCGCAGCACACTGAGCAGAAGTTTTCAACGTCTTATCCACGATGACTCCCAGATCCCTTTCTAGGTCTGTAACTCCTAACGCGGAACCTTGCATGACAAAGCTGTAATTCAGGTTCCTCTTTCCCACATGCATCACTTTGCACTTGTCAACATTGAACTTCATCTGCCATTTGGACGCACAGTCTCCTAGTCTCGTGAGGTCCTCCTGTAATCTTTTATACTTCTCCTGCAACTTGACGACCCTGAATAACTTTGTGTCATCTGCAAATTTAATTATCTCACTAGTTACTCCATCTCTAGGTCATTTATAAATATATTAAAAAGCAGTGGTCCCAGCACAGACCCCTGAGGGACCCCACTAACTACCCTTCTCCATTGAGTATCTGGAGGACTTATCCTTTTTAATACTCTCCACCGTTTTGTTCAGCACCGACATCAGGCCCATTTCTGCAAACTAATGGCATTACATATGTTCTCAAAGCTGTACAAAACAGATAAATGGTTGTTAATGGATGCAGCCTATGAACAACTGATGGGGAGAATACTACTGAATGGGAAATTTGGCTTACCTCTGTCAGTCTCTATTCTGTTAGTTCTTCACATAAATTGCAATCAGCCCACTGTGAGGTGACAATGAGGACATTTATAAGTATTTTTGTGTTTTTATTTTGCATGGCAGTGTTAGAAATCATGTTTTTCTTTAATTTTATTTCAGTTGATTAGGATATGCTATGAAAGAACCAGTTGTAGAGAGCAGTAAAAGATGGTCGCAAGTTAATTCCTGGCTAAAATCTTATGAGAAATGAATCTTCCTGTAAGTCTCGAGCCTGAGAGCTGGAGCAAGGTTACCCTGGTATCAAGGCTGGTTTGGAGAACTAATAGAACTAAAATCGACAGTGGTAAGACAAATTTCCCATTTTTCAGCTTCGTGCTTGGAATCGCTAATGTCTTACTTCATTCTAATATACTATTGTACTCTATGTCCCCTCTTTCTCATACCCAGTATTAACTGTCTTTTTAATCCTCAGTATTATTTTCCCACTGTTACTGTTTCTTCTGATTTTTGTCATAGGAGTAAAACCCCATCAGTGCCAAATCTGTGGGAAGATGTTTTCTCAAAGTGGAAGCAGAAATGTGCACATAAGAAAACATCATTCAAAGAATATCACTTCTGTCATTAGCACCCATGAAGAGATAGGTACGTATGTGTACTGGAAGACTCGTGATGTCTTTCTATACATAATACTTGACTAAGACAAGCAAATCCTACAGTTTTTTTATAATTTAATGATAATGTCAAATGGCTAATGGGTCTCATATTATAGTTTAAAGTTAAGCTTTAGGTACGAATGTGAAGCTAAAATGTGTATTGAAAAAGCGGGAGATATAGTATAACTGCTGTTGCTGAGAGATGATATTGCTGTATGATGGCAGCTATTTTTCAGGACTCTTCTGACTAGTAAAGTGTTTACATTTTTTATCACAAGTTTTTGAATGTTTTATTTGCTAGCCCAGGTCTCTGGAAATTATTTATCTTGTTAGCAGATGAAGTCAGAACAAAGCAGATAATCTCCCTATATTAGAACACCTCCTCTTCCCTTCTTCAACAGGGGATCAGCAAGTAGAGTGCAGGTTGCTGCTTCCTAGATTGCCACCATCACTTTTTACAAAATCACACTGTGTTAGACCTAGAAGGAGGTAAAGAATCTTGAGTCCTGCAGTATTGAGACAGAAGAGTTACTTTTACTTCCTGATTTTCAATAATGGGACTCTGCAGAAAAACGTGCTCGCGTGTCGGGTGGGAAGGCACCTGTTCATGCACAGTGGGATGCTACAAGAATTTTCTTGACACATCTATACACTGGTCAGCATCCACACCGGGCTCCTTCGGATGATGTCACCAGTGGTGGGAGGCGGGGCTAGTGCTGGGCAGACTTCTACGGTCTGTGCCCTGAAAATGACAGATACAAATCAAGGTCAGGTATACACATAAAGTAGCACATATGAGTTTATCTTGTTGGGCAGACTGGATGGACCGTGCAGGTCTTTCTGTGCCCTCATCTACTATGTTACTATATGAGAATACAATTGATTTGCTTGTCCTTGGAGCACGTACACGTCACCTCATTTCCACGTATCAGTAAGACCAAGGCATACACCTCCATCATTCAGTATAGTAATGCTAGAACATTTTCCACACAGTGTGTAAAACTTTGGTCGATTTGTAATTTTTGTCATTGAATGTAAGATGCACCTACTTTCCACTTGCATTAAAGTAAGTAATAATTTGCGTCTTAAAATCAAGGATACACAGTATTATTGGTGAGCTCCAATCCACCTAGTCACATAGACGTCTTCCACAGTTCAGGCATTGCCTTCACACAGCACTGATATGAAAAAAACTACTGTTTACAAGCAGAGACAAAGACTTGCTCTTTTTACCACAAGCTTTTGCCATTTGCTTTGCTTTGCTTATCTTATTTGTTTCCCACTGGTTTTTCCCAAGACATTGTGGATCATACACTCTTTGTGCCACCATTCAAGGCAATACTCAAAGACTCGCAGACTCGGTATATTAAAAGCAGGAAGCCGGCAAAAGAATCGGTTGGGCCGCTGGATGACCGAGGGGTAAAAGTGGCAATCAAGAAAGATAAAGACGTAGCGGAGAGATTGAATTAATTCTTTGCTTCGGTCTTCACCGAGGAAGATTTGGGTGGGATACTGGTGTCGGAAATGGTATTTCAAGCGGTCGAGTCGGAGAAACTTACTGACTTCACGGTAAACCTGGAGGACATAATGGGGCAGTTCAGCAAACTGAAGAGTAGCAAATCTCCTGGACCGGATGGTATTCATCCTAGAGTACTGATAGAACTGAAAAATGAGCTTGCGGAGCTACTGTTAGTGATATGCAATTTATCCTTAAAATCGAGCATGGTACCGGAAGATTGGAGGGTGGCCAATGTAACGCCGATTTTTAAAAAAGGTTCCAGGGGAGATCTGTGAAATTATAGACCGGTGAGGGGAGTCACGTGATGCACTGAGAGGGTGAGACGTGCATCTTTGCTCTCCGAGGCCCCAGCACCTGAAATTGCGATTAAACCTCTGAAAAAACAGAAATTTTGCAAACAAAATTGCCCACGGAGGCGGAAAGTCCATGGACAAGTTCGTGGAAGCAGCGCGCAAAACAATGCCGGCACGCGGTGCCAAGAAAGAAAAGACGAAGGCGGGCCTTGTCGTGGGGAGAGCAGAACTTCTTGCCTGCACAATTAGCACAGCTGACCGCTGTGGTGGCACAGGCATTGGAACCGCGATTAGAAAAAATTTCGGCACAGCTCACAAATTTCGAGTTGCTCCTGGCGGAAACAACACAACGGACCGGAGAGCTTGAGCGGCGCGTATCTTAAATCGAGGACACACAACCCCCCGTGCACCGACAGCTGAAGACCTTACAATCCACAGTTGATGTGCTGCAGAGCAAGGTGGACGATTTAGAAAACAGGGCTAGACGGAGCAATTTACGCCTCATCGGAATACCGGAATCGGTGAGCGACTCTGTGCTGGCCACAGGGATAGAAAAATGGCTTATCTCTGAATTTGCCTTGTCAGACCATGCAGGAGCGCTCCGTCTGGAGCGAGTACACTGTGTGGGCCAGATTCAAGATGGCCGCCAGGCCCCGCGTGCGGTAATACTGAAAGTTCATAACTATTTACACAAGATGGAGATTTTGAGAGGATATCGATTAAAAAGAGATGACACTAAATATGATGGCAAGCTTATAAGAATTTTTCAGGACTTTTCGGTGTCTCTGCAAGATCACAGGAAGAAATTTACTCCGCTGTGTCGCCGTTTACAGGACCTGCAGGTTAAGTTCATGCTGATTTACCCAGCAGTGCTGAAAATCCGACAAGATGGCAAATGGAAGTCCTATGACTCAGAGTCAGCTGCAAATGACTACATAATGGGACTGGAACAGCAGAGGGAGCATAAGAATGAAGGACAATCAGGAGAGTGAGAATGGCTTTCTATGGACTTTAAAGTGGGTGAGAATTTGATGTCATGGTTGTTGTTGTAAACAGTAAAAGAGGAGGTTTGCACTGCACTAATAACAAAACAGGGTGGACGGGCCTCGAGCATGGCAGGGGCTCCCATAATTTCTTGACCAGGGTATGTTTGGGAGAAAGGAATTAGGGAAGAGTTCTGGGGTTGATAAGGGGAGTAGGGAGGGGAAAGAGGAGACTGCAGTTAAAGGGGAGGGGAGTACCAGGTATTCAAAAGTTGAGCGGAAACCTACAAATAAAAGTCTAAGAAAACAGGAATGGAAGTTGGAGAGTTGGTTGGGTCATTCACATGACAGACATGCAGTGGGGGAGAGATGTCTCTGGGGCCAGGCTAGGAACCCGGGAGATACAGTTTTTTGGTATGTCCAAACCATAGAAGACATAGAGGAACAGGGTTTAGGTGGGTAAGACACGCTTGATTTCCTGGAATGTGTGTGGCATCACCTCAACAACCAAGAGAACTAAAATATCAGCTCTTAAGCGTCATGGGGTGAGAATAGCCTGTCTACAGGAAACTAGGCTCTCCAAAGAGGAGCACGAGAAATTAAAAAGAGGATGGGTGGGGGAGGTGTTCTATTCACCAGCAACAGGCAGAAGGGGAGGGGGGACAGCAATCCTGCTGCATAAATCCTTGATGTGCACAGTGAAAATGACAGTTAAAGACGGAGAGGGGAGGTATGTTGGAATCCAAATTAATGTACAGGGGACAGAGGTCCTCCTGGTGTCGGTTTATGCCCCCAACACGTCAGCTAAACATTTTTATGCTCAGTTACTGGCTCATTGTCAAGCACATTCAGCCCTCACCATAGTGATTGCAGGAGATATGAATCAAGTGATAGACCCAGATTTGGACAGGTCCACACAATCGCAATTGGGATCTTCACCTGGCGCGTCCCTTTTAGATTCTTTCTGTCAGAGGGTGGGTCTGCTAGATCCGTGGAGGATACTTCATGGAGAGGAGAGAGATTACACACACACCTCCAGGGCACATCACTCGCAGTCACGCTTAGATTATATATTTACTTCCCAAGATGTGTTCCAGAAGGTAGTAGGAGCGACAATAGGCCCAGAAGAGATCTCGGACCACTCCCTCATATGGATCGATTTGGAGCCAGCAGCATACTTTAAACATCCCCAGGGTGGAGGTTCCCGGCATATCTGTTCTCCTCTAAGGAATTTAAAGAGTATTTACAGAAGAAATGAGATGAGTTTCAAACACACAATCAGGAACACAGAAGATCCAGCCCTGTTCTGGTCCACTGCAAAAGCGGTATTAAGAGGAGAGGTTATAGCGTATGTTAGCAGAAGGAACAAACAAATAACACAAGGCATAGTAGAAGCTCAGGGTTATAAGGAGGCAGTATGGCAGATAGCCAACACAGCAGAAATACGAGTTTCTTACATCTACGAGAGTAGCGTTGAATAGCTTCAGGAATGCACAGCACGCTCCCTGCTATATAGGAAATATAGACTATACAAATTTGGGGATAAAGCAGGAAGGATGCTGGCAAGGCTAGTGAAAGGTACACGGAAGCCCCACTTTATAGCAGCGATATACAGACGCACAGGGGAGATTACTAACAACCCAGAAGAGATAGCGCAGACATTTCGCCAGCATTTTGCAGATCTATATGGGGGAGAGGAAGGTAGGAATGACATAAAAGGGGCTATAAGAACATATTTGGACACAGTACATATGGGGAAAATACCATCAGACCAACTGGTCCCCTTAAATACGCCGATAGAGGCCAAGGAGCTTCAAAAAGCTATAGGAGCGTTAAAAGTTGCATTCCACGCCGGGGCCCGATGGTCTCTACGGCAAATTTTATAAGATGTTGAGGCTTCAGATATTAGGGCCCCTAACAGAATATCTTAATACGGTGATAGAGAAAGGGCAATTCCCATTGCACGCTAATACGGCTCTCATAAGCTTAATACCCAAGAAAGGGAGAGACTCACTGCAACCCAGCTCCTATAGACCAATCTCCTTGATTAATGTAGAAGCCAAGCTTCTGCCACGGATATTGGCTGACCGGCTGGCGCCACTGTTGCCACAGTTGGTGAAAAAGGAACAGACCAGGTTTGTCCGGGGATGCCAGTCAGTTATCAACGTGTGCAAATTCATCTTGGCTATACTAACAGATCCTGATACAAAATCACAAAGGTTGGCAGTGAGTTTCGATGCAGAACGGGCATTCGACCGGGTATTGTGGCCCTTTTTGTTTGAAACATTACGCTGGATAGGACTCACTGGGTGGTTTCTGCAAGCTATCAACACACTATACTCAGGACCCCGTGCTATGGTATTAGTAAATGGGATAAGAACAGAGGGGTTTGATATTAGAAAAGGGACAAGACAGGGTTGCCCACTGTCCCCGCTGCTATTTCTGTTGACCTTGGAGCCTTTGTTGTGTGAGATCCGAGCACACGAGGAAATACAGGGGATAAGACTCCACAGGCATGAGATAAAGGTGCTGGCATACGCTGACGATCTGCTGTTGCTGTTGAGTAGTCCACAAACCTCATTAGAACACCTCCTCCTTACCGTGGACAGATATGGTAGTCTAGCTGGTTTTAAGCTGAACCTCACGAAGTCGTTGGCACTGCCATTAGATTTGAGGCTAAGGCAGGATTGGAAAGATCCATTCCCACTACAATGGGCAGAAGATCAGATTCAGTACCTGGGAGTGGTTATTCCCTCAGACTTGGGGCTGCTATATGAGAAGAATGTGCTTCCCGTATTGGCAGACACTCGGCGTTTGCTACAGCTTTGGGGAGATTGCCCACTGTCCCTGTCAGGACGCATTGGATTAATCAATATGATGATAGTTCCCAAGTGGCTCTATCTGTTCCAGATGGTGCCATTATACCTAAGGAGAAGGGAGGAGCAGGTTCTTAATAGGATAATACAGATATTTTTGTGGAGGGGGAAGAAGCCTCGGCTCCCCCTGCACATAATACAAAAACCGAAGGCGCATGGGGGGATGGGCCTACTCAACATAAGATATCTGACAGTAGCATGTTCTATGAGACATATCAGAGATTGGCTGACAGGGCACCAGGAGTTCTCGAATACACAACTGGAGCAGGCACTCTCTCCCACTGTACATTTGGGTTGATGGTTACACGTATCAGGCAAGCGGATAGTATCTAGATTGGGGATTAATCCATTAGTTCTGTCAACGAGGGCGGCCTGGAAATGGCTTTGCAAAAGACATTGTTTTGAATGGACAGCGACACCCTTTCTGCCCTTGTTTCACAACCTGGATTTCCCTGAGAGGTCCTCCTCAGTGGCCTTTGCTCGATGGCGAGAGAAAGGGATTCATTATCTGTATCAATTGCTGACGGATGAAGGAAAAGCGCGGCCCTTCCTGCAGTTACAACGGGAATTTAATTTACCCGGGTCAGACCAATTCGCATATTTGCAGATCCAGCATTATATGACAGCGCTGGGCTGGACTAACTTGAGTGAGGATGTACAAGACACGTTGAATACAGCGCTGACATTGGGGGCTCAGAATGCAGTGCCTCTGAGATTCCACCACAGATTTCTTCAGGACACCACGGAGGACATTGACTTCCGTGGTCGAGCAAAGATTTGGGCGACTGAGCTGGCAGCGGAGGTATCGGAGGAGATATTGCAGACCTTTTTGTCCTCTGCTCAGCGCACCTCTGTCTATACCCGATACTGGGAATTACAATACAAGTTTGCGCTGAGGCTGTACGTCTCATCAGCAAGGGCGCTCAAAGCAGGGTTTGGTGGTTCTGGGGCTTGCCGTAGATGCGGTCAGACCCCTGCAGGACTTGGACATATGTTTTGGGTCTGTCCCCGGATTGTGCAATTATGGTCCAAAGTTTTAGATGAAACCAAGCGGTATTGGGGCTGCAGCACAATACAGAGACAACCACTGTTACTCTTCGGGATCTATAAATGTGCAAAGCCCACCCTTCCGGGACTCAACTCTTTTCTTCACAGAGCGATGCTGGTGGGAAAAAAGATCATCCTGTTGAACTGGCGAGAGCGCGAGGCTCCTTCTATTGGGGTCTGGAGGACACACATGATCGAGTTTCTGAGATTAGAACGGTGCAGAGTCACAGACTTATCCTCGGCAGAGGGCAAGAATCTGGAAAAAACCTGGGTGAATTTCTGGGATACCTTGCAACCAACAGCAAGAAGCAGAATTCTAAATTAAGAACATGTATAGACAAGACTGTATGACTTGAATACCTGTGATGCTTAGATAGGTGGGGGGGGTACAGGGGAAGGGGGGGGGGGGAGATTCTAGTCGGTGGGATAGGAAGATATAATTGAAGAACATCTTTGTGTACAGTGCTGTTTATGTGTTGACTTTAATAAAAAGGAGTTAAACATAGACCGGTGAGTCTGACATCGGTGGCGGGGAAAATGGTAGAGGCTATTATCAAAAACAAAATTACAGAGCACATCCAAGGACATGGATTACTGAGACCAAGTCAGCACAGCTTTTGTGTGGGAAAATTTTGCCTGACCAATTTACTTCTTCTGCTAACCTATAAATGTACTCATTCTGCTGCTCCCCAGTATCTCTCCACACTCGTCCTTCCCTACACCCCTTCCCGTGCACTCCGCTCCATGGATAAATCCTTCCTATCTGTTCCCTTCTCCACTACTGCCAACTCCAGACTTCGCGCCTTCTGTCTCGCTGCACCCTACGCCTGGAATAAACTTCCTGAGCCCCTACGTCTTGCCCCATCCTTGGCCACCTTTAAATCTAGACTGAAAGCCCACCTCTTTAACATTGCTTTTGACTCGTAACCACTTGTAACCTCTCACCTCCACTTACCCTCCTCTCCTCCTTCCTGTACACATTAATTGATTTGATTTGCTTACTTTATTTTTGTCTATTAGATTGTAAGCTCTTTGAGCAGGGACTGTCTTTCTTCTATTTTTGTGCAGCGCTGCGTACGCCTTGTAGCGCTATAAAAATGCTAAATAGTAGTAGTAGTTTTCGCATCCTGTTCAGACTTCTTCTTCTACTAACCTAGTAGTAGTACTTCAGTTCTTTGAAGGAGTAAACAAACATGTGGACAAAGGGGAGCCGGTTGATATTGTGTATCTGGATTTTCAAAAGGCGTTTGACAAGGTACCTCATGAAAGGCTACAGAGGAAATTGGAGGGTCATGGGATAGGAGGAAATGTCCTATTGTGGATTAAAAACTGGTTGAAGGATAGGAAACAGAGAGTGGGGTTAAATGGGCAGTATTCACAATGGAGAAGGGTAGTTAGTGGGATTCCTCAGGGATCTGTGCTAGGACTGCTGCTTTTTAATATATTTATAAATGATTTAAAGATGGGAGTTAACTAGCAAGGTAATTAAATTTGCTGATGACACAAAGTTATTCAAAGTTGTTAACTCGCGACAGGATTGTGAAAAATTACAGAAGGACCTTACGAGACTGGGAGACTGGGTGGCTAAATGGCAGATGACGTTTAATGTGAGCAAGTGCAAGGTGATGCATGTGGGGAAAAAAGAACCCAAATTATAGCTACGTCATGCAAGGTTCCACGTTAGGAGTTACGGACCAAGAAAGGGATCTAGGTGTCGTCGTCAATATTACTCTGAAACCTTCTGCTCAGTGTGCTGCTGCGGCTAGGAAAGCGAATAGAATGTTGGGTATTATTAGGAAAGGAATGGAAAACAGGTGTGAGGATGTTATAATGCCGTTGTAGTAGAATTGGAAAAGGTGCAGCGAAGGGTGACTAAAATGATAGCGGGGATGGGACGACTTCCCTATGAAGAAAGACTAAGGAGGCTAGGGCTTTTCAGCTTGGAGAACAGACGGCTGAGGGGAGACATGATAGAGGTATATAAAATAATGAGTGGAGTGGAACAGGTGGATGTGAAGCGTCTGTTCACGCTTTCCAAAAATACTAGGAGTAGGGGGCATATGATGAAACTACAATGTAGTAAATTTAAAACAAATCAGAGAAAATTTTTCTTCACCCAACGCATAATTAAACTGGAATTCGTTGCCGGAGAACGTGGTGAAGGCGGTTAGCTTGGCAGAGTTTAAAAAGGGGTTAGACGGTTTCCTAAAGGACAAGTCCATAAACAGCTACTAAATGGACTTGGGAGAAATCCACAATTCCAGGAATAACATGTATAGAATGTTTGTACATTTGGGAAGCTTGCCAGGTGCCCTTGGCCTGGATTGGCCGCTGTCGTGGACAGGATGCTGGGCTTGATGGACCTTTGGTCTTTTCCCAGTGTGGCATTACTTATGTACTTATGACTTTACTGGACATTGGACTATTTCACTTATGCCTCTGTGACCTTGAGGCTTACATATGTGGTTCACCATCTGGAGGGTTAGGCCAGCTAGAGCCAGCATTGGAAGAATAAATCCAGCCACCTTGAGCAGTTGCTGTTCCTTGGAATGCGATCCTCAGTTGGTATCATGTCTGCCACAAATGGTTGTATGGCTGTGTATTTTATTCTCCTTCTGGCTTGGGGTCAGTTAGAGGAATTTACCTTTGCTTGTGGAAGTGTGAGGTGGGCTGTCTGGTCTTTGTTTCATTAGGGAGAAAATAGGAGGAAAATGAAGATACATACCTGTAGCAGGTATTGTCCGAGGACAGCAGGCTGGATGTCATCATTGATGGGTCGTCGTCCACGACGGCCCAGGAGACCGGAAGTCTAACAACAAAGTTTTAGAAAGTTCGGGAGCAACACAGCACACACGGCGCAAGTGATTTCCCGCTGGCAACACCCGCGCGCTTCCCTCAGTTATACAAAAAGCAAAAAGATAAGAACAACTCCAAAGGGGAGGAGGGTGGGTTGTGATGATATCCAGCCTGCTGTCCTCGGAGAATACCTGCTACAGGGAGGAGTGGCCTAGTGGTTAGGGTGGTGGACTTTGGTCCTGGGGAACTGAGGAACTGAGTTTGATTCCTACTTCAGGCACAGGTAGCTCCTTGTGACTCTGGGCAAGTCACTTAACCCTCCATTGCCCCAGGTACAAATAAGTACCTGTATACAATATGTAAGCCGCATTGAGCCTGAGCATGAGCATGAGTGGGAAAGTGCAGGGTACAAATGTAACAAAAATAAACAAAAATAAATGTATCTTCATTTTCTCTGAGGACAAGCAGGCTGGATATCATCACTGATGGGGTATCCCTAGCACCCAGGCTCACTCAAAACAATGAGCAGTGGTCAATTGGGCCTCACAACGGCGAGGACATAACTGAGATTGACCTGAAAACAAACACAACTAAATAAGAGTGTAGCCTGGAACAGAACAGAAATGGGCCTAGGAGGGCGGAGTTGGATTATAAACCCCAAACATTCTGTAAGACCGACTGCCCAAACAGACTGTCGCGTCGGGTATCCTGCTGTAGGCAGTAGTGAGATGTGAATGTGTGGACAGATGACCACGTTGCAGCCTTGCAAATCTCTTCAATAGAGGCTGCCTTTAAGTGAGCCACTGACGCAGCCATAGCTCTCACATTGTGAGCCGTGACATGGCCCTCTAAAGTCAACCCAGCTTGGGCATAAGTGAAGGAGATGCAACCTGCTAGCCAATTGGATATGGTGCATTTTCCGATGGCAACTCCCATCCGATTGGGATTAAAAGAAACAGCTGGGCGGACTGTCGATAGGGCTTTGTCCGCTCCACGTAAAAGGCCAATGCTCTCTTACAGTCCAAGGTGTGCAACTTGTCCTCACCAGGGCAGGTATGTGGACGAGGAAAAAATGTTGGCAAGATAATTGACTGATTCAGATGGAACTCCGACACCACCTTCTGCAAGAACTTAGGATGAGTGCGGAGGACTACTCTGTTATGATGAAATTTAATATAAGGAGCATGGACCACCAGGGCTTGGAGCTCACTGACTCTACGAGCTGAAGTAACAGCCACCAAGAAAATGACCTTCCAGGTCAAATACTTTAGATGGCAGGAATTCAGTGGCTCAAAAGGAGCTTTCATCAACTGGGTGAGAATGACGTTGAGATCCCATGACACTGGTGGAGGTTTGACAGGGGACTTTGACAAAAGCAAACCTCGCATGAAGCGAACAACTAAAGGCTGTCCAGAGATAGGCTTACCCTCTACACGTTGATGATAAGCACTGATTGCACTAAGATGAACCCTTACTGAGTTAGTCTTAAGACCAGACTCTGATAAGTGTAGAAGGTATTCAAGCAGGGTCCGTGTAGGACAAGAAAAGGGATCTAGGGCCTTGCTGTCACACCAGACGGCGAACCTCCTCCATTTAAAAGAATAACTCTTGGGGATCACGTGGTGCCATGGGAGTGAGCAGTCGCTGAGAAGCGAAGCTCCCAAACCTCCGGATAATCAAACTCGCTAAACTCGCTTAAAATATCTTGATTTGCCACGGAAACCTAGCTGGAACAGCGGGGAAAGGTGTAGCAGCGAAAGATACAGAATGGCATCCAAAATGCAGAAGAAGGAAAAGGACAAAAATAAAAGCGCGGAGCCCAAGATGGCGGATGAAACACAACAGCAAGGCTCCTTGGTGGGCTCAGTATGGACAGCTGAGATAACAGCGGAGGTAACTGCCGCAGTAGAAGCTGCGTTAGACAAAAAACTTCAAGCCCTGTATGACAGAGCGGAGGAAGCACATGAACGTCTGGATGGCTTCCATCTAGACTTAGATCATATGCAGCAGAGAATCAGCGATATCAAGGACAGAATTACAGATACGGCGGGGCCTACAGAGGCGTTGGAGAAAAAAGTAGCGGATTTGGAGCAAAAGCTGGATGATCTAGAGAATAGATCAAGGCGCAATAATCTTCGTCTCATAGGCCTGCCGGAGAACTTGAGAGACACTGAATTGGTGGAGTTGTTGGAACGATGGCTGCCACAGGCCCTACAATTCGGCACGGCATTGGGGACCTTAAGAATTGAGAGAGCCCACCGGATAGGGCTGAAAAGAGCTGCAAATAACCGACCGAGAGCAGTGATCCTGAAGGTATTAAAGGTATTAAACTATGGACATAAACAAGCTATCATGCGAGCGCTGCGGTTGGGCCAAAAACTCCAATATGAAGGGAACAACATACTCTGTTTCCAGGATTATGCGGCGAGAGTGGCGGCAGCAAGGAAGGCTTTCGCGCCGATGTGCGCCGAACTGCACAACAGGAAGATTCGATTCACGTTGGTTTACCCCGCTAAATTGAGAGTGTTTCATGATGGAACAGAGAGAACTTTTGAAGCGGCAGAAAAGGCCCAAGAATTTCTTAATACCTTACCGCCCAAAACAAAGGAGTGAAGAGATTAAAAGCTGCAAATGATTTGGAATTCAATAGTGGGGAGGAGAAGTCAGGAGCGAGACTTGATCATTGCGATATCAAACATTTGGGCCTGAAATGGCGTTTTATAGAGAAGAGCTTGGAACTGATCACTGTGACCCAGACTACTGAGTATAAAAAATTTTTATAAACCTGATCTTCTTACATCAAGATAATGGACGCCTAATTTATGGGATGAAAAAGTGCCAACAGTGAAGACCAGCAATGACAAGAAGGACATATTGGACAAATGTTTGAGGAATAAGGTCACAAAGAGAAGTATTATCGTTTGTTAATGGCTACATGATTAGCCCGGTTGGCTAAACATGCACTGCTACAATTTGCTAATATAAGACTAGGTTTCCAGTTAAGGGGAAAGGAAGGGAGACAGAGAGAAAAAGTGTTTAGTTTTTGTTTTTGCTTTTGCTTTCAATTCTCTCTCTCTCCTAAATAGAAAATAACTAATTTGAAAGGAGGTGGGGTGCCAGTACGTGAGGAGTTCATTTTGAACTCAAAAGGACAGTTGTGGGGAGGGATAAGGGAGGGCAAGGAGGATAGGGGAGGGAGAGGGCAGGGGGGAATGGGGGAGGGGAGAGATGGGGAAGGGGATTTGATAGGGTCAAGTTTCCAACAAAATTAGATTTAAAACGTGGGAAAAGGCTGTTGCACAATAAGCTGGGGGAGAGGGGTAAGCTGGGATAACTCTCTCTTGCAAAAAAAAATACAATCAAAATGAGCTATTGATAGCTGAAAGACTAAAGGTAGAACAACGGTAAAGATTATTTCATGGAATGTGGGGGGTATAAACTCTCCAATTAAGCGCTCTAAGATTATGCAAACATTGAATAGACATAAAGCGCAAATAGCCTTACTTCAGGAAACACATCTAAATACACTGGAGCATAGTAAATTACGTCGGTGGTGGGTTGGTGAGATGGTAGATAGTCCAGCACTGAATAAAAAGGCAGGTGTGGTCATACTGATCCGTAAAGGACTACAATGTGTATTGAATAATAGGATTGTTGACTCACAAGGCCGATATATAATACTACACAATAGACCACTTTTGTTGGTAAATGTGTATGCCCCAAATCAATATGATACAAAATTTATCCGGACTCTGATTAAACAAGTGAAGAGTTTTGGCCAGGTCCCAATAATTATGGGAGGAGATTTCAATATGGTTTTTGATCCATTGTTGGACAGCACAGGCCCCTCACGAGTCAGACCAGTGAATTATAACAAAGGCGTACCATGGACATGCTCGAACTTAGATTTGGTAGATTCTTGGAGGTTGTTACATCCGGGAGAGAGGGATTATACCCATGGAACGCAATCCCGGATAGATTACTTACTAACATCACAGAATAGTACAACGTTTCTTACTCAGGCAGAGATAGGCCCAACACAAGTATCAGATCATGCATTGATCTGGATTACATTAGAATGGAGCAGTGAGCCAGAACGACCATTTTATTGGAGATTTCCGAGAGCACTGTACAATGACACAACATTCCACTCCTTCATAAAAGATAAATGGAAAGATTATGCTGAATTAAATAAAGACAGCTTTCACTCAGACCCAATACTCTTCTGGGAAGCCGCCAAAGCTGTGTTGAGGACACATTATCTCCTATTCTACCCATAAAAAGAAAGTAAGAGAAGCTGAAATGCTAAGACTGGAAACAAAAGTGAGGAACCTCAGACAAATATATGGACAAACACACTCCATTGTCCATAAGAATCTATACATAAAGGCACAAATAGAGTTAAACCATTTGATTCATACCCGAACACAACAATCTCAGATATACTACAAATACCAAATGTACAAGCATGGTAACAAGCAAGGAAAATTATTAGCGAGATTAGTACACCAAGAGGGAGGCAAAAGATGGGTATCACGGATTCAAGACACACAGGGCAAGAATTATCATACAAACAAAGAGATTAGTAAAGTCTTTGAAACTTTTTATGCCCAGTTATATGCCCCTCCAGGGGACGAGGGATTAGAGGCAATAACATACTTAGAGGGGCAAAAACTTCCACAACTTACGAGAAGGCAACAGGAGGTCCTAGAAGCAGAAATTACAGAAGATGAAATTAGTTGGAATATAAGAGCCAGTCCCCTATATAAAACACCAGGGGTGGATGGGTTTACAGCAGAGTGGTATAAAATATTAGTGGAAGACATTCCGCCTTGTATGGCTAAGGTATTTAACTCACATGTTTTGAGAGGAGAGCTGCCAAACTCGTTGAAAACAGCGCAGATAATTGTATTATTAAAACCAGGGAAGGATCCAAGTCGGGCAGAATCTTATAGACCCATCTCCCTGATATCTTTTGAAGCTAAATTACTTGCAAAGATTTTGGCCAATAGGTTGGCTAGGTATCTACCACAATTGATATTAGATCCACAGGTGGGATTTGTCCGGGAACGCTCCGTGGCAAAGAATCTAAGGAAGATATTACTGGCATTGGAACATGTCAAGCATGTGAAAGCCCCCTCACTCCTTATTAGTTTTGATGCACACAAGGCATTTGATAGAGTGAGGTGGGACTTCATGTTTGGAGTTCTGGAAGCATATGGAGTGGGAGGTTTCTTTACAAAAGCCATACAAACTTTATATAAGGACCCGGTGGCAGAGGTATCGGTGAATGGAGTGATTTCTCAGCAATTTCCGATAGCCCGAGGGACAAGACAGGGGTGCCCACTCTCGCCTCTTTTGTTTGTAATGGTGTTAGACCCCTTAGTTAGAGATATTATGGGCCTAACGACAGTACAGGGAGTGGGTTTAGGAACTGAACAATTCAAGATCTCTGCCTTTACGGATGACCTACTAGTTGTACTTCAGAATCCGAGAGAATCTCTACCAGCTCTTTTGGAGATATTCAAGGAATATGGTGAGTTTTCTGGATTCTGCTTGAATTTAGATAAATCTGAGATCCAGCCCTTATGGATGTCTGAGGAGGAATGGGCGCAGCTCCGATGTACCTTTAAGAGAACCGATGGCTCATTTAAGTACCTTGGTATACAGCTGCCAGGAGACCCAGTACAATTATACCAATTAAATATAGCCCAGCTATTTGAACAAACAAGACAGATGTTAGGGAGATGGGCTAACCTACCAATATCATTGTCAGGGAGAGTTTCACTGTTCAATATGATATTATTTTCAAGGTGGCTTTACTGCTTTCAGATATTGCCAATTTATATGATTAAAAGAGATTGGAAAAAGTTGATGGGCCTGCTTTCCAAATTTTTTTGGAATAAAAGACGTCCACAAATCAAATGGCAAAATCTGCTGGACCCTTGGAATAGAGGGGGATTTGGGGTCCTAGACCTACAACGTTATAACAAGGCATGTTTGCTTAGACATATAGGGGACTGGCTTTTGGGAACAGCACACTATACACCGAGGATGATGGAGGAAGAGTGGGTACACCCTTTGAAACTCCATTACATGCTACAGGCAAAGTTAACTGAACTACCAACACATCTACGGAGGAACATAGTGATTCGTCCCCTTAGACTGGTTTGGAGGGACTTGGGCCAGATTTTGAAGTTTGATGTGCACCACAGCACACTATTACCAATAGTAGGGAATGGAGGATTTCTCCTGGGTATAGAGGGTCAGAGATTTAAAAGATGGCAGCAAAAGGGGCTTATTCTCCTACAGGATATTATTGAATCTGATGGTAGCATTAAAAAATTGGAGTCTTTGGGAATAGGAGATATGATGTGGATGGATAAATTTGCATACCAGCAGATATCCCATTATGTTGCCAGCCTCCCACGCCAATCTCTTGCTATTGATGTACCTAGCATGATAGAAACACTGTTTGATATGCCCACTGAGGAACCCATATCTATCTCCTTAATACATAAACTGCTTATGCACAGCACTGTACACAGAACACTACCACGCCTGATGGAAAAATGGACAGAGGATTTACAAAAAAACATCACTGCACAAAGGTTGTTATGCAGCATGAGACAAATCCCACAGAAAATAAGTAATGCAGACTTGAGAGAGTGTCAGGGTAGAGTGTTGTTTAGAGCATATACCTCCAAATTTAGATTGTATAAAATGGGAGGAGTGGATTCACCAAACTGTGGAAAATGCGGAGGGCTGCAATGTACATACTTTCATGCCATGTGGGATTGCCCGGTGGTAAAACAATTTTGGGAAAAGATATGTAATTTCATGGCACATATAATGAATCAACATATATCAGTGAGCCCAGAACAGGTATTGCTGGGAGGGGAGACGGTGGGGGGTACTGGTGCTGTCCATCATAATCTCTTGCTATATAGAGCATTTTTAATAGGGAAAAAATGCATTTTTGCCAATTGGATCCACCAAGAGGCAGCTACATATTGGCAATGGCGTAATAGACTGCATGCGTTACTATTAATGGAACTCCGAGAAGTGCAGTGGAAATTAAAAAGACAAAAAGAGTTTTACTTAGTTTGGAAACCATACATACAAGCATTGGCTCCACGAGCACGCAGTTTTGTGCTAAACCAATTAGGGACCCTTTAATGAAAGAGGGAATGATATCTGCTGCAAGCTGGTGACAGTCAATCTCAGTATAAAGAATTCTTGACCCCTTATCTGGGGGGGGGGGGGGGGGGGGAGGGGGAGGGAGTGGAAGTACGGGTAAGGGAAAGGGGAGGGAAGGAAACGGGAAGCGGAAGGGAAGAATAGTTAAATAATTGACATATATGTACATATTTAACATAAAGAGGGACTAGTTCTGTATGTAAGAGCTTCTTTAATCATAAAGTTATTATGTAAATTCTATAGCGAAAGGAGTTATATTGAAATTGTTAATATACAAGAAGAAAGGATGCTGTAACAAAGAAGAATAAGACAAGAGGTTTGAGGAGGAGGGAGGGGATAAAGGGGGGAAGAAAAAATGAAAAATTAAAACAATTTTTTATTGAACAATAAATCATTACAACCATAAGTTTGTGTGAAACTAAAAGAATAACTCTTTCTTGTGGAATCTTTCCTCTGAAAGGCCTAAAGAGGCAACTTCTAAGTCCTCAACATCCAGGCCTTGAGAGCCAGAGACTTGAGGTTGGGATGTAGAAGCGACCCCTCATTCTGAGTGATGAGGGTCGGAAAACAGGCCAATCTCCAAGGTTCTTCGGAGGACAAGTCCAGAAGAAGAGGAAAACAGATCTGGCAGGGCCAGAAAGGTGCTATCAGAATCATGGTTCCACGGTCTTGCCTGAGTTTCAGCAGAGTCTTCCCTACTAAAGGCATGGGAGGATACGCATACAGAAGGCCTGTCCCTCAATGTAGGAGAAAAGCATCTGATGCTAGTCTATCGTGGGCCTGAAGCCTGGAATAGAATTGAGGGACCTTGTGATTGGTCTGAGTGGCAAAAAGATCCACCGAGGGGGTGCCCCACGCTCGGAAGATTTTGCGGACAATATCCATGTTCAGTGACCACTCGTGAGGTTGCATTATCCTGCTCAACCTGTCGGCCAGATTACGCATGGATGCGAGGGGGGGTCATGGAAGGGAGAGAGGGGAATTGCTGGAAAAGGATGAATGGAGGGGGCAGGGGACAGAGGAGCATGGATTGGGAGGGCAGGGCTCATGGAGAGAGGGGAATTGCTGGAAAGGGATGAATGGAGGGGGCAGGGGACAGAGGAGCATGGATTGGGAGGGCAGGGCTCAGGGAGAGAGGGGAATTGCTGGATAGGGATGAATGGAGGGGGCAGGGGACAGAGGAGCATGGATGGGCATGGATTGGAAGGGCAGAGCACAGATGGGCATGAATGAATATGGATTGCAGGGCAGGGCTCAGGGAGAGAGGGGAATTACTGGATAGGGATGAATGGAGGGGGCAGGGGACAGAGGAGCATGGATGGGCATGGATTGGGAGGGCAGGGCTCAGGGAGAGAGAGGAATTGCTGGAAAAGGATGAATGGAGGGAGCAGGGGACAGAGGAGCATGGATGGGAGGGCAGGGCTCAGGGAGAGAGGAGAAATTGCTGGACATAGAGGGGAGGGAAGAAGATGAAGGAGATGAAATGAGGGAAAAGGAAGAGAGGAGAAAAACTGCATATGGATGAAGAAAATAGGCAGAAGTTGAGGACCAGAAATGAAGAAGAAAGGAGGAAAGGAAAGAAATAAATGGAAAGGAAGTCCTGGAAACGGAGTTAAGAGACAGATAGCAGCAGAATCAGATACTGGGCCAGCATGATCAGAAAAAGAAAGTCACCAGACAACAAAGGTAGAAAAAAATCATTTTATTTTCATTTTAGTGTTTGGAATATGTCCACTTTGAGAATTTACATCTGCTATCTTATTTTGCAATGTATAGCAATCTGTTTCTAAGAATATTGCTGACAATTCCTGTCAGTGTGGCAAGTGGGGAGCGATCATTTTCACGGGGGGGGGGGGGGCGCCGCCGCCGCCAACTGATAGTCTGCAGGGGGGGGGGGGGGCGCCAACTGATAGTCTGCAGGGGGGCGCCAGAGACCCTAGGCATGGCCCTGCCACCACCATAGAATTGTGAGGAAGTTGGGCCTTCACCATCACAGGCTCACCATGGACTCTGTACTGGGACTCGGACTTCTTGTTGACAACTGACTTAGAGAGAGGGCAAGACCAATTCCGCAACATTGTTTCCCTGAGCATATTGTGCAGGGGGGCCATTGCAACCTCAGCAGGTGGAGAAGGATAATCCAGGACCTCGAGCATCTCAGCCCTGGGCTCATCCACAAGCTCCATGGGAAATGGAATGTCCTTAGACATTTCCCGCACAAAAGATGAAAAAGTAAGACTCTTAGGTGGAGACTGTCTGACTTCAATAGGTGGAGTAGGATCAGAAGGAAGCCCACAGGAGTCTTCCTCCGAAAAATACCTGGGGTCTTCCTCTTCTCCCCATGAACGCTCCTCGTCGGTATCGGACAGAAGCTCTCGAAGAGCAACCCGAGCCTGTCTCGACTTCGAGGATCGACGTCCTCGTGGGGGATGTTGAGAAATCGACCCCTGCCTGGACTCCGGCGAAGCTTCCTCTACCGACGTCGAGGGAGAGTCGACCCGGGTGGCAACCGGCTCCTGTACCGCAAGCGGTACCGAGGGCGGGAACCTCCTCACAGGAGATGGGCCAGACACTGTCTCAGCAGTAGGAACAGGAGGAGCAGCTGGAAGATGATCGGCCCCGAGGCACTGGAGACACCACGCGTGAGGGTTGGTAGATGAGATGGTCCGGTTGCAGCGAGTACAGCGCTTGAAGCCGCTGGGAGTCCTCGTTGACATGGGCGGGAAAATAACGTCCGCGAAATCATATGGCTCGATGGTGCCACTTAAAAAGGCACAAAAAAAGGGAAAAAAAGACGCGGCCGAGTGGCGGCCGCAACGAAAAAGAAAGGAAACTTTGAAAGATGAGAAAAATCTAAAAATTAAGAGGAAAAAACTATTTAAAAAAAAAATTTTGAAGTAAGTAATTTGAAAAAGAAAGAAAAAGGACGCGATACACACGAATAAAGCGATCTCCTGGGCAAAACAGACGAGGAGCAGCGAAAAACACCACCCCTTCGCAGTCGTGGAGAAAAAGAAACTGAGGGAAGCGCGCAGGTGTCGCCGGCAGGAAGTCACTTGCACATGCGCAGTGCGTTTGTCACTGCGCGTGCCGCGTCGCTTCCGAACTTTCTAAAACTTTGTTGTTAGACTCCCGGTCTCCTGGGCCATCGTGGACGACGACCCATCAGTGATGATATCCAGCCTGCTTGTCCTCGGAGAATTATAAGTTTAACAAAACTACTGCTTAGCGGAATATTGATGGGGGCAGTTCGATGACTTGGAGCCTTAAGTGAGGTGTCTTGATGCAGCATGCTGAACGTCAATTCTATAACAGCATCTTACCACCGAGATTCCTTATAGAAGACTAGTGCAAATTGGTATCGACGTGCTTATATTAGTCACAACCACTTGCCCCAGGTCTATAGCTGGTGTAAATTGGTTGGCTTAAGAGAACCATACGGTGCACATAACAATATTCTATGTTATACACATATGTTGGTGCCACACCCATGGGCCCTGTGCTCCACCCATATGTATGTCCCCCACTTCCCCCTTGTACTTACACACTGTCTTATAGAATAGCACATTGTGCATTTGAGTGCCTAAGTGGCACAGCTAACATGCAAGGCGCACACGCCCAGTAATAGTTTTATGCTTAGTATTTATTTTTATTTTTTATTTATTTTTGTTACATTTGTACCCCGCGCTTTCCCACTCATGGCAGGCTCAATGTGGCTTACATGGGGCAATGGAGGGTTAAGTGACTTGCCCAGAGTCACAAGGAGCTGCCTGTGCCTGAAGTGGGAATTGAACTCAGGTCCTCAGTTCCCCAGGACCAAAGTCCACCACCCTAACCACTAGGCCACTCCTCCGCTATTCTACAATAAATCATTACTTACATAGAATTAGAACATGCATAAGAGTAGCCATACTGGGTCAGACCAATGGTCCATCTAGCCCAGCATCGTGTTTCCAACAGTGGATAAGCCAGGTCACAAGTACCTGGCAGAAACCCAAATCATGGCAACACTCCATGCTACCAAACCAAAAATTGATTTACTTCTACTCGTTGTACACCACTCAGGATTTTATAGACCTCAATCATATCTCCCCTCATCTGTCTCTTTTCCAAGCTGAAGAGCCCTAACCTCTTTAGCCTTTCCTCATAAGAGAGGAGTTCCATCCCCTTTATCATTTTAGTCACTCTTCTTTGAACCTTTTCTAATTCTGCTGTCTTTTTTGAGATATGGCGACCAGAACTGAACGCAATACTCAAGGTGCGAACACACCATGGAGCGATAACAAAGACATTATAGTGTTTTTGGTCTTATTCACTATCCCTTTACTAATAATTCCTAACATCCTGTTTGCTTTTTTTTGGCCGCTGCCGCACATTCTAGACTATAGGGATCCTTTTACAAATGCGCTGTAGCGTATTTTGCGTGCGCTAAATGCTAGAGACACCTATATATTCCTATGGATGACTCCCTCATTTAGCGCATACTATAAACACTACCTCACCTTTGTAAAAAAAAAAAAACCTTTAGTTTCTTGTTGCTTATTTATATTGCCTGTGCATTGTGAGTTTTATATTGGTTACACCTCACATTCCCATGTGCATTTGTTTTATGTTACATCTGTTCACTTGTTAATTGCTTGTATACCTCACAAACCTTGAATAAAAATATTGAACTGAAAAAAGAATAGAGTTTTTAATTCAGTGATATCATGTAGTCTGTCTATAGTGTACTTACAGGCAACTGTTACATTAATTCACAGAAGTTCTTATAGATGGATCGTCTTCACCAGGGTCAGAACAAGGAGCCCGTGATGTTCTATCGCAAATGCATCCCCTGAGTACAGTAGCAGCAGGGAGGCAATCATATGAAGATGATATGGTTCTACTGCAGTAAATCTGCAAGAGGTCAGCAAAGACGCCAGAGATTTATTTCATAAGGGGCTCAGTTCTGTTTGTTTAGAATACATGAAACTAGCATTTGTTTGTGTATAAAAAAAATTAAAAAAAGATATACCCCCTACTGGTACAAAACAACAAAAGAGCAAATGGGTAAGTAAACTCATTAAGGGGTATGTTTCCTAAGGTGCGTTAGCGTTTAACGCGCATACACCGTTTACGCACATTAAAAACGCTAACGCAACCATAGCACCACTTAGTAAACATAGCACTAAGTCAGCAAACCTTAAAATCAACAGTTCAAAACTGCATCAAACAAAAAGTTAAAGCAGCAGAAAAAAATATGTTGCCATTATTTATATTTTTACATTTTTGTTTTAAACTTTGCAGGCTTACTGAGTTTACATTCCCACTATCATTTTTTTTGCCTGATACGCAAAGGAAAATATTGACAGAAATATTTTTACCTGTAGACAGTAGGGACTTCTCAGCAGGCTGTTCATTTTTGCATTTATCAGATATACAGTTAGATCTTATCATGTAGCAAAAGAAAAATTGTAACAGCTTACCAAAATACACAGAAGAGTTGATATTCACAGTGATTTATCTGTGTGGAGCTATCTGCTGATTTTCAGCAGCATTTAACTAGTTATTGGCACTGAAAACCGGCTATTTTGTGGGTGTCCAGGAGTGGACTCAGTAGTTATGTGGTTAAGTGTCAATATTCAGGACTTAATCACTTAAGTTTATCAGACCATGAGGCATATTTTCAAAGCACTTAGCCTTCCAAAGTTCCATAGGTTTCTATGGAACTTTGGAAGGCTAAGTGCTTTGAAAATATGCCTCAAATTGGACCAATAAAACACAGTTCACGCTTTCCAAAAATACTAGGACTAGGGAGCATGCGATGAAACTACAGTGTAGTAAATTTAAAACAAATCGGAGAAAATCTTTCTTCACCCAACGCATAATTAAACTCTGGAATTTGTTGCCAGAGAACGTGGTGAAGGCAGTTAGCTGGCAGAGTTTAAAAAGGGGTTAGGGCGGTTTCCTAAAGGATAAGTCCATAAACCGCTACTAAATGGACTTGGGGAAAAATCCACAATTCCAGGAATAACGTGTATAGAATGTTTGTACGTTTGGGAAGCTTGCCAGGTGCCCTTGGCCTGGATTGGCCGCTGTCATGGACAGGATGCTGGGCTCGATGGACCCTTGGTCTTTTCCCAGTGTGGCATTACTTATGTACAGTCCCATCTTTAGCTGGTGGTTATGTGCTGAATATCCCACTTAACCCCTTAAGAGATAGCTGGTCACGCTGAATATCCCACTTAACCCCTTAAGAGATAGCTGGTCACATTAGAACATAAGAGTAGCCATACTGGGTCAGAACAATGGTCCATCTAGCCCAGTATCCTGTTTCCAACAGTGGCCAACCCAGGTCACAAGCACCTGGCAGAAACCCAAATCATTGCAACACTCAATACAAATCCCAGGGCAAGCAGTTGCTTCCCATGTCTGCCTTAATAGCAGTCTATGGACTTTTCCTCCAGGAATTTTAAACCCAGATACTCTGTTAGCACATCCTCCGACAGAGAGTTCCAGAGCTTAACTGTTCATTGAATGAAAAAATATTTCCTCTTATTTGTTTTAAAAGTATTTCCATGTAACTTAATTGAGTGTTCCCTAGCCTTTGTACTTTTAGAATGAGTAAAAACCCAGATGATATTCATTCTGTTGCCTGGACATGGGCCAGGTACTTGTGACCTGGATTGGCCACTATTGGAAGCAGGATACTGGGCTACATGGACCATCAGTCTGACCCAGTATGGCTATTCTTATGTACTTCTGTTTGGTATTCATAGAAGAAAAACCCGGTGAAGGTTCCAAGGATGATTCACAAAAATGCATATGATAATGGTGTAGATACCACAGCTTGCTGTAGGACTAGATGACATATATCCCAGGATCCTGAAGGAGCCCAGAGAGGTCTTAGTGGGTCCTTTAAAGCACTGGTTCTTGACCCAGACCTCAAGGCATACCCAGGCAAGTCAGGTTTGTGTGCTGCCTTCTTGGTATGCAAATCTATCTCATGCATATTCTTTGTTGTTATTCTGAAAATGCTACTGGCTAGGTGTACCCTGAGGACTAAGTTTGAGAAGCATTGTTCTAAAGACTGTGTTTAATAGACACCTCTCAGCACAGTAGGGGTTGTCTGACCATCTGTGACCTGGAAGCCCCCCCCCCCCCAAATTGAGAGCAACACCCAGCTCTTCCCTTCAACCGAGGCAAATATCTACATTGGATTGTTCTGAGGAAGTGAAATGCATGGTTGGCAAAAATGTTAATATATGTGTATATATGTCACATAGAAACCGTTGTATAATTCTCACTTATCTCTGTATTTTTTATTATTTTTTATAATGCTGTGAGCCCCATCCCCAACACATCGTGTTTAAATATATTAAAAGTGCTCAGTGAAATACATATTATTCAGGCGAGTCTACTGGAAACAGTACTATGTCTCATTTGAACATCATTGCACTTCTGCCCTCTCTTACCACCTCCGTGATAAAAGTACATTTAGATATACTATGCTCTTATTTGATAACCACTTAGCTGCAGGCAGATGCAATCCGTTGTTAGTCACGTTGTAGAGCCATGTAGTCCATTAGTCGCCTGAGAACTTGATAACTATGTGCTTGTGAGATAAAACCGTTGTTTGCTCTCAAATCATCTTCCTAGCACAGTAAGTAAGCAGTGGATCTTCCAGTCTCAGGACACATCCAAATTTCCACACAAAGCACCAAATTCTGTAACCACGCTCATAGAACTTAGGAATGCCCATGTCACACCCCTCGTAATGCCCCCTTTTCAGATGCATGTGGTAGAATTTACGTGGACTAGGTTATTGAATACGCTTATGAAATAGTGTGTGTAAATTGTAATTAGTCCCAATTTGTGCTGATAATTACCTGTTAACATCCAATTAATGTGCATTATATGGAATACGCCTGGATTTGCACACGCAATTTTAGGTGTGCTCTATAAAATCTGGGGGATAATTTGCCTGAAAATGACATAAAATTCCCATTAAAAAATAGCTAGAACATAATTGATCCTACCTATCTTATTACCTTCCCCACCCATTCCATAAGCTCCTACATAAGTCCATCATCTTTAATTTTCTATTCATCAGTAACAATTAGACTAACTCAAACATTGTGAGAACAACATTTTTCAGTTTTCTCCGTAATCAATAGAAATCAATAGAAATAAAACATGGAAAAGAAAATAAGATGATACCTTTTTTATTGGACATAACTTAATACATTTCTTGATTAGCTTTCGAAGGTTGCCCTTCTTCGTCAGATCGGAAATAAGCAAATGTTGGTAGATGACAGTATATATAAGTGAAACATCAAAGCATTTCAGTGACATTCTAACAGGATGGGGGTGGATAGGTGAGAGACGGGAAGAGTCGGGTGGATGAGGGACAGGGAGATATGTATGGAGACAGGAGAGTGACAAAGCAGTACAATTTTATGGTTTATAATGGGCTAGAAAACCCAGATCTTTGTTAAGTCCTGTCTGGTGGGTGTCAAAATATTTAATCATTCTGACTTCAAAGGTCTTACGTTCCTGTGGAATTTTTTAAAGTTCCCTTTCAGGATTCTTACCATGAAATCACTGGTACAGTGTTCTGGTTTTGTAAAGTGCTGCCCCACAGGAGTGACATCCTTATTGGTACTAGCATTTTTCATATGGTGTCTATGTAAATTAAATCTCTTCTTTAGCATCTGACTTGTTTCTCCAATGTAGCAGCCTTCGTTGCATTTTTTACACTGAATGATATATACCACATTGGAAGATGAGCATGTGAAAGATTCCTTAATGTTGAATATTTTTCCTTTTTGAATGACCATGGGGGTCCTGTGAAATGCTTTGATGTTTCTCTTATATATACTGTCATCTACCAACATTTGCTTATTTCCGATCTGACGAAGAAGGACAACCTTCGAAAGCTAATCAAGAAATGTATTACGTTATGTCCAATAAAAAAGGTATCATCTTATTTTCTTTTCCATGTTTTATTTTGTTTTATTTCTATTGATTACCTTTAAAAGTGGACTAACATGGCTACCACACCTCTCTACTCAGATTTCTCCTAAACTGAAAATGATTCTGCCACATTTATAGAGTCCCTGGGAGAGTATTCTCAATCTTAGGATGTACTTCCTTCAGTGTGCAGTTCCTACAGTTCCTAGTTGTTGCCATTCATCATCCTTTAACGGTGGCAAATCTGAAGTAGTTTATGATTATCCTATATAATAATTCTCACCTCCAACGTTCTGACCTGCCTGGGACCATGGTTCCCTCGAAGTTGGTCAGGAAGGCTCCATAGATCAGACTGACATCACTGGCCACATTATGACGTGACCCTAGCAGACAATTCCGAGGGAGCCACGGTCTCAGGCAAGAAAGCACGTTGGAGGTGAGAATTACTGGTAGTGCTGCTGAAGGAGCTCCGTCGACGATAATGGCGCTGCAAACACCCCCCTCCCTCCTTCTGTCGTTTCAGGACCCCCCCCCTCCCACTCCACCCCTCTCTGGCCCTCCCCTTCCCTTGAGGGCGAGACCACAGAAACAGCTGAAAGACAAGCAAAAGAAAAAGCTGTCGGAAACGGCGTCCCTGCGTGCAGGAGGTAAAAACTTTTAAGCAGACAGCTCTTACAAAGGGGAGGGCCAGACAGTTGGGGAGTGGGAGGGGGGTTCTGAAACGAAAGGGGGGGTCAAGAATGACATAGGGGGGTCCTGAAACTACAAAGGGGGGTCCTGAAATGACAGAGGGGGGAAGGGGGTCCTGAAACAACACAGGGGGGAGGGGATTACTGGAAATCCACTGGAAGGGGAGGGGCGGGTCCTGGAACTGGAAGGGGGTCCTGGATCAGGGGGTAGCGGGGGGGGGGAAGGGGGTCCTGGAACTTGGAGAGCTGAGAGAGAGGCGGAGCGGGAAGGGAAGAGAGGAGGATGGGAAGAAGTGGGAGAGGGGTCCTGGAACTCGGATAGGAGGAAGTGGGAGGGGGTTCTGGAACTCAGGAAGGGGGGAAGAAGAGGGGAAGGGGGGTTCTGCAAACTCTCGATCTTATACACTCTCGGTCTCACAAAGAGTCTGTGTATCGCACACATACTCTCACACTCGCTCTGTCTCACACACACTGTATCTGTGTGAAACACACTCTCTCACACACTGTATCTGTGTGAAACACTCTCACACTGTGTCTCACATACGCACTCGCACACACTGTCATTCTGTCATACACACTCTCTCTCACAGACACACTCGCACCCAGTCCCACTCTCTGTCACACACACACACTCGCACAGTCACTCTCTCTCTCTCACACAGTCACTCTCACACACACACTCTCTAAAACATACACACTCCGAGGAAAACCTTGCTAGCGCCCATTTCATTTGTGTCAGAAACGGGCCTTTTTTACTAGTATGATTTATTTATTTATTTGCATTTGTATCCCACATTTTCCCACCTATTTGCAGGCTCATTGTGGCTTAAATAATAACTGATGCTATTATTTATATTCTCTAAGTTAATTTGGCTTTATCCTATTTTCTGCATGCCAGAGTGAACAGATTGTTCAGGGAGCTGCGACATCATGTTCTGCTTAAACCCATGTGTTGGCCTTGGTGTGTCATGTGGAAGAGATTTGAGTTGCACCCCCATTGTTCCCGTTATTGACCTATTGTGGGCAATAGAGACTTTATCCCAAGTATTTTATTTATTTATTTATTTATTGCACTTGTATTCCACATTTTCCCACTTATTTGCAGGCTCAATGTGGCTTACAAAGGTCTGTTATGGCAGTGCCATAACATGGAAGAAATACAATTAGTGTAGCAAAGAGATAAAAGAAGACAAGAGGATCTGGTTATGCAGCTGTACAGTGAGACATTCTGAGTAAAGGAGTGTAAGGGTTGTGTTCAAGTAGTTAAGGGTTTTCGTGGTAGGCTTTGTTAAAGAGAGAGGTTTTCAAAGCTTTGCGAAAGTTGTTTAATTCATGGATCGTTTTCAGGTGAGTTGGTAGTGCATTCCACATCTTCGTACTCATGTAGGAAAAGCTGGATGCATGTGTTAGTTTGTATTTGACCCCTTTACAGCTGGGTTGAGAAAGGTGCGGGAAGATCGTTTAGCATTTCTGGGTGGAAGGTCCACTAGGTCTAGCATGTATGTCGGGGCATCTCCATGAATGATTTTATGAACAATCGTGCATATCTTGAACATGGTACGTTCTTTCAATGGGAGCCAGTGTAGGTTCTTTCTTAGGGGTTTTGCACTTTCATATTTAGTTTTCCCAAATATGAGTCTGGCTGTGGTATTCTGGGCCATCTGGAGTTTCTTGATGGTCTGTTCTTTATAGGCAGCTTAGAGTGAGTTGCAATAGTCCAGGTGACTTAGTACCAGGGATTGTACCGGGTTTTGAAAGATGGCCCTGGGGAAGAAAGGTTTTACTCTTTTGAGTTTCCACATGGAGTGGAACATTTTCTTCGTTGTATTCTTCACGTGGTTTTCAAGTGTGAGATTTCGGTCAATGGTGACTCCCAGAATTTTCAGGCTGTTTGAGATGGGGAGTGAAAAGTTAGGGGTGGTTATGGTGGTGAATTTATTTGTGTTATGTTGTGAGGTTAGTATAAGACATTGAGTTTTTTCTGCATTGAGTTTTAGCTGGAATGCATCCGCCCATACTGGGAGGAAGTGACATCAGCTCCAGGAATGGCAGCTTGGGGCTGAAGCTCCGGACGGGGGGCATTGGAAATTAAATTAAAAATTATCAGTAGTCCTTACCGGAGGCGATCGGGAGCTCCAGGGAGACGGACTTGCATTCCTGCAACCACCGGCGCCTGTTTGCTGGGGTTGCGTGAGGAGTGACGGTGCAGACTGGCCAAGCTGGGGAACGAGGCGGCGCGCCATTGATGAAGAGCACGTGGCGGGTCGGAGGACCAGAGTAGAGGCCCGGGACGGCAGCAGCAGGCGGCAGATAGTGAGCTGAGCCTTCTGCATCAGTGGCTATCATTGGTGAGTAGAGGGTAGTGTGAGTGCTGCTGCGGCAGCTGAAGAGCTGGCACGTTAATAGCCCAGCCAGGATTTCCCTGTGTGGCCGGCCTACGGGGAGGCGGCCTGATCTTTTTCAGTGGAGTCGAGTGTGGGGAGAAGGAGCGGCTAAGAGTGGAGGAGTGAGTGCTGTCTGGCCTGTGGAGTGGATAAGAAGAACACTGTGGGTGGCTAAGGGAACTTTGACTGTGCTGTATCAGCTCCATCTGTTGGGGGCCTTCGGGAAGGGGCCCGGGGCAGAGGCTTGTAGAACCCTAAGATCGGACAGTGAGTGTGGATCAGATTGTCTCTGTTAAGAATGTAGCACAATGTGAAGGAAATAACACCACGGACCAGGATGGAAGCTTAAGCGCGGAGCTCCGTAGGGGCTGGATTTAGAGCGAGTGAATCCCATAGAAATAAGCGATATTTAGAAGAGTGCATTGAAGGAGAAAGGTCCCTGAGGAATGCCACCGAAGAAGGGACTGGAGCGATTCCACTTTTCAGCGGAGCATGGCAAGAAAATGTCGGTGGGGTCAGAGCGGAGTGGAGTAAAGATGGTGGCGAGCCCGGCTGTGGCCAGGGTGGATCAGGCTGAGGAGGGCTGTGAGACTGGCAAAATCGCGAAGGTGGAGGTAGTGGCATGGTTTCAGGACCTGAAGGCTGACCTGGTGGGGGTCCGACAGGATATACAAAATTCCCTGAGAGAAGTTAGGGCCGAAGTTCGTGACTTGAGAATGCGTGTCGGTGAGATGGAGGAGGGAATGGGGACTTTCAAGCAGGATATGGGGAAATTGCATAAAGTGGTGAATGCGGACACACGGGAATTGCAACAACTCAGGGAGCAGGTGGAGCACCTGGAAAATAGGTTGCGCCGCAATAACCTGCGATTTAATGGAATCCTGGAATTGGACACCTTTAGAGATTGTGAAGCAGTGATTCGAGAACTGTGTGGGTTTATTTTGAATTTTTCGGACGGAGGCCAATTGCCAGATCTTGGCATACAGAGAGCGCACAGAGTGGCTGGTCCGCAGCGGGAAACTCATCAGAGGGACATTGTGGTGTGTTTTGCTGATTTCCCCATGAAGGAGAAGATATTGACCAAAGCGCGGCAGCAAAAAGAAATTATTTGGAAAAACTGTAAGATTGGGGTTTTTCAAGATTTGGCCTGGTCTACATTGCAAAAGCGGCTCTCCTTCCGAGAACTTACGACATTTATGAGGTCAAAGTGGATCCTGTACAAGTGGCTTTTCCCATTTGGGATGGGGCTAACAGTGGACAGTAAATCGCGTAAAGTCAAGACCCCGGATGAGGCATGGTTATCGCTGCGTTCTTTGGGGTGCAGAAATGTCCCTGTTCAGAAGGAACCACGGGAGACCGCTAAGGAGCCCAGAGTGGAATTAGAGTGGCAGAAGGTGGTGGATTGGGGGAAGACTTCCGACAAGCAAGCTGCCTGAAGGAACACAGATTTGTGTGGACTAGTGATGATTGCTTGAATCAGTAGGGAGGCTGAGTGGAGGCGTATGGGATGACTGAATGCAAGGGATGTGGGCATAAGTAGGGTGCTGGGAGGGATAGGGAAGAGTTTTAGAGAGGCTAAAGTCCTGGGAGAGTGCGTTGAATCCTCGTGGGATGGCTGATTTATTGATAGAGAAATCAGCTATAGGGGAGGATGGGGGAGGGGTTGGGGATTAAGTTGGGGCAGAGGGGGTGGATTTGGGGGGGAGGGGACAAGGAGATGGGGGAGGAGAGGGGGAGACTTTATTGGTGGGTACATGGAATGTAAACGGGCTAAATAATCAGGGAAAACGCAGTAGAGTTTTTAAGGAGTTGGGTAGGCTGAAGTGGGATGTGATGTTTTTGCAAGAAACACACTTACGACCAAGGGATGTTCACTTGCTGCGTCGTAGGCCTTTTCGGGAAGTGGTGGTGCATCAGGGAAAAGGGCCCAAAAGGATGGGGGGAGTGGGTATTTTGATAATACCATAAGGCAAACTTGTGGAATTGTGATTAAAGAGGTGTTTCAAGATACTAGTGGGCGATGTGTGGGCCTCAGAGGGTGACTGCAGGGGAAGGAGTTGACATTGATTAACATTTATGCTCCAAATGTGGGGCAGAGGGGGACTTTTTTCAAACATTCAAAGAAGAAATCTTAGGATTTGTAGGAGGGCAGGTTGTAGTGGGGGGAGATTTTAATATTGCCCCAGATGCAAGATTAGATCATTCAGCAGGGGGAGGGCAGCACAGTGGCCCGGGGAGGAAAGCATTGTTACAATTTTTGAAGGATTGGAGGTGGTGGATTGTTGAAGGTTGTTACATGGGGTACAGCGGAATTACACCTTTTACTCGCATGCAGCACAGACTTATTCTCGGATAGATGGGTTATGGGTGCATCGCAATGGATGGCATTTGTTGGGGGCTGCTGAGATAGAGACCATTTGTGTTTCTGATTATGCACCAATGTGGATTACATAAGTACATAAGTATTGCCATACTGGGAAAGACCAAAGGTCCATCGAGCCCAGCATCCTGTTTCCAACAGTGGCCAATCCAGGTCACAAATACCCGGCAAGATCCCAAAAATGTACAAAACATTTTATACTGCTTATCCCAGAAATAGTGGATTTTCCCCAAGTCCATTTAATAACAGTCTATGGACTTTTCCTTTAGAAAGCCATCCAAACCTAAACTCCGCTAAGCTAACCGCCTTTACCACATTCTTTGGCAATGAATTCCAGAGTTTAATTACACATTGAGTGAAGAAAGATTTTCTCTGATTCGTTTTCAATTTACTACATTGTAGCTTCATCGCATGCCCCCTAGTCCTAGTATTTTTGGAAAGCGTGAATAGACGCTTCACATCTACCCATTCAACTCCACTCATTATTTTATAGACCTCTCTCATATCTCCCCTCCATGTTGACTTTGTCTCATTAATCCATGCTTTTGAATATGCTCTGTAATTTTGTTCTTAATAATAGTCTCTACCATTTTGCCCAGCACCGACGTGACTCACTGGTCTATAATTTCCCGGATCTCCTCTGGAACCTTTTTAAAAAATCGGCATTCCATTGGCCACCCTCCAATCTTCCGGTACCACACTCGATTTTAAGGATAAATTACATATTTCTAACAATAGCTCCGCAAGCTCATTTTTTAGTTCTATCATTACTCTGGGATGAATACCATCCGATCCAGGAGATTTGCTACTCTTCAGTTTGTAGAACTGCCCCATTACATTCTCCAGGTTTACAGAGAGTTCATTAAGTTTCTCCGACTCGTCAGCTTCGAATACCATTTCCGGCACTGGTATTCCACCCAAATCTTCCTCGGTGAAGACCAAAGCAAAGAATTCATTTAATCTCTTCGCTACGGCTTTGTCTTCCCTGATCGCCCCTTTTATTCCTTGGTCATCTAGCGGTCCAACTGATTCTTTTGCCGGCTTCCTGCTTTTAATATACCTTAAATTATTTTTACCCCCTCCGAAGGGACACCACCTTGTAGGGGTGGAGGGGCTTCCGTGTTTCAATGACTCAGAGGGCTATGCTGAAGGTTACCCATATCAGACAGGCCTCTGAGGAGAAACCAAACAAAGAGTGTCCCAAACTGGAGGATCCAAGATGGCGTCGAGGGAGGACGTACGTTAGTTGAGTTCCCGTTTTACACCAGAATACCTGAAGAAGTAGGCGCGCTCCCCAGAGAATGGGGAAGAGAAAAGGCAAAGCCGTGGTGTTGTCCTCCTCGAACACAGCTGGGGTTCCCACCACTTCTCAGCCTACTTTGGAGAGATTCGGGGTCATAAAGTCGGGGATATCGGTTCCTGCTTTGGGGAACAGCAAGGCTTTATCGCCGAATTTCAGTGGATAGGGAGTGACTTTGAGTCCCCCTGCTGGCATGACCCCTCCAAGACCCGGAGAACAGTAACGCTTCGCTGTGGAGGTCGATAGTGGAAACACCCGAAGTGGGTTAGGATTTTCACACGACCCGAGGAGGTCCTGGCGCAGCATCGACTCCGGATAATAAACCAATTGTGTAGAAATTGGATCTGCTGAAGCCAATAATGTCACAATGGACGTACTATGGGAAGTGCTGCAGAGTGTGAATAACTCTCTTCTAAGTGGAAGTCCAAGATATAAAACTAGAGACTTTGACTACTACTACTACTACTTAACATTTCTAAATCGCTACTAGGATTACGCAGCGCTGTACAATTTAACATGGAAGGACAGTCCCTGCTCAAGGAGCTTACAATCTAAAAGACAGGTGTACAATCTAAAGACAAGTGTACAATCTAAAAGACAGGTGTAAATCTAGAGACAAGTGTACAATCTAAAAGACAAGTGTAGAGTCAATCTGATAGGGAAATACTATATTTCTCGAAATGTTAGGTGCCGAAAGTAGCATTGAAGAGGTGAGCTTTAAGCAGAGATTTGAAGATGGGTAGGGAGGGGGCTTGGCGTAGGGGTTGACGAAGATTGTTCCAGGCATAGGGTGAGGCAAGGCAGAATGAGCGGAGCCTGGAGTTGGCAGTGGTGGAGAAGGGTACTGAAAGGAGGGATTTGTCTTGTGAGCGGAGGTTACGGGCGAGAACATAGGGGGAGATGAGGGTAGTGAGGAGCCGCAGACCGGGTGCATTTGTAGGTAAGGAGGAGAAGCTTGAATTGTATGCGTAACTGATCGGAAGCCAGTGAAGTGACTTGAGGAGAGGGGTGATATGAGTATATCGGTTCTGGCGGAATATAAGACATGCGGCAGCATTCTGAATGGATTGAAGGGGGGATAGGTGGCTAAGTGGGAGGCCGGTGAGGAGTAAGTTGCAGTAGTCAAGGCGAGAGATAATGAGAGCGTGGACGAGAGTTCGTGTGGTGTGCTCAGAAAGGAAAGGACAAATTTTGCTGATGTTGAAGAGGAAGAAGCGACAGGTTTTGGCAGTCTGTTGGATATGCGCAGAGAAGGAGAGGGAGGAGTCGAAGATGACTCCGAGGTTGCGGGCAAATGGGACAGGGAGGATGAGGGTGTTATCAACTGAGAGAGTGGAGGAAGAGGAGAAGTGGGTTTAAGTGGAAAGACGAGGAGCTCAGTTTTGGACATGTTCAGCTTCAGGTGGCGGTTGGACATCCAGGCAGCAATGTCGGATAAGCAGGCCGATACCTTGGCCTCGGTCTCCGCTGTGATGTCTGGTGTGGAGAGATATAGCTGGGTGTCATCAGCATAAAGATGATACTGAAAACCATGAGATGAGATCAGTGAGCCTAGGGAAGAGGTGTAGATTGAGAAGAGAAGAGGTCCAAGGACAGATCCTTGGGAAACTCCAACAGATAGTGGGATGGGAGTGGAGGAAGATCCATGAGAGTGAACCCTGAAGGTGCGGTGGGAGAGATTAGAGGAGAACCAGGAGAGGACAGAACCTTGGAACCCAAAAGAGGACAGTGTGGCAAGAAGTAAATCATGATTGACAGTGTCAAATGCCGCGGATAGATCGAGGAGGATGAGGATGGAATAGTGGCCTCTGGATTTGGCGAGGAGCAGGTCGTTGCAGACTTTAGAGAGTGCTGTTTCTGTCGAGTGTAGAGGGCGAAAACCGGATTGAAGTGGATCGAGGATGGCATGAGAGGAGAGAAAATCAAGGCAGCGACTGTGAACGGCGCGCTCAAGTATTTTGGAGAGGAAGGGTAGGGGAGAGATGGGGCGGTAGTTGGAGGGGCAGGTAGGGTCAAGTGATGGTTTTTTTAGGAGAGGTGTGACTACGGCGTGCTTGAAGGTGTCAGGGACAGTTGCAGTGGAGAGAGAAAGGTTAAGGATGTGACAGATGGAGGGGGTGACAGTATGGGAGATGGTGTTAAGTAAGTTGGTGGGGATGGGATCGGAGGAACAGGTGGTGCATTTCGAGGAGGAAAGAAGGCGGGAGGTTTCATCCTCGGTGATCTCAGGAAAGGAGGAGAAAAAGGCCATGGTTGGTTGGTTGTTGGATGGGGCTACAGGCTGAAGAGGAGGTGGTGGCTTGGTAGTGAACTCAAGGTTGATCTTTTGCACCTTGTCGCGGAAGTAGTCAGCCAGTGATTGAGGAGAGAGTGAAGGGAGAGTGGGAGTGGGGGGCACTTTGAGGAGGGAGTTAAGGGTGGTGAAGAGACGACGAGGATTGGAGCTGAGAGAATTGGTCAATTGGGTGTAATAGTCCTGTTTTGCAAGGAATAGGGAGGAGTGGAAGGAGGATAGCATGAATTTGTAGTGAAGGAAGTCTGAATGGGTATGAGATTTCCTCCAGAGGCATTCAGCGGATCGGGTGCAGGAGCGAAGGTAACGGATGCAAGGGGTCAGCCAAGGCTGGGGATTAGTACGCTTTGTGGGATGGGAGGTGGATGGAGCGAGGGTGTCCAAAGCAAAGGAGAGAGCGGCATTGTAAGCGGAGACCGCTTTGTCTACAGTCTCGGAGGACATGATGGAGGGAAGGAGATTAGAGATACTAGAGGATAAAGTGGGGGGTCAATAGCCTGGAGATTCCTGGAGGTGGTGGTTAAAGTTGGACGGGGCAGGGGGGGTGAAGAAGTGTAAATGTGATCAGGTGATGATCGGAGAGAGGGAGAGCAGAAGCGTGGAAATTGGAGGGTGAGCCGGAGGAGGAGAGGACGAGGTCAAGACAATGGCCGTCACGGTGAGTAGGGGTGGTGGAGCATAGCTGGAGGTTGAAGGAGGATGTTAGGGTGAGGAACTTAGAAGCGTTAGGGTCGGATGGGTCATCAACGTGTATGTTAAAGTCTCCGAGAATGGGGGACGGAGATGAGGGTTCAAGAAAGACGGAAAGCCAAGCATCAAAGTCAGTGAGGAAGGAAGAGAAGGATTTATCAGGGGGGCGGTAGATGACTGTGACTCTGAGTGGCAGCGGATAGAATAGCCGGATGGAGTGGGCTTCAAAGGAAGAGAAGCAGTGAGTCTGTGGTAGGGGGAGGGGTTGGAAACTACAGGAGGGTGAGAGTAGTAGCCCAACGCCTCCACTACGGAAATGGTTTCTCTACGAAAATCAGTTAATTTGGTAATAAAGGACAGCCATGTTTCTTGTAAAAATTAGAATTTCTGGAGAACCAATTAAGGAAAAATAACTTGAGAATGATAAATTTTCCTATAACATCCTATATATCATCTACTGAACTGTTGAAGAAATATTTTTCTGATATTTTGCAAATACCTTTTGATAGCCACCCTCTGGTGTCTAAAGTGATTTAAAGTGAACTTAACTGGCATTTTGGAAAATTCAGAAATTACAGATAGAGTTATATTATTAGTGACTTTCGCCTTTGATTTAGATAGGAACAATGTTTTGAAATTGTATTTCCGACACATGGCTGATAGTTTTTTGAGTTCAAAGATGAATATATTTCCTGACATATCTAGGGAATCGCAGACTAGGAGGTGTGAATTCTTGGCTTTTAAGCCAGAAATCATTGCCCTAGGTGGGACCTTCCTAGTGCGATTCCCTTGTAAATGTTTTATTTCCTTATTACTTATTTGTTGAACCTAAGAAATTACAAGAGTTTATGGAGTTGAAAGAACAGATGAAGAACCCTCTGCAGCAACTTCCTTTAGTTACCACTGTACCGGCTGCAATTACCGATTAACCTTCCTCCCTCAGAAAATGTGAATTGTAAGATTAACCATTTTGAGTTTTTTTTTATTTTCTTTGAGATTGTTTTCCTGATCTTGGATGTCCCAATTGTGGATAATTATATAATACTAGTAAAAAAGGCCCGTTTCTGGAACGAATGAAACGGGCGCTAGCAAGGTTTTCCTGGGAGTGTGTATGTTTGAGAGAGAGAGCCAGAGTGAATGTGCGGGTGTGTGACAGAGTGAGACTGTCTGTGTGACAGTGTGTGTGTGTGAGAATGAGAGTGTGTGACAGGGCCCCCTCCCCTGTTCCTAATGCCCCTCACCCCATTCCCTCCCCTCCTTTTCCTCCTCCTTCCCACACTTTGGGTTCCTTAAAGCTTTCAAAAGTCTATGTACCCCCGTGGCCCTAACTCCCAGTATCCGGATACCCCACCGCTTTCCTCCTCACCCCTCCCCCAAGATGTAATACTTTCACGTCCTTCATTTTTTTAAAAAGTGTCCTATCTACCCTGTGTACAAATGCCCAGCATTCAGATTGTGTAAATTTTCATTTCTTTCATTCATTCAGAACTTGCCCCCCCCCCCCTGAACACTTTTGGTTCCTTCAGTCTTTTAAAACTCTCCTATGTACCCTGTGTGCTAATGGCCAGCATTGAGATTGTTTTCCTGTCCCAAATTTGCATGTCTTTCAGTCATTCACAAGTCCCCCACCCCACCCCTTCTCCAGTTTAACACTTTCGTTTCCTTCAGTCTTTTAAAACTCTCCTATCTACCCTGTGTCCTAATGGCCAGCATTCAAATTGTTTTCCTTTCCCAAATGTTCATGTCTTTCAGTCGTTCAGAACTCCCCCCCTCCCCCCATTTAACACTTTCGGGTCCTTCAGTCTTTTAAAACTCTCCTATCAACCCTGTGTCCTAATGGCCAGCACTCAGATTGTTTTGCTTTGCCAAATTGTCTGTCACTGATGTCACTGAGGTCAGTGCGTGCCTGCCTAGCAGACCACTTCCGGCAGGCACGGTCCCAAGCACATCCTGTTGGAGGTGAGAATTATTATATAGGACTACTAAAAAAAGGCCCGTTTCTGGGAAATGAAACGGGCGCTAGCTAGGTTTTCCTCGGCGTGTGTATGTTTGAGAGAGTGTGTGTGAGATTGACTGTGTGAGAGAGAGGGAATGTGCGAGAGTGTGTGTGTGACAGAGAGAGTGTGACTGGGTGCGAGTGTGTCTGACAGTGATAGTGTATGTATGAGAATCAGAGTGTGTGCCAGGGGCCCTGCCCATCATTCCCTCCTCCCTCCCAGTTCCAGGGTCTCCCTCCCCCCTCCCTGTGCGCTCCAGCTGACCTTGTTAATCACCCAGGGCAAGACTCTGGGAGGAGTTAATTGCTTTACTGCAGCTGACCTTGTTAATCACCCAGGGCAACCACTCCAGGTGCCTGAGAAAACAACTATGGCAGGAGTTAACTGCTTTACTTGCAACTCTCTTTTCCTTTGTGTACTTGCTAAACCGGATATCTATGCCACCTCAAGTTTCCGGTTGGAGGCTTCAATTAGAACGTTGGAGGTGCCTTTTATATATAGAGAGATATTGATGAGAGAAAATGTTTTCTTATTCCTTTATATTAATTTCTGTTTTTCCTTACATTTATGTGATAAATGTGAATGTAATTAAGTAAAATGATAAATAAAATATTTTTACTATGTGTTTTTGCCTCCAACGCAATCTTTTTTTCGAAGTCCCTCTTAGCTTTCCTTATCAGCGCTTTGCATTTGACTTGATATTCCTTATGCCGTTTCTTATTATTTTCAGTCGGTTCCGTCTTCCATTTTCTGAAGGATTTTCTTTTAGCTCTAATAGCTTCCTTCACCTCACTATTTAACCATGCCGGCTGTCGTTTGGTCTTCCATCCTCCTTTTTTAATACGTGGAATATATTTGGCCTGGGCTTCCAGGATGATGTTTTTGAACAGCATCCACGCCTGATGTAAATTTTTGACCCTCGCAGACACTCCTCTCCTCCATTGGAGCCGACTCTTTGGGTGCTGTGGGTGCTTGAGCACCCCCAATATTGAGAAAAATTCCTTGTTTGTGTTCAGGGAGGGGTCATTTCCATTGGGCTTAGCACCCCCAATAATTTTGAAAAGTTGGCTCCTATGCTCTCCTCTAAGTTTTCTTTTCACCATTCTTCTAATTTTATCATAGTCTCCTTTTTTAAAGTTAACCGCTAACGTATTTGATTTCCTATGTATACTTCAAAGCTAATATCAAATCCTATCGTATTATGATCACTGTTATCAAGCGGCCCCAGCACCATTACCTCCCGCACCATATCATGCGCTCCACTAAGGCCTAGGTCTAGAATTTTTCCTTCTCTCGTCAGCTCCTGTACCAGCTGCTCCATAAAGCTGTCCTTGATTTCATCGAGGAATTTTACCTCGCTAGCGTGTCCCAATGTTACATTTAGCCTGGAGAAAAGGCGGCTGAGGTTTACAAAATAATGAGTGCGGTAGAGCGGACAGATGTGAAGCGTTTGTTTACACTTTCTAACAATAATAGAACCAGGGGACACAAGATGAAATTAGAATGTGGTAGGTTTAAAACAAATCGGAGAAAGTTTTTCTTTACTCAGCGTGTAGTTAGACTCTGGAACTCATTGCCAGAGAAGGTAGTGACGGCAGCTGGCCTTGCTGAGTTTAAAGGGGGTCTGGACAGATTCCTGAAGGAAAAGTCCATTGATCATTATTAAATTTGGGGGTTTTGCCAGATTCTTGGGGCCTGGAGTGGCCGCTGTCGGAGACAGAGTGCTGGGCTTGATGGACCTTTGGTCTTTTCCCAGCATGGCAGTGCTTATGTACTTATGTACCCAGTCAATATCAGGGTAATTGAAATCACCCATTATTATTGTGTTGCCCAGTTTGTTTGTGTCCCTAATTTCCTTTAACATTTTTGCATCCGTCTGTTCATCCTGGCCAGACGGATGGTAGTACACTCCTATCATTATCCTTTTTCCCTTTACACATGGAATTTCAATCCACAGTGATTCCAAGAAGTGTTTTGTTTCCTACAGAATTTTCAATCTATTTGATTCAAGGCTGTCGTTAATATACAATGTTACTCCTCCACCAATTCGATCCATCCTATCATTACGATATAATTTGAACCCCGGTATGACAGTGTCCCACTGGTTAGCCTCCTTCCACCAGGTCTCAGAGATGCCTATTATATCTATTTTTTCATTTAATGCAGTATATTCTAACTCTCCCATCTTATTTCTTAGGCTCCTGGCATTCGCATATAGACATTTCAAACTGTGTTTGTTGCTCCTATTTACATCATGCTTGGTACTTGACAGTACTAATTTGCAATCTTTTGTCTGATTTTTATTTTTAGGTTTAATAATTTTTATTGATGAAAGCAGAGATAAAACAATTCCATGTTAAACAAGATAACTCAGGCAGTTAACATTGCAAACCTGTACTAATACAGCGAAACTGCTATCATCAATTTTTCTTTTATTTCTCCCCCCACCTTCCCCCCTCCCCTCCCCCCTCCGTATTACTATATTAATTAACAATGGCATATGCATGCAAAAGTGTTATACATAACTATTATCCATAAATCTGCCTGTGATTTTTGGAATGTATCAACTAGCAACCTGAACATTATGTAACAAAATTTAAAAATAAATATAAATCACTGGTGCCATTCTGTGTGCTTAGTTTTTATTCCATTGCTCTGTTATACTGTGGTTCTGCCAGTCAGCAAGTTATCACCCACTAAGCAGGAGAATCACATCGCATCTGTATGGTGCCACTATCTCCATCAGGCTTTACTTTTTATGAATTTAGTTTATCTGCACAATGCACATCAAGGGCCCTGTTTACTAAGCTGTTCCAGAGGCGTATTAGCATTTTTAATGTGCACTGCGTAGGCGTCCACAATATTCCTAAGGGTGCCCACATAGCATATGCTAATTTGTTCGCTCTATTTAGATTATTTTTATTGGTAAACATCACATGCCATGATACACAAAGATCGTCACTCTCAGAATCCTCTATTCATAGCAATATATCAAATAACATATAATACAATACAAATCTTTTCCCCCTCCTTTTTTATGCAACCCCCTTCCCCCCAAAAAAACACACGTAAGCTCAACAGATTAATATCATATCACTATAGCATATTCTTAATCTCCTATAAAAACCACATTTCTTTAACTTAAATCAGTTTTCATCTGTTGCAGCATAAAAACAACACACATCCCCCCCCCTTTCCCTCCCTCCTCCCCCTCCCTCCCATCTCCTTACCCACCCTCCTCCCTCCCACATCAGCCTATTCTACCAAGTCTTTCTTTCTATCACAAGCTACAATGTGAGTGAGTTCACTAGTAAGCTGCAGGCTCTGCCTGACAGGGCCTGCACGTACAGCTCCCAAATCTCCCAGAATCGTTGTTTACTCCTAGGGCTTCGGTGCACCTCACGCGCCTCCAAAAGCACCAAGGCATGAAGCGAATTTCTCCACTGCCAGAAAGAGGGCCCAATATCCTGAGTCCAAAATTGCATAATACATTGCTTCCCTATAACTATTGCCTTATACATGAATATACCTTCTGTATGCCTCAGATTTAACCCGCTCCCCCCTGGGCCCAAGATTAAATTTTTAGGTGCCCATCTAATTGTCTTATGAATTAATGTCTCACAGAATTTCCTAATATTATCCCAGATTTTCTTAATGTCTGGACACTCCCACAGCATATGATAAAGTGATGCTCTCTGGAAGTTACACTTGCTGCAATGTGGTGTTTGAATTCTACCAGCATAGTAGGCCTGTACAGGGGAGAAGTATGCTCTCATAATGATTCTGAATTGAATCTCCCTATGTCGTGCACTAGTCACTTTATGTACTATCTCCTTCAAGGCCTGGGCTATATCTCCACTTCTAACCTCCACTCTCATATCCGCAGACCACCTCCGAGCAACCTCCTCATATCCAAGGTGCGGGGAAATCATTTGCAGCTGTTTATAAAGTGTCGACACCGAGGTCTGTTCTCTACCCTGAGGTAGAAATATATTCACCAATAGGTCATACATCCCTCTCTCGCATCCAGCAGAATTTAACTGCTTAATATAACTATGTAATTGATAATAATCATACCATGTCACATTCTCTGCTCCCACTATATCCTCTAAGGCCTCTCTAGATATAATCTTCCCCGAATCCTGCATTTAGCTATTAGGGCTAAAAGAAACGCCTTCAGAAAATGGAAGAAGGAACCGTCTGAAAATAACAAGAAACAGCATAAGGAGTGTCAAAGCAAATGCAAGGCGCAGATTAAGAAGGCCAAGAGGGAGTATGAAAAAAAGATAGCATTAGAGGCAAAAAAACATAGTAACATTTTTTTTCGGTATATTAAAAGCAGGAAGCCGGCAAAAGAATCGGTTGGGCCGCTGGATGACCGAGGGGTAAAAGGGGTGATCAAGGAAGACAAAGACGTAGCGGAGAGACTGAATGAATTCTTTGCTTCGGTCTTCACCGAGGAAGATTTGGGTGGGATACCGGTGTCGGAAATGGTATTTCAAGCGGACGAGTCGGAGAAACTTACTGACTTCACGGTAAACCTGGAGGACGTAATGGGGTAGTTCGGCAAACTGAAGAGTAGCAAATCTCCTGGACCGGATGGTATTCATCCTAGAGTACTGATAGAACTGAAAAAACGAGCTTGCGGAGCTACTGCTAGTGATATGCAACTTATCCTTAAAATCGAGCGTGGTACCGGAAGATTGGAGGGTGGCCAATGTAACGCCCATTTTTAAAAAAGGCTCCAGGGGAGATCCGGGAAATTATAGACCGGTGAGTCTGACGTCGGTGCCGGGGAAAATGGTAGAGGCTATTATCAAAAACAAAATTACAGAGCACATCCGAGGACATGGATTACTGAGACCAAGTCAGCATGGCTTTTGTGTGGGGAAATCTTGCCTGACCAATTACTTCAATTCTTTGAAGGAGTGAACAAACATGTGGACAAAGGGGAGTCGGTTGATATTGTGTATCTGGATTTTCAAAAGGCGTTTGACAAGGTACCTCATGAAAGGCTACAGAGGAAATTGGAGGGTCATGGGATAGGAGGAAATGTCCTATTGTGGATTAAAAACTGGTTGAAGGATAGGAAACAGAGAGTGGGGTTAAATGGGCAGTATTCACAATGGAGAAGGGTAGTTAGTGGGGTTCCTCAGGGGTCCGTGCTAGGACCGCTGCTTTTTAATATATTTATAAATGATTTAGAGATGGGAGTAACTATCGAGGTAATTAAATTTGCTGATGACACAAAGTTATTCAAAGTCGTTAAATCGTGACAGGATTGTGAAAAATTACAAGAGGACCTTACGAGACTGGGAGACTGGGCGGCTAAATGGCAGATGATGTTTAATGTGAGCAAGTGCAAGGTGATGCATGTGGGAAAAAAGAACCCGAATTATAGCTACGTCATGCAAGGTTCCACGTTAGGAGTTACGGACCAAGAAAGGGATCTGGGTGTCGTCGTCGATAACACACTGAAACCTTCTGCTCAGTGTGCTGCTGCGGCTAAGAAAGCGAATAGAATGTTGGGTATTATCAGGAAAGGTATGGAAAACAGGTGTGAGGATGTTATAATGCCGTTGTATCGCTCCATGGTGCGACCGCACCTTGAGTATTATGTTCAATTCTGGTCGCCGCATCTCAAGAAAGATATAGTAGAATTGGAAAAGGTGCAGCGAAGGGCGACTAAAATGATAGCGGGGCTGGGACGACTTCCCTATGAAGAAAGACTAAGGAGGCTAGGGCTATACAGCTTGGAGAAGAGACGGCTAAGGGGAGACATGATAGAGGTATATAAAATAATGAGTGGAGTGGAACCGGTGGATGTGAAGCGTCTGTTCACGCTTTCCAAAAATACTAGGACTAGGGGGCATGCGATGAAACTACAGTGTAGTAAATTTAAAACAAATCGGAGAAAATTTTTCTTCACCCAACGTGTAATTAAACTCTGGAATTCGTTGCCGGAGAAAGTGGTGAAGGCGGTTAGCTTAGCAGAGTTTAAAAAGGGGTTGGACGGTTTCCTAAAGGACAAGTCCATAAACCGCTACTAAACGGACTTGGAAAACTCCAAAATTCCAGGAATAACATGTATAGAATGTTTGTACGTTTGGGAAGCTTGCCAGGTGCCCTTGGCCTGGATTGGCCGCTGTCGTGGACAGGATGCTGGGCTCGATGGACCCTTGGTCTTTTCCCAGTATGGCATTACTTATGTACTTATGTACTTAACATCCGCCACCAATACTATCCCTTCCCGTGCCCAGTTTCTGAACCTCGGTTGTATATTCCCAGGATCAAAGGCGCTGTTCCCCACCAGAGGAAGCAGATCCGTACAGTGTGGATTCTTATTTAATCCTTTTAGTATATATTGCCATACCCGTCGCATTGGATGTAATAAGATATGCTGTCTCCATCCCTTAGGAAACCACTTCCCCTGAACATGCAGCATATAGTAGGGGTGATAAGGCTCAAACATTACACACTCCGTACTCCACAGCGTATGTTCCTCTGTGTCTAATATCCAATCCGCTAAGTGTCTGGCCAAACATGCCCAATTATATTGTTTGATATCGGGCATCCCAAGGCCTCCCTCTTTCCTACTCCCATACATATATTCCATTTTAACTTTGGCCTTCTTTCCACCCCAGCAGAATCTGGTCACCATTCTCCTGAGTTTCTTTAAATCCTTGATCTGCAATAAGATCGGCAGTTGTCTTAAGACATATAGCCATCTCGGAAACAGCATCATGGCATACAAACCAATTTGGCCACTCAGTGTTAACGGCAAACCCTCCCATAGATCCAATTGATTCCTTGTATAGTTTAATAACTCATCAACATTTCTTCTATATAATCTTCTCAAATCCCCCGTCAGTTTAATGCCCAGGTACTTGAATTCCTGATCCGCCCATTTCAGTGGAAATGGTCCCTTCCACAACTCCCTTACCATGCTGCTAGTGGGTAATCCTTCAGATTTTTGAAAATTTAAACTAAAGCCCGAGAAGGCCCCGTATTCTGCAAATACTTCCATCAACACCGGCAGCGTTCTCTCCGGTCTCGCCAGATGGACCAAAATGTCATCAGCAAATGCCGATACTTTAAATTCTCGATGTCCCAATTTAATCCCCTCTATCTCCACATTTCCTAGAATTTCCCTAATCAGGGGATCCAGAGTGATGGCAAATAGTAAGGGGGACAGAGGACAACCCTGTCTGGTTCCCCGATTTATTGGGAAGCATCGAGAATACGTGCCATTTACCAACACTCTCGCTGTCGGGTTCTTATACAATATGGATATCGCTTGTGTAAAATATCCTTCAAGGCCATATGCCTTCAGCGATGCAAAGAGGAACTCCCACTCAACCCGATCGAACGCCTTTTCGGTGTCGAAGCTGATCAAGAGGGAGTCCCCTCCCTCCCTCCCTTTGCACTCTCTCCATCGTGGCCAATATCAACCTGATATTCTTCCCGCTCTGTCTTCCCTGTATAAATCCCACCTGCGGGGACGCCACTATATGTGTCAGCACTTTTGCCAGCCTAGAGGCTAAAATCTGAGCCAATAATTTAGCTTCATAACTAATGAGTGATATAGGCCTATATGAGTCTGGTAAAGTCGAATTTCTCCCTGGTTTCAGGAAAACCATAATATCCGCTAGACACAAAGATTGCGGTAACTCCCCTAATTCAACTGACCTATTAAAGGCATCAGCCAGAGGTTCTCCTATATCCTGCATTAAGATCTTATACAGTTCTGCCCTAAATCCATCTGGCCCCGCAGCTTTATGTAATGCACTACCTCTAATTTCTCTCAGGACCTCTTCTACTTCTATCGGCTTGTTTAACTCTTCCTGCTGCTGCACTGTTATCTTCGGCAACTTAGCATTCTCGAGATAGATATCTGGATCTAAATCATCCATCTCATTCTTAGTATACAGCTTAGCATAATAGTCATGAAATACATCTTGTATCTCTGCATCAGTATGTACCAGTCCCCCAGCCTGCGTCCGAATCGCAAGCACTCTCCGCTGTCCCTTCACCCTTCTCACTAGACCTGCCATCAGCCTCCCAGGCTTATTACCAAACTTATACAATTGATATCTATAGTATTCAGCCGATTTATTAGCACGCTGATGTAATAGCTCATTCAGAGATGCCTGCGTGGCTAATAATTGCTCACGAAGGTGGTCCGCGGACTGTTGTCCGTAAGCTCTCCTCAACCGTATCAAGCTATCTCCTAATCTTAAAATTTCCTTATCTCTTCGTCTCTTCTTCCTAATGCTATACGCTATTATCTCTCCTCTTAAGACAGTCTTTCCAGCTTCCCAAAATAATATCGGGGTATGCCTGTGAGATGCATTATGTAATGAGTATTCTTTCCACTTTACTCTAATATAAGTCCAAAACTCCGAGTCCTTATACAGATCCATAGGAAAAACCCACCTATACTGTCTATTTTGTGAAGTTTGATCTCGAAATTTGATATATATAGCCGCATGATCTGATATAATCGTAGGATCAATATCAGCCTCCGCTATATGTGTGAAGCTCTCTTCATCTATCAATAAGTAATCAATCCTTGATTGAGTGTGATGGGCTCTTGAGTAGTGTGTATAGTCTTTAGTGTTTGGATGCAATACCCTCCACACATCAACCACTCCCAATGCTCCACATAGCAGTTTTATGCCTTTACCCGCCCCCACCACAGAGCTTGCTGTCCCGTGTGATCTATCCAGCATAGGGTCCGCCACCACGTTAAAGTCCCCTCCTATTATCTGCTGTTGGATGTTAAATTGCTGTATCTTACTAATAATTGTATGGTAAAATTGCTTACAGTACACATTGGGGGCATAGATATTACTAATGAGACATATATTGCCATTCACCTTTACCTGTGCCAGTATATACCTCCCTTCAGGATCAGCACACACCTGTCCCACCTCCACCTGTAACGATTTATGAAATAAAATAGCAACGCCCGCTTTTTTCCCCACTGCCGGGGCCTCCAATATGGTCCCCACCCACCAGGTTCTCAACTTCTCATGCTCCTGCTTTGATAAATGTGTCTCCTGAAGGAGCGCTACATCTGCCCTTTTCTTTTTAAGACTATGGAGTATTTTCTTTCTTTTTATGGGGGAGGATATTCCCCCCACATTCCAGGAGTACACTTTAAGGCCCATCAACCCCCATCATCTCTTACATGTACCAGCTCACAAATCTCATCTAATGGTAAGTAGGCATGGTGTCCCAGCATCACCACCCCCACCATTCCGTCTCGCAGCCATTCAACATTCCACTCACTCACATATCTCCTTTTGCCCTTTTTTGGTAGTCATTTCCCTGCTTCCCAACCCCTGATCTCTCCCCCCTCCCTCCCATATGTGCCCTGCCTATTCCCTATTCCCCTATCCTTCCCCCCCCGGCCCTCCTGTTCCCAGAACTAGTCACGCTATAACACCTGCACTCACCCTACAACATACCGCACATCCCCCCTTCCCCCAGGTCTCTTTCCCAACATCCCCAACATGCATAAATTTTTGTGTCATATCTCTAGTATCAGTTCTTAGCTGTCTCACACTCCCATTCCTGTGTAGATCCTCCGGAGGTCAGTGTTATGTAGTTCTTATACAACCAGACCCTGCAGACTTCTGACTTCTACTACAGATCTAATGGTCTCAATGCAATCCATTTAGCTTTGCCACTCCGTCAGCATCTGAAGCCAAAGGGCGCTGAGACGATCTGGGTACACCCGGAATACTGTCTTAGATACATTCCCAGAATATATCAGCCAAATCTGTCATGAGTCCACCATCTATGTGCTCAGTCCAAAGGTTCGCGTCATCACTCTCCAAATCTGCTCTCCACTGTAAAAACTATATTGTAATCTCCAACGTCCTCTTTTGAGCCTCTGTACCATCCTGCAACTTCCTCCACTTCACTTAGGCTCTGATGTCCCTCCATGTTGTTGTATATATTCTTTAGCTGCCTCCACCCGTTCAAAAAACTGAGTTATACCATTTATGGTGAGTCTGAGCTTGGCAGGGTAGAGGAGTGCAAATTTTATCTTCTTGTTATATAGCTCCGTACATAATGACGCGAAGGATTTCCTCTTCAATTACACCTGATATGAATAGTCTTGAAAACAAAGGATTTTTCTCCCTTGATAGGTAAGTGATTGTCCACCTCGAAGCGCCTCCAATATATATTTTTATGCCTGAAGTTAAGAGTCTTTAAGATCACCACTCTTGGTCTGTTCCCTGTCTGCCGCATAGGCCCCACACGATGGGCCCGCTCCACGCAGAATTGTTGTAATTTATCCTCTATTTGTAAAGTCTTTGGCAGCCATTCTTCCAAGAAGCTGGGCAAATCCCTATCCAATAGTGACTCTGGAAGTCCAATCAGGCGCAGGTTATTGCGCCTGCTTCAATTCTCTAAATCATCCAGTTTAACCTCCAGATCCTGCACTCTCTTTTCCAGTTTCTTATTTAGCTCCTTCTGCGCCTCCACCCTCCCCTCTACCTCTGATTTGCGCTGCAGGCCTTCATCCAACTCTAAGCTCATGCTATCGATGCGTTCATGAGCCTCCTCCGTACGATCATAAAGTTGCTGGAGCTTCTTGTCCAATGCTGCCTCCACCGCTGCAGTTACCTCGGCGATAATTTCTGCTAGCCATGCGGAGCCCACAGCAACCTCCCCGGGCTCACGCTGGTCGGCCATCTTGGCATCGGCCGGCTTAGTCTTGTCTTTCTCTCTGCGAACTGTTTTCGCAGCCATGCCGTACCTCTGCACCGTTTCGCCGATTGCAAGCGATTCCCGCTTCTTTAACACACTAGACAGCGCCGTTTCTCTCCTCGGGACCGTCAAATTTGCTGATTTTTGGGCGAATGTGCGCGGAGCCTAGCTATCCAGCGTCAGCCCTGCACCATGGCGTCCCGTGACCTCCTGATTTTTATTTTTATTTAGGGACACTTGATCTACTACGGTCTCTTTTGCAACCTCACTATCAGGATACCCTATCTTCCCTATTTTGGTGATATCTTTGAAAGATACCTTATCCCGAACCATGCGCTTTTGGGCGACTGTCGACCTTCCCCCCGTTACTAGTTTAAAAGCTGCTCTATCTCCTTCTTAAATGCCGATGCCAGCAGCCTGGTCCCACCCTAGTTAAGGTGGAGCCCATCCTTTCGGAATAGGCTCCCCCTTCCCCAGAATTTTACCCAGTTCCTAACAATTCTAAAACCCTCCTCTCTGCACCATTGTCTCATCCATGCATTGAGACTCCGGAGCTCTGCCTGTCTCTTGGGCCCTGCGCGTGGAACAGGTAGCATTTCAGAAAATGCTACCCTAGAGGATCTGGATTTGAGCTTTCTACCTAAGAGCCTAAATTTGGCTTCCAGAACCTCTCTCCCACATTTTCCTACTCACATGTACCAAGACAGCCAACTCCTCCCCAGCACTATCTAAAATCCTATCTAGGTGACGCGTGAGGTCCGCCACCTTCGCACCAGGCAGGCAAGTCACCAGGCGATCCTCACGTCCACCAGCCACCCAGCTATCTATATGCCTAATGATCAAATCACCAACTACAACAGCTGTCCTAACCTTTCCCTCCCGGGCAGCACTTGGAGACATATCCTCGGTGCAAGAGGATAGTACATTTCCTAGTGGGCAGGTCCTGGCTACAGGAGTACTTCCTACTTCAACAGGGTGATGCTCTCCTTCTAGGAGACCTCCCTCCTCCAAGGTAGCACAGGGGCTACCAGACTGGAGGTGGGACTTCTCTACAACATCCCTGTAGGTCTCCTCTATGTGCGTCTCTGTCTTCCTCAGCTCCACCAAGTCTGCTACTCTAGCCTCAAGAGAACGGATACATTCTCTGAGAGCTAGGAGCTCTTTGCAATGGGCACACACATATGACATCTCACCAACTGTGACACTCAATGCAAAAGACTGGATAGCACCCCTTTCGCTGGTGACTCCATCTTAGTGTTTTTGAGTTTTTCAATAATTTAAAACTTACTACAGTATTAAGGATATTAGCCTAATATAAAAGCGTCTTTTAGTTTATATAGTATAAACGGAGAATCTCCAAGCTACATGACCAAATTAATTGACCTCCCAAACAGAAACAGGACCAAATCCTCTCGAACATATCTCAATCTTCATCTTCCTAGTTGCAAAGGCCTTAAATACAAAACCTACTACGCTTCCAACTTTTCCGTGATAGGCAGTCAACTCTGGAACGCCATACCAAGACTCATTAGAACAACCAACGAACTTCTACCCTTCCGAAAGTTGCTGAAAACATACCTCTTCAAACGAGCCTATTCGGACGACCCAACTTAATCTGATTACCTAAACCACATCTCTAAACCAAACTACTAGCATTAACCACACCTCATCCTGCCCCCATATCCCTTCGTCTTCTCATTCCCCACACAATTTGTATCTCTGTAAAATGATGTGTCTATATCTTATGTTATCTCTGATACACCTTATTCCCTTTTATTGTAAGCCGCACTGAGCCTGCCATCGAGCGGGAAAGAGCGGGGTATAAATGCTACAAATAAATAAATAAATTGTATGATTTAGTTAGTGTTTCCTTCTTAGATGGTAATGAAATGTATTTAAAATTCTGTAAGAGCACTCCTTGCAAAGATGTACCAGATGCAGACAACCTTGCGAAATACTTCAAGGAGAAAATTATACAACTACGACTCAAAATACCTGCCAGCCCTATTGAGTACGCCACAATTTTAGACTGTCTAGACCCAGAAGAAGGAACATACCCTGCAGACAGAACTTGGACCGAATTCGAAATACTATCTGAAGACCTCATCTCTGAAACTCTCAAAAGATATGCAAAATCCAACTGCAAACTAGACACATGCCCAAACAACCTCATGAAATCTGCTCCTCAACAATTCATAACAGACCTAACTAGCCACATAAACTTCATGCTACAAAATGGACTTTTCCCAAAAGAAAAAGGAAAAATCTTACTCACCCCCAATCCCTAAAGACAAAGAAAAGCACAAGTGAAATAACCAACTACAGGCCAGTAGCATCCATACCTTTAATAACCAAAATAACAGAAGGAATGGTAACCAAACAACTCACAAACTATCTAAACAAACACTCAATACTATATGACGCCCAATCAGGATTCCGGTGGAATCATAGCACAGAAACAGTATTAGTCACCCTTATGACCAAATTCAAACAGACAATTGCAACTGGCAACAATATACTCCTCCTTCAATTTGACATGTCAAGTGCCTTTGACATGGTTGACCACGGAAACCTATTACACATACTCGAATACTTTGGCATTGGAGGTAATGTCCTGAATTGGTTCGAAGGGTTCCTAACCCAACGTTCATATCAAGTCACATCAAATTCGACCACATCTAAGGCATGGATACCTGAATGTGGAGTACCACAAGGATCACCTCTCTCACCAACCATTTTTAACTTAATGATGATCCCTTTGGCAAAACTCCTATCAAACCATAACCTTAACCCATATATCTACGCTGATGATGTGACAATATACATCCCCTTCAAACAGGACATAAACGAAATCCTCAACGAAATTGATCAAAGCCTACACATCATGAACACATGGGCGGATGCATTTCGACTAAAATTAAATGCAGAAAAAACTCAATGCCTGATTCTCACATCTCAATACAACACAAAAGAATTCACAACCATAAACACTCCAAACCTGAACCTTCAAAACGCTAAAAATCCTTGGAATCACCATCGACCGCCACCTAACGCTTGAAACTCATGCTAACAACACAACAAAAAAGATGTTTTACAGCATGTGGAAACTAAAAAGGATAAGACCGTACTTCCCAAGATCCGTCTTTCGCAGCCTAGTGCAATCCCTTGTGCTCAGCCATTTGGATTATTGCAACTCACTATACGCATGCTGCAAAGAACAAACACTTTAAACAGCCCAGAATACTGCAGCCAGACTCATCTTTGGAAAGCCAAAATATGAAAGTGCAAAACCATTAAGAGAAAAACTGCACTGGCTTCCACTCAAGGAACGCGTCACTTTTAAAGTATGCACATTAGTCCACAAAATCATTCACGGTGAAGCCCCATCCTACATGTCTGAGTTAATAAACTTACCACCCAGAAATGCCAAAAGATCATCCCGAACCTTCCTTAACCTCCACTTCCCCAATAGCAAAGGCGTGAAATACAAAACATTACACGCGTCAACCTTTTCTCACATGAGCACGCAGTTTTGGAATACACTGCCGCGCAACCTAAGAACAACCAACGAGCAAGCTTCCTTCCGCAGATTATTGAAGACTCATCTTTTCGAACAAGTCTATGGAAAGAAACAAAACACATAAAGTCCACACTTACTGTTCACTAATGCATCGTACATTCACCTCGGAACTCCAATCCCCGTATTATCACATCACTCATACCTTTTCTCACAGAAAGTTATATACCATATGACTTCATGCCTTTCTATCGCCTCTAAGCTCCCATTGTTTCCTTCCAAAGTTGCAATGCCTATGTTCCATTATTACATCCCTTAACGACACCCCAATTGTTTCGCATAACCCTGCATAATATTATCCACAACTATCTGTAACAATTGTATTTCCAATATTCAACTCGTATTGTAAGCCACACTGAACCCGCAAAAAGGTGGGAAAATGTGGGATACAAATGCAATAAATAAATAAATAAATACCCTAATTATAATAGCTGACTATAATTGAAGAATTGTCCTAGGGGTGGGAAGACTAAATTAGATCCTGCAGTGCCTGTTAGATTCTATCTGTTAATGCTGTGGTACAAAGTTTTTAAAACTAAGTGGAAAAGACTATGGAGATTAGTTGATAAAATTTGCTTTTTATATTTTTATTTTCCCTAACACTAACCTACAATTCCTCCTTTAAACCCCAATCTTTACGTTCCCAAAGCACATAGCAAAATAACGTTCACTTACCAGAGAAATGTTCTCTTTTCTCGGAACTTCTCAGAACACTTTGTTGGTTGGAATTTCAGTTTCTGATTCTTAGTTGTATCTTTGGGCCAAAGCATTGGTAGGTGTGAGCTAGACAGGTTCCTAAAATCTTTGATGTGTAGAGCCAGGGAATTTAGAGTTGGAACAGACATAAGCGATATCGATGTCCTTGAATCCTGGAGCATTCTGAAGGAGTTAAAGATGAGATTACCTGTTATAATCAAAGTATAAGAGTTACGTATGTGGCTGTAGGCTCACTGGAACTGGTTATGTTTCGCTTGCTGTCATTTCACTATTGTTAAAAAGTAGAAAACAATAGCTCATTTCTGTTTCATTAATTTTGAATAGCTTTCAAAAACACTTTGCATTTGTGCCAGGACAGTGAATTGAAGATATAGGAGGCAAGTCTATAACATGGCACCACAATAGGGAATGCTTAGTACCAGTTATATAACAGCTTCAGGGTGCCTGAACTGTTCTAGAATACTAGCACAAAGCCGCAGTGCATTAAGGAGTTTAGGCAACAGGTCAATGGCTGGTGAAAGTTGTTGCTCCTCAGTGCACCCTGTATCATACGTGCACCATGCAATGCGCAGCTGATAGTCGCATTTAACTGTCAGTTATTGGGGCCTGTGACATGTGTGCTGCTATTCTGTATCATACGTGCACCATGCAATGCACAGCTGATAGTCTATAAGTTGCATTTAACTGTCAGTTATTGGGGCCTGTGATGTGCATGCTATTCTGTATCATACGTGCACCATGCAACGCACAGCTGATAGTCTGCAAGTTACATATAACTGACAGTTACTGGGACTTCAGACCTGTGTGCTATTATTCTGTATCATGTGTGCACCATGCAATGCACAGCTGACAGTCTGCAAGTAGCATATAACTTAGTTATAGGGGACTGCGACATGCATGCTATTATTCTGTATCACACATGTACCATGCAATGTGCAGCTGATAGTCTGCAAGTTAACATTAACAATAAATGTATATTCCGTCATATACCTTTCAGTTCAATGCGGATCACACAGTAAAGAAGACAAGACGTTTGCAGGAATAACAGAAGATAACCTAGCAAAAACAGAGTATCCCTAAACTATGTGTTCTATTTAACATTTTTTAGCACAAATAGGGTCAGTTTTGATCATTTTACGGAATCGTTTATAAGAAATTTCAGACATCAAGATATCCTTAATAGCCTTATCCAAACAAACTACTTGATATGAAAAAAGTATCAGTCTAGTTCTCATATTTTTGAGAGGAGGAAACGTGAAAAGTTCTGAAATCCTGGTAATTCTTGTTTTGTTAACAAAAACAAGATGGTTCAACAAATAAAGTAGGGATAAGCCATATATAATTTTATACACAAAACAAGAAAATTTAAATAAAATCCTGGCTTGTACAGGGGCCAGTGAAGCTTCACATAATAACAGGATATACACTGTCAGATTTTTTTAAAGAAAAAATCAGGCCTAATGCTACATTCTGTATAGTGAGAAGTTTCTTCAGTATCTGTGTGGATGTTCCCAAGTAAACAATATTACAGTAATCAAGCAAACTCAAAATCAAAGCCTGAACAATAAGTTGAAAATGATTTTGGTCAAAATATTTCCGAATTCGACACAAATTACACAGCAAAAAGAAGGATCTTTGATAAGAGTATTAAGGTGCATCTCTAAAGATTTATTAATCAACCATACCCCCAGAATCTTAATGGAAGATGAAAATTGATACTGACTTTGACCATCCACATCAGGGTTACTAATTAACACAAATTTTGTTTTAAGTACATAAGTATTGCCACACTGGGACAGACCAAAGGTCCATCAAGCCCAGCATCCTGTTTCCAACAGTGGCCAATCCAGGTCACAAATACCTGGCAAGATTCCAGAAAACTCAATACATTTTATGCTGCTTACCCCAGAAATAAGCAGTGGATTTTCCCCAAGTCAATTTAATAATGGCCTATGAGGAAGCCGTCCGGACCCCTTTTTTTTTTAATTTATAAGAAGTCTTTATTAATCAGTACAAAATTCCTGTACAAAAAGTACTACTGTTTCAATAATGTATTACATGCATTAGCAATCAAACAAGAGTTCCTCTACACAAACTCCATGTAAGTACTTCTAGTCACAGTTACAGCAGCTAGAATTCAGGTTCCATTGAAAGCTCATGGCTTGACCCCAACTTTTTCCGTTTTTATGTAACTAAAACCCCCCCTGCTCCCCCCCCCCACTCACACCCCTCATACAAGCTCTACACCCCCCACCCAAACTACCTCCCCTAATCCCCCCCCCCCCCATTATGTGCAATGATTCAGAAAGGGCTCCTAGATTGCCTCCCATTTTGCCTCCGTGTGGCCTCGCACAGCCCGAAGCCTCTCCATTTCACAGAGGAACCCGAGTTTATTTAGCCATCTCGTCAAAGGTGGAACTTCTCTGGTTTTCCAATACCCAGCAATCACAACTCTTGCCGCCACCATTGCTTGCCTGACCAGCAACGTCTGCGACTTGGTAAGACCTGGAGGTTTCTTGGTGAATATAAAATACTCAGGAGACCACTTAATAGGTCTTTGGATCCACTGCTGCTAAGCTAACCGCCTTTACCACATTCTTTGGCAACGAATTCCAGAGTTTAATTACACGAGTGAAGAAAACTTTCTCCGATTCATTTTAAATTTACTACTTTGTAGCTTCATCGCATGCCCCCTAGTCCTAGTATTTTTGGAAAGAGTAAACAAAACGATTCACGTCTACCTGTTAAACTCCACTCAATATTTTATATACCTCTATCATGTCTCCCCTCAGCCGTCTCTTCTCCAAGCTGAAAAGCCCTGTCTTTCTTCATAGGGAAGTCGTGCCATCCCCGCTATCATTTTAGTTGTTCTTCACTGCACCTTTTCCAATTCTACTATATCTTTCTTGAGATGTGGCGACCAGAATTGAACACAATACTCAAGGTGCGGTCGCACCATGGAGCGATACAACGGCATTATAACATCCTCACACCTGTTTTCCATACCTTTCCTAATGCCTTTTATTAGTTGAATCATGCTTATGACATTGTTAATATGTATGGTTATACATGTTTTTATACTTGTGTTTTGTTTTTATAGTTTGTACCCCTGACGCAGCCTGAGGGCGAAACGTGGCCACGTCGGGTATTGTTCCAATAAATGCATTTGATTCCACTGCTTTGTTGTTTTTTATCTACTGTTTTGTAAGCAGTTGTGTGCCTTTTTTTTTTTTAAATTTTGAATAATACTTTTTCCTCTTTTTTTTTAAGGTGCTCTTATATTCTTTATTGGTAAGTTTCCATTTCTCTTTCTTGGCCAAGGGTGGATGTTTCTGCCATCCTCTTTCCAACGATCTGCATTTTCGTTTTAAAGCCAATAATTCTGAATCAAACCATCTATCTGAAGATCAGGATTTCTTCTTAATTCTTAAAGGTGTTAACTCATGTAAAATATCTTGACTAATCCACAAACAGTCTTTAGCAAAATTCAAAGATTCTGAATAGCCTCATTTTTATCAAAATGAGACCAAAACGCAGTACAGTCTATGGTTCCTCTAGAGACAAAAGATACATTATTCACTCTCTTTTCCTTATACATAAGTAATGCCACACTGGGAAAAGACCAAAGGTCCATCAAGCCCAGCATCTTGTCCACGACAGCGGCCAATCCAGGCCAAGGGCACCTGGCAAGCTTCCCAAACGTACAAACATTCTATACATGTTATTCCTGGAATCGTGGATTTCTCCCAAGTCCATTTAGTAGCTGTTTATGGACTTGTCCTTTAGGAAACCGTCTAACCCCTTTTTAAACTCTGCCAAGCTAACCGCCTTCACCACATTCTCTGGCAACAAATTCCAGAGTTTAATTACGCGTTGGGTGAAGAAACATTTTCTCCGATTTGTTTTAAATTTACTACACTGTAGTTTCATCGCATGCCCCCTAGTCCTAGTATTTTTGGAAAGCGTGAACAGACGCTTCACATCCACCTGTTCCACTCCACTCAATATTTTATATACCTCTATCATGTCTCCCCTCAGCCGTCTCTTCTCCAAGCTGAAAAGCTCTGTCTTTCTTCATAGGGAAGTCGTCCCATCCCCGCTATCATTTTAGTTGCTCTTCACTGCACCTTTTCCAATTCTACTATATCTTTCTTGAGATGTGGCGACCAGAATTGAACACAATACTCAAGGTGCGGTCGCACCATGGAGCGATACAACGGCATTATAACATCCTCACACCTGTTTTCCATACCTTTCCTAATGATACCCAACATTCTATTCGATTTCCTTGCCGCAGCAGCACACTGAGCAGAAGGTTTCAGTGTATTATCGATGACGACACCCAGATCCCTTTCTTGGTCCGTAACTCCTAACATGGAACCTTGCATGACGTAGCTATAATTCAGGTTCTTTTTTCCCACATGCATCACCTTGCACTTGCTCACATTAAACGTCATCTGCCATTTAGCCGCCCAGTCTCCCAGTCTCGTAAGGTCCTTCTGTAATTTTTCACAATCCTGTCGCAGTTAACGACTTTGAATAACTTTCTGTCATCAGCAAATTTAATTACCTCGATAGTTACTCCCATCTCTAAATCATTTATAAATATGTTAAAAAGCAGTGGTCCTAGCACAGACCCCACTAACTACCCTTCTCCATTGTGAATACTGCCCATTTAACCCCACTCTCTGTTTCCTATCCTTCAACCAGTTTTTAATCCACAATAGGACATTTCCTCCTATCCCATGACCCTCCAATTTCCTCTGTAGCCTTTCATGAAGTACCTTGTCAAACGCCTTTTGAAAATCCAGATACACGATATCAACTGGCTCCCCTTTGTCCACATGTTTGTTTACTCCTTCAAAGAATTGAAGTAAATTGGTCAGGCAAGATTTCCCCACACAAAAGCCGTGCTGACTTGGTCTCAGTAATCCATGTCCTTGAATGTGCTCTGTAATTTTGTTTTTGATAATAGTCTCTACCATTTTCCCCGGCACCGATGTCAGACTCACCGGTCTATAATTTCCCGGATCTCCCCTGGAGAAAACTGATAAAATGATCTGACAATGGAATTTTCATCCAATGGCCTTCTGAAAAATGTATATTGTTTCCAACATCATGGCTAGATGAAGCAATTAAATCTAACTGATGGCCCTTTATATGTGTAGAGGTGAATTTAAATACTTTATAATTTAAAGCTTTAAGTTAGGAAAGGAAATCTGAGACCTTAGATAATATATCCACTATGTGTAAATGTAAATTTATATCACCCACCAGTAAATTATAGTTAGAAATAAAATTATTAAAATTATCTTGGATTTTGGTCCATTTTCCAGGTGCAACATAAACATATATCTGACAGTTATAGGGGGGGTCTGTGATCTGCGTGCTGTTATTCTGTGTCATACGTGCAACATGCAATGCGCAGCTGATAGTCTGTAAGTTGCACGTAACTGCTAGTTATTGGTGCCTGTGACATGCGTGCTATTATTCTGTATCATACATGCACATTAGGTGACAAGTTATAGAATGAGGGGTTACTGACCACTGTTTTTTTTTAATTATTACTAGGTTAAATCCTCCCATTTATTAATTAAAATGTCAACCAGTATTTTATTTCCAGATATGGGGAGGGGGGTGCTGAGTGTCATCATGTAGCTGGCAGGAGATTGCCCTGGAAGCTATTGTAACTGCCCTATTCCTTTTAGCTTCTTCTCCTCTATGGAGAAACTGCCCTAAAGTGTGTTAACAGCTGCTTCTCAGGAAGCCTTTCTTAGCAGGGCAGCAAAGACTTGCTTCTCTGTCAGTTATTTCTCGCATGTCAGCCTCATTTTGTCTGTAATGTTCAAAGGTACAGTTATGCTATCAATTCACTTTTTCATCATGATGAGCTTTGGAAAGACAATTGCATATTAAAATCCAGCTTGCCCTTGCCTCTCCCCTCTCCCAGCGCTATGCCTTCATCTCCAGGAAGAGTTTGCCTACCAGGCAGTTATGGCAGCCTCTGGTTTTCCTCTTTCTGGTATATGTGTTGGAGGAACATACAGACTTAAGTTTCTCTTTCCAAAGCTCATGATGATGCAGAAGTGCATGTACATCATTACTGTTACATTCCAGCCACCAGTGACCCATCTACGTATATTTATAGTGAAACCTTTCTTGGTAATTAATGTTAAGGTGTGTTTTACAGGTGCTGGTGGAGTAAGAAGCTGACAAGACTGAGTGGATGTGACAGGACAGACACCTTATGGAAATGTTGAGCTGGAACTGGATCTGGATTGGTGAAATCCTAGGAGAGCTCACTCTTCCTTGCAACTGGTGCTTCCATATGAAGGGACCTGTTTGCTAAAATACATCAAGCAGTTGGTTCACAAATTAGCGATCTATAGCAGTTACCAAGGTATAAACTGTTGTCTTCATCAGTTGAAGGGAAAGGGGTCAAGAGTGGCCCAGTTAAAGGCATATACAGTGCTTGCAGTTAGCGTAGTGTGAGGTACCATGTGTGGCTGAGCAGTTAAGTACACCTGTGCTACTGACAGGCAGTTTACTGCAGGGGAACCCCTCCCCACTTCCTAATGAGTTAACCAACATTCTGATCAAAGCCCAGGCCCCCCCTCTACCTGAAGAGGCACTCAACCTTCCCCCAGTTCCCCCCCCCCCCTGAAAATGTACTCGATCCTCCCCTAACCCCCTCCCGCCTTACCCCAGCACTTACTGGAGGTTTCTTTGGATGCTCCTGCCCTATTGCCCTCCTGGTTCAAAATGGCTGCTCTGACTCTTAACTGTAGTCTTGTGATTCTTCTGTAGGGTCAAGCTGCCAAAGGCTTGCCATGCTTTAGTAAACAGGTTCCTAAGAGTACTGATGGTTTCTCAGCAGTCATTTGACTAGGAAGAATTCCATATTGTTTGACTTAGATAATTGTTCTGCATAACATCCCGTGTCTAGCATCCTATCATGTTTAAAGGACCAGTCCTCCTGGATCTGCCACACTTTGCCATTTAAAGCAGTTTTCTTAAAGTTTGTCAACCTGTGTGACCTGGAACACCACCATTTCTGAGTCTCTCACTCATGTTGGCTGAACTTCCATCAACTCTGTCACCATTTACTAGCAGAGTTCGTCACTAACCTGGATTTACTACAGTTATGGTCCAAATTGTTCTCTCGTTTGTTTAATCTATGGTATGTGTGAACACCCTAGGATGGTCAGTACTGAAGCACAATTTATACTCAAAACTTGATTAAATCTAAGTTCCGATATGAGAGAGAGGAAACTCTTTTGAATTAATAAATCAGTCAGAAAAGATATATTTTGTTTGTTCAGCAATAAGTATGCCTTGGTGACAGTGTGTGAATCATCCTTTCAGTAACTGCAACTAAACATTTCCTATAATTGTTGTTCAGTCTATTCTTTCATTTTAAGTTGTTGGTTTATTTTTCAAATTTTGTATGGTTTTAGCCCCTGCATATCTTTGAGATAAAATCTCTCTTTATTCTGCTGCTAGACTGCTACGCTCAAGAAATTATGTCGAAAATCTGCTACTAGGAAGAGATCAATCGTAGGTGGTGGCCCTGATTTATAGAACAAATTATCATGCAGTTTAAGAGAGATTAAAAGCTACCACACATTTAGAAGGTGTGTGAAAGCCTATTTATTTGTCCAGCAGATAGGTTAGAGGGAAAGTTACAGGACTTTCATGCCCACTTAAATAACTTCCCACTGCCTAACTGGGGTTATTCAGCGGCCCTTAACTGGACAGTGCCACTAAAAATCCCCTAAGAGCGCCAAAAAAGTGGGCAGCTCAGGGGTGGCACTGGGGAGGAGCCTCAGGTTATGCAGGTGCCAGCTCTGAATATTGGGCCGGCACCTTTTTCTTATTTTTTCTTTAAAAAATTTTTAAAAAGCTCCCGAGCCCCCTCTTTCTCTCCCCCTCTCCCAGCCTGCATCAAGACCCCCCATAACCTCCCCCCCCCAAACATGAAGGTAAGCCTATATCCCTGGTGGTCCATCGGGGTCATTGGGGGCAGGAGGTAGCCCCCTCGCTTCTGCCCCTTGTGGGACCTCTGTAAAATGGCTGCCATGACCTCTCGTAACAGCTTGCAGTACTTTGTGTAGTACTGTGAACTGCTGCAAGAGGTCACGGCAGCCATTTTATAGATGCGCTGCAAGGGGCTGGAGCGAATGACTGCACTCCTGCTCTCAACGACTCCACCTGGACCACCAGGGATGCAGGCAACCCAGGCGCTTACAGGTTGGGGGGTGCAGAGGGTCTTGTTTGGGGGGGGGGGGGGGGGGGCTTGATGCAGGCTGGAGGGAGGAAAGAGAGTTCATTGGAGGGGGGGAGGTAAGATGGACTTCAGGGTTCTTGTTTTGTTTTGTTTTTTAAACAAAACAAAAGCTCTGGGTGGGCAGGCTGCCCAAAATTATCCTCGATATTCAGTTCCGGTGCTCAGACATGGCCCAGCACTGAATATCGGGGAATAAATTAGCCAACGACGATCTACTTTTAAAAAAAAAATGCTGACCACCACCAACTGAATATCAGGTGGTTAGTTTTTAGTGAGTTGCTGTATATGATTATATTGTTATAAATTGGGAGGATGGCCCAATCTTCTACATTTTTATGATCCGCCTTGAGCCACATTTGGGTTGAGTGGAATAGATGTCATCATATCAGATTAGATTAAAAAACTGTTTCAACTTGTGTCATTTGAGGGCTTACTTGCGTGAACAGGCCTGTATGAGATCTGGCCACAATATTTCATTAGGGTTTAGTGGCTTTAAAATGACCCTTCAAGGAGACAGTGTGGAGGTCCTTAATCCCAGGGCCAGGTGAGCCAGAAAGGGGTCAACAGGTGGACTGGATTGAATTGGATTTTTTTTACTTTATTTACCACTATATACCATTGTGTCAAAGCAGTTTACAAGTTACAATTAATATGCAATTATAATACAAATATCACAGTAAACAATAAAATTATTTTAAGTTTTCTTTTATTGATGACACTGGTTATGCCAGGGTGATAGGGTGGACCGGACTGGTGGAGGGGTAGCATTGGTATATTAACAAGAGTCTTGACTCAGATAGATTACAAATTCAGCAGGACACAAATCACACCTTTGAATCATTGTGGGTTGAAATTCCATGTATAAAAGGGAAAAGGACGGTGATAGGAGTGTACTACTGTCCGCCTCGCCAGGATGAGCAGGTAGATGCAGAAATGATAAAAGAAATCAGAGACGCAAACAAAATGGGCAATGTGATAATAAAGGGTGACTTCAATTATCCAAATATAGATTGGGTAAATGTAACATCGGGACACACTAGAGAGGTACAATTCCTTGATGAAATCAAGGACAGCTTTATGGAGCAGCTGGTGCAGGAGCAGACGAGAGAAGGAAAAATTCTAGACTTGGTCCTTAGTGGAGCGCATGATCTGGTGAGAGACGTTATGGTACTGGGGCCGCTTGATAACAGTGATCATAATATAATCAGTTTTGATATCAACCTTGAAGTAACTATACACAGGAAGTCAAATACGTTAGCATTTAACTTTAAAAAAGGAGACTATGATAAAATGAGAAGAACGGTTAAAAAAAAACTTAGGGGGGCAACTGAGAGGGTAAAAACTGTACAACAAGTATGGACGCTGTTAAAAAATACTATCCTGGAGGCCCAGGCCAAACATATTCCGCGAATTAGAAAAGAAAGACAGAAGTCCAAAAGATAGTCGGCGTGGTTGAAAAGTGAGGTGAAGGAAGCTATTAGGGCTAAAAGAGATGCCTTCAGAAAATGGAAGAAGGAACCGTCTGAAAATAACAAGAAGCAGCATAAGAAGTGTCAAAGCAAATGCAAGGCGCAGATAAAGAAGGCCAAGAGGGATTACGAAAAAAAGATAGCATTAGAGGCAAAAAAACATAGCAAAATTTTTTTTGGTATATTAAAAGCAGGAAGCTGGCAAAAGAATTGGTTGGGCCGCTGGATGACCGAGGGGTAAAAGGGGCGCTCAAGGAAGATAAAGACGTAGCGGAGAGATTGAATGAATTCTTTGCTTCGGTCTTCACCAAGGAAGATTTGGGTGGGATATCGGTGTCGGAAATGGTATTTCATGCGGACGAGTCAGAGAAACTTACTGACTTCATGATAAACCTGGAGAACGTAATGGGGCAGTTCAGCAAACTGAAGAGTAGCAAATCTCCTGGACTGGATGGTATTCATCCTAGAGTACTGATAGAACTGAAAAATGAGCTTGTGGAGCTACTGTTAATGATGTGCAATTTATCCTTAAAATCGAGCGTGGTACTGGAAGATTGGTGGTACTGGAAGATTGGAGGGTGGCCAATGTAACGCCGATTTTTAAAAAAGGTTCCAGGGGAGATCCGGGAAATTATAGACCGGTGAGTCTGACGTCGGTGCCGGGGAAAATGGTAGAGGCTATTATCAAAAACAAAATTACAGAGCACATCCAGGACATGGATTACTGAGACCAAGTCAGCATGGCTTTTGTGTGGGGAAATCTTGCCTGACCAATTTACTTCAATTCTTTGAAGGAGTAAACAAACATGTGGACAAAGGGGAGCCAGTTAATATTGTGTATCTGGATTTTCAAAAGGCGTTTGACAAGGTACCTCATGAAAGGCTACAGAGAAAATTGGAGGGTCATGGGATAAGAGGAAATGTCCTATTGTGGATTAAAAACTGGTTGAAGGATAGGAAACAGAGAGTGGGGTTAAATGGGCAGTATTCACAATGGAGAAGGGTAGTTAGTGGGGTTCCTCAGGGGTCTGTGCTAGGACCGCTGCTTTTTAATATATTTATAAATGATTTAGAGATGGGAGTAACTAGCGAGGTAATTAAATTTGCTGATGACACAAAGTTATTCAAAGTCATTAACTCGCGAGAGGATTGTGAAAAATTACAGAAGGGCCTTACGAGACTGGGCGGCTAAATGGCAGATGACGTTTAATGTGAGCAAGTGCAAGGTGATGCATGTGGGAAAAGAACCCGAATTATAGCTACGTCATGCAAGGTTCCACGTTAGGAGTTACGGACCAATAAAGGGATCTGGGTGTCGTCATCAATAATACACTGAAACCTTCTGTTCAGTGTGCTGCTGCGGCTAGGAAAGTGAATAGAATGTTGGGTATTATTAGGAAAGGTATGGCAACCAGGTGTGAGGATGTTATAATGCTGTTGTATCGCTCCATGGTGCGACTGCACCTTGAGTATTGTGTTCAATTCTGGTCGCCGCATCTCAAGAAAGATATAGTAGAATTGGAAAAGGTGCAGCGAAGGGTGACTAAAATGATAGCGGGGATGGGACGACTTCCCTATGAAGAAAGACTAAGGAGGCTAGGGCTTTTCAGCTTGGAGAAGAGATGGCTGAGGGTAGACATGATAGAGGTATATAAAATAATTAGTGGAGTGGGACAGGTGGATGTGAAGCGTCTGTTCACGCTTTCCAAAAATACTAGGACTAGGGGGCATGCGATGAAACTACAGTGTAGTAAATTTAAAACAAATCGGAGAAAATGTTTCTTCACCCAATGCGTAATTAAACTCTGGAATTCATTGCCGGAGGACATGGTGAAGGCAGTTAGCTTAGCAGAGTTTAAAAAGGGGTTAGACGGTTTCCTAAAGGACAAGTCCATAAACCGCTACTAAATGGACTTGGGAAAAATCCACAATTCCAGGAATAATATGTATAGAATGTTTGTACGTTTGGGAAGCTCGCCAGGTGCCCTTGGCCTGAATTGTCCGCTGTCGTGGTCAGGATGCTGGGCTTGATGGACCCTTGGGTCTTTTCCCAGTGTGGCATTACTTATGTACTTATGCCATTGGGCCACTGTGGGTGGGTCTGTCTCAAACCATTGCAACAGTATACAACGTTTCGCCATCAAACAGGCTTTTTGCAACAAAAGTATTGAAAGAGTCGCGCCCTCCATGATCCCCCTCCACCGAGTCCAGGAGGGATCTGTGGGAGAGCATCGTCCAAATACTGGCACACGTGGTTCTCAAATGGGTCCAGAGATTCGTCCAAAACGTATGTCGCTGGGGACACTCACACATACAGTGCTTATAGAATGCATTCAGAGCTGAACATTTTATACGAGCCTCTGTCGTTGGGTAACCCATCTGTTGCACTCTATTGGAATGGATATGCATACACAATAAAAATTTATAATGTAGTTCTCGATACTTAGCACACTCTATCCAATGGGGGCTTTCCTTTCAACTGAATAATAGTCCCGAGAATTATTTACAAAATCCTGAGACCATTTTTGCACAATCACCTATGATCAGGGCCGGTCTTAGGCAGAGGCGACCGAGGCGGCCGCATAGGGCCCCGCGCGGCGCACCTCAACTCTGCCTCTCTGACCGACCCCCGCTTGGACCGCACCGCCGCATCATGATTTGATCCCGCTCCGCTTCTGCCTCTGGTCTGGTGTCCTGCCCACTCACCGCTGAGCCCTGCTATCAGTTCCCGCCTCTCCCCGGACCTCACAGACAATTGTGGGCTTGCAGCGACGCCCCAAACCCCGACAGTCAGAGTTGCAGGCAGCGACAGCTCACCCACCCAGCTTTTCCCTTCCCACCCAATGTCCCGCCTTCCTTCTGATGACGTATTTCCTGAGCGGGAAGGGAAAAGAGGTGAGCCTGATGCGAGTGAGTCGACTTCAAATAAAGTGAAGTGGAATAGAGCTGATCAGCTGGAGCAAGTTTTTGCGCCTCCTGCATTGCCATTCAAAGGCAAGTCAGCCAGGTATTTATGATTATTAGCTTTTCTTCCAGCTCTGGAGCACAGCAGTCTCTTCCCCCTCCCCCCTCCAGGGCAATTAAACTGTAGATCACGATCACCGTGTGGCAGAAGAACATCGTCCACTGAAAAATGCCTGTTGAAGAATTAAAAACAAAACGACCCCCCCCCCCCCCCAGCATATTTACATCGACTTAACTATACATTTATTTATTTATTCACCTTTTCAGTTAAGGCATCATTGCTGTTAGGGAATATGTTAATCCTTCTTCTTGGTCAGGTGGATTTGTGACCGCAAGCAATTAAAGCAAAAGGCGGGACTGCAAATGTCCGGGGGGTGGGGGTGGGGGGGTGGGAACTGACAGGAGCTCATTAAACAAAAGAGATTCTTGGCGGCAGAGGTGTTTTTGATCCAGGACTACCTGATTTTCACTGACTTTGCATGCACAAAGCAGGCAGGATGGCCTGCCTAAACTGTTTGATCTTTAACTCCAGGCAGCCTTTCTGAAAGACTAATTTAATAGAATCTCCTAACAATGAACTGCAGATAATAGAGAAAGGGGACCCCCCAGTGTGGTCAGTGCAGTGCACACAGAGCTACACAGGACATGCACTTGAAATTATGAGCACTTAGTTAGCAGAAGTCCTTCACACTGTTCTTTTTAGCTGCACTTGGTTCACTGAAACAAAACTGGCTAGTGCTGTGTAATTACCACTGATCCTATGCCCACCAGTCATACCATAGTTATAATTTGCTGTTAGCCTATTGACTTTTCTGTTTCTTCAAATGTTTTGATTTGCAATTTTTTGGTGTTGCTTTCTTTTTACCTTTTTTTTTATTGGTGGACTCTTGAAAGTTAAAAAAAAATTAGACTTTCAGACTGGTGGAATATACACTTTTAGAAATCTAGAATAAATGAGATGCTTACATTTGGCTTTTTTTTTTTTTTTTTAACCTACAGTGTGACGAACTGCCTTGTTACTGGGCATTTTTTTTTTCAGGAAGGTGCATAGGCTTGAGAAGGTATAGTTATGTTTGCACCTTTTGCTCCTAGATGCCCTTATAAGATTGGGAGACTGGGCATCCACATGGCAGATGACATTTAATGTGAGCAAGTGCAAAGTGATGCATGTGGGAAAGAGGAACCCAAACCATAGTTATGTGATGCAAGGTTCCACACTAGGAGTCACCTATAGCACTATTATGTGTAAGCAGCGCTATACACTGGACATGAAGAGAGAGTCCCTGCTCGACAAAGCTTACAATGTAATTAGGACAGACAAATAAGGGAATTACTAAGGTGGGAATGATAAAACATGGGTTCTGATCAAGTGAATAAGGGTTAGGAGTTAAAAGCAGCAGCATCAAAAACGTGGGCTTTTAGCCTAGATTTGAAGACGGCCAGAGATGGAGCTTGATGTACCGGCTTAGGAAGTCTATTCCAAGCATATGGCACAGCAAAATAAAAGGAACGGAGTCTGGAGTTAGCAGTGGAGGAGAAGGGTGCAGATAAGAGAGATTTACCCAGTGAACAGAATTCCAGGTAGGAGTGTAGGGAGAGATAGGAGTGAAAAGATACTGAGGAGCTGCAGATTGAATGCACTTGTAAGTCAATAAGAAGAGTTTTAACTGTATGCAGAAATGGATAGGAAGCCAATGAAGTGACTTGAGAAGAGGGCTAATATGAGCATAGCAAGCAACACTGGAGGAATATAAGTCGTGCAGCAGAATTTTGAACAGATTGAAGAGGAGAGAGATGGCTTAGTGGAAGACTTGTGAGAAGCAAGTTGCAATAGTCTACATCAGAGGTGATAAGAGTGTGGATAAGGGTTCTTGTAGTGTGCTCAGAAAGGAAAGTATGAATTTTGTTGATATTATAGAGAAAGAAACAACAGATTTTATTAGTCTGCTGAATATGTGCAGAGAAGGAGATTGTGTGTCCGCACCTCTGACCCCCCAGGGTTATGAGAATTGGAACTACTAATTGTAGTGGACTTGAACTGAATAATTTCTGGGGAGGGGGGGGGGGGTTCATGATAGCATTGTGCTTATTATTTCAATCAGTTTTTCTATACAAGTTTAGCTTCATTTGTCTTAATTTGAAATTTCATAAATAAAAAATTTTCTAAAAATTGAAAAATCTTATCAATGGGGTGGAGCTTGGGCGGGGCTAGGATGGGGCCCCACCAAATTGGTCTGCACAGGGCCCCGCACTTGCTAAGACCGGCCCTGCCTATGATCACCTTCAAGCTCCCCTAATAACAACCAACAAGGCCCTGGACCACGGCAGACAAAAGCCAACACTCATGAAAAGGATTTTCCTCAAAATCCACCCTGTTGACTGTAACCAAACTATGCACACAATGGCGAAACTGCATATACTGATACCAATGAGTAAGACCAATAGCCTAAGTTTCTTTTAGTGTTTCGTCACATAAAGTAGGTTCATCATCTTCCAGTACATCAAATACTCTTGTTAATCCATTAGTCGCCCACCTCTCATAGACCAAATTAGATAGCCCTGGTGCAAAATCACCATTACCCATGATAGGAAGGTATCAAGGGCAATGGGGATGAAGGCCCTAATGCTTTTGTAAAATGCTCCAAGCCCACTGCATCGGATGGAGGAGCACATGATTACCAAGTTTTGGGGGAAGGTGGCATGCCCTGACAGGAATCATATAACATAGTAACATAATAGATGACGGCAGAAAAAGACCTGCGCGGTCCATCCAGTTTGCCCAACAAGATAAACTCATATGTGCTACTTTTTGTGTATACCCTACCTTGATTTGTACCTGTCCTCTTCAGGGCACAGACCGTATAAGTCTGCCCAGCACTATCCCCGCCTCCCAACCACCAGCCCCGCCTCCCACCACAGGCTCTGGCACAGACCGTATAAGTCTGCCAAGCACTATCCCCGCCTCCCAACCACCAGCCCCGCCTCCCACCACAGGCTCTGGCACAGACCGTATAAGTCTGCCCAGCACTATCCCCGCCTCCCAACCACCAGCCCCGCCTCCCACCACCAGCTCTGGCACAGACTGTATAAGTCTGCCCAGCACTATCCCCGCCTCCCAACCACCAGCCCCGCCTCCCACCACCGGCTCTGGCACAGACCGTATAAGTCTGCCCAGCACTATCCCCGCCTCCCAACCACCAGCCCCTCCTCCCACCACTGGCTCTGCCACTCAATCTCGGCTAAGCTCCTGAGGTGCCAAGAGACCTCCAAAGCTACCCTCTAAAGAAATATCACAAAAATGAGAAGAGCCACAGAGCTAGTCATGTACAAAATATAGCTGACTAGCAACGGCATAAGCTCGTAAATCTGGTAATCCCAGGCCACCGTCCCACTTCCCTAATTGCAGATATTTAAGGGGTACTCTTGGTTTCTTCCCTCATCACAAAAAGCGAGTGACAGACCTATTCCAGGTGTTAATATCTTTGAGTTTCAAGATGCTGAAGAGGATACATCCACTTAGGCAGGAGGTTCATCTTTATAAGCTGGATCCTACCCCAGAGAGATATGGGCAGATGTATCCACTTTTGTCAGAAATCATTAGTCACCTCCAACAATGGGGTTGCATTAAGCACATAAAGTTGGGATAAATCTCTGGGGATCTGGAGCCCCAGGTAATGCAATTTGGAGCCCACCCACTGCAATAGGAAGATTCCTGGCCACCTGCTCTCCAGTCCCTCCCGCAAACTTGGTACTTCAGACTTGTCAGCATTGATCCAAAGACATGAGAGATACCCAAATTGATCCAACAGCAGCAGGAATCTCTCTGGGTCCCCAACCATCACCAATAAATCATTGGCAAAGAGAGCTAATGTTATGGTATGAGATCCCACCGGTATACCCCCTCTTGCAGGAGTTTCAGGGCCAGTGGTTTCATATATAGAATAAACAATGTCAGAGACAGGGGACCCCTGTCTGGTGCTACTTTCCACTGAAAAGGGGGATAGTATGCCATTAACAAGGACTGGGGCCATCGGCTGTTGATAAAGAAATTGAATTCTACCATAGATATTGTCCAGAAAGCCAAAACGACTTAACACCTTCCACACATGTCAAAGCTCACCAACACTGCCTCAAGATCCCAGGCTTTGGCCGATTCTATAGTCAGCAATACTCATTGCACATTAGCGACCATTACAGCCCTTTACAAACCCAACTTGATGCTGATCCACTAGTTTAGGTATTATAGCAGACAAACAGTTTGCCAATACTTTAGCATAGATTTTAACATCTGTTTTACTATAGAGATTGGTCGATAGGAGCTAGTATACAGGGGATCGTTATCCGGTTTTAATATTGGGACAACCATCGCCATTTGTATTGTTGGCGGGAAGACACCTTTTGCAAATGCTTCATCATATACTGCCAATAGTGTTGGCACAACCTGATGCCCCAAGATTCTATAAAATTCAAAGTGAAGACCATCAGGCCCTGGAGTTTTACATTGAGCAGGTGTCTTGATCACATACTGAATTTCTCCCTGATCTAATGCGGCATTTAATAAGTCCAGGCCCTCCTCCTGCAGGGTTGGAATCTGTAAGTTCTCAAAAAAGGAATCAAAAGTCTGGGTCCCAGTCTCAGAATACCGCATATAGCATTCTATAAAAATTATGAAGCATATCACATATTTTCATTACCCTTAAGTAAGGTGCCCCGGACATCTTTTAAGACTGGGATATATCAGGGGCCATTTGTTGTATGCACCAATCTTGCAGGCAAGTCCCCATCTTATTACCATATTGGAAGAATCTATGGCAACCTCTTTGCATGGTATTGAGAGTACGCTGATGTAACATCTCATTCAAGGTGCACTGCAAAGCAAAATACTGATCTTTAATATCCTTCATCAGATTTTTGCACAGCTCTCTCTGTGCTCGTTGCAATTGGGTTTGTAACAATAAGATCTGATGATTGAATCACTTACATTGATATTTCAGGTAAGAAATGATTTCCCCCCCCCCCCCCCCCCCCCCAGATTACTGCTTTCCCAGTTTCCCAGAAAAGTCCTGGATGTTCTCCACTTTTCAATAAGAAACTTATGAAAATCTACATCCTATATAACGCCTGGCAGCATACGCCATAAAGGGGACCTATCATGCCTTGTGATGTGATAATCCATTACCACCATAGCATTATCAGAAATACCACAATGTTTAATGTTCACCTGATCTACTTGCTCAAAAGTGTGTGTTGAAAGCAATACTGCATTCAGTGGGATGAAGCATCTGCCAGATGTCTAACATTTCTAATGCTGAACAATTGCGCAGACCCACCCCAGGGTGATGTACCCCTGCTTATCTAAATAAGGATCAGCCACTCCATTGAAATCTCCTCCAATCGGTAGAGGCAGACTGGAAAAATGAAGTAAATGTTCTAACTGGGTGGGAAAAAAGTATGTTCAGGAGTATTTGGCGCATACAACGAAACTAATACATAAGGTAAACCATACAATGTATAGTGTACCACCACCCATCGTCCCTGCGTATCTACTTGGGTGCCCAACTCCACAAATGGTATGCTTTCATTAATTAAGATAGTGACTCCCACCCTCCTGTTCATCGTGGCTGAGGAAAAATAGCAATGACCCACCCATTCATGGACCAATTTCTTATGTTCCACAGGGCTTAGATGAGTCTCCTGCAAGAAAACTATGCCTGCATTTGCGCAAATCAAAGCCATAAATATTTTTTTCCACTTAACAGGGGAATTGACACCACTTACATTCCAAGTTCCTGAAAATGGGGCTAGTTCTGGGCAAGACTTCTACGGTCTGTGTCCTGAAAATGGTAGATACAAATCAAGGTAAGGTATACACAAGAAGTAGCACATATGAGTTTATCTTGTTGGGCAGACTAGATGGACGGTGCAGGTCTTTTTCTGCCGTCATCTACTATGTTACTATGTAAGTTACCATCGCTGTAGTACCCATCTGCTATAAAGTAATAGACAAGTCTTTCTGTGTATGACTTGTAGCAGAGCCAACGAAATCAGGGTCCACATGAGGGCAAAAGACACGTGGACGGGCATAATCGAACGCCTATCTCCATGGGCGTCTTATGTCCGAAAACGGGTACGTGAAGAGGCGGGACAGACCGTATTTTTTAAAAAATGGACGTTTTTCAGCTGGGCGTTTGTTTTTTTTTTGCGATAATGGAAACTAAAAACGCCCAGCTCAAAAACGTCCTAATCCGAGCCATTTGGTCGTGGGCAGGGCCACGATTCGTAGTACACTTGCCCCCCCGACATGCCAGGACACCAACTAGGCACCCTAGAGGTCAGTGCGGTGGACTTCAGACAACGCTCCCACATGCATAGCTCCCTTACCATGGGTGCTGAGCACCCATCCCCCCTCCCCCAAAACATGTACAACACTACCATCGCTCTTAGGGGTGAAGGGGGCACCTACATGTGGGTGCAGTGGGTTTTGGAGGCCTCCTATTTACCAGCACAAGTGTTACAGGTAGGGGGTGGGATGAGCCTGGGTCCACCTGGCTGAAGTGCACTGCAGTACCCACTAAAAGTGCTCCCGGGACCTGCATACACGCAGGCCTGTAGGACTTGTTGCTGCTGTATAACCTTGGCACACCAGTTGATACCTGAAGACTAATCTCTCCGAAAACGTCCTTTATTGGAATAAGCACGCTTACTCACAGTTAACTGCAGATCAGAGGTTGTGCCCCACTGGCAACGAGTCTCCCTGGTACTGAGATGAGCAGTAGGTCCAAGCTGGCAGAATGGTGTACAATGCCCTCTTTCAGCCACATTCAAGGTAAGAGCTAAGTTCTGTAACGTGGCTAACACGTGAAAGGGATCTAAAACTGGCTTACAAAAATGGCCACAACCTCATGGACTACCGGAAACAAAATGGGGCACACTCTGACCCAGTAAGCAGGGGGACAAGCACCATGGGAGTAGAGCCTACCAACTACCAACATCGTGAGCATTTGCCACAAGCTAGTGGAATCACGGAGCCCAATACCCTACACCCACCACAATGCATTGCTGATGTGACTCTGCAGTGCGCATAACAGAAAAGGTGTCACACTCGCCCGAGAGCCACATCAGAACCAGGGAAAGGCTGTCACAGGATAGAACACATTTTGCTGTCATGGAGGTGGGTACGGCATTTGAGCTGGCATACAGGCTGGAAAAAAAGTTTTTAAAGTGGGGTCTTTTGGTGGGAGGGGGTTAGTGACCACTGGGGGAGTCCAGGGAGGTCATCCCCGATTCCTTCCAGTGGGCATCTGGTCAGTTGGGGCACTTTTTTGGGACCAGTTCGTGAAAAAAAAGTGACCCAAAATCGCGGTAAAAACGCCTTTTTTTCTATTATCAGGTAAAGACGCCCATCTATCCTCGGCCGATAACCACGCCCCAGTTCCGCTTTCACGCCTCCAACACGCCCCCATCAACTTTACCTGTTTCCACGATGGATTGCAGTTGTAAACGCCCAAAATCGGCTTTCGATTATACCGATTTGGGTGCCCACGGGAGAAAGACGCCCATCTCCCGATTTGGGTCGCAATATAGGCGTTTTTCTCTTTCGATTATAAGCAGGATAGTGATTAAAACCTAGCTCATTTAAAAGAACAGCATGGATCTCGACCAGACTATGTAGTGCACACATCCACTCTTCCCAACAGAATCCCACACTCATCCACAACCATACCTCCCCCATCCCACTCCTCTCTTCCACCCGTAATCTCCCTCTTCCCCCCACTAAGGTCAATAGGAAGATTTGATCCCTACACAGTATAGATATGTTATTGTACTCTTCAATCCAACTCCAATTATCAGCTAAACCGAGTGAGGAACTGACAACAGATAAACGTACATCAAAGTAACTATCCAGCTCATTTTCGAAAGTGATCGCCGGTCATCTTCCGACACAAATCAGGAGATGGCCGGCGATCTCGCAAAAGCGGCCAAATAGGTATAATGGAAAGCCGCTATTTTAACACCATCGCCGCTTTCCCGTCGCAGAGCCGGCGAAAGTTCAAGGGGGCGTGTTGGCAGCGACGTGAAGGCGGGACATGGGCGGGGTTACGAAATGGCCGGCTTTAGCCCATAATGGGAAAAAAAACCCGGCAATGAAGAGCATTTGGCTGCTTTTACTTGGTCCCTTTTTTTTCAGGTCCAAGCTTCAAAAAGGTGGCCGAACTGACCACATAACCACCGGAGGGATTCGGGGATGACCTCCCTGTACTCCCCCAGTGGTCACCAACCCCCTTCCAGCATAAAAAAACAGGTTACAAATACTTTTTTGCCAGCTTCTATGCCAGCCTCAAATGCCATACCCACCTCCATGACAGCAGAATGTGTTCTGTCCTCCGACAGCCTTTGCCTGCTTGTGATGTGGCTCTGGGGTGAGTGTGGCACCTTTTCTGTTATTTGCACTGCAGAGTCACATCAGCAATGCATTGTGGTGGGTCTAAGTATTGGTAGTTGGTAGGCTCTGCTTACTGGGTCAGAGTGTGCCCTGTTTTGTTTCCTGTTGTAGTCCATGCGGTAGTGGCCATTTTTGTAAGACAGTTTTAGATCCCTTTCCTGCGTTACCCATTTCAGAGAATGTAGTTCTTACCTTGAATGGTGCTGAAAGAGGGCATTGAGGGGCATAATTGAACAAAAACATCTATCTCCATGGGCGTTTATCTCCGACAACGGGTCCGTGAAGGGGCGGACCGAACCATATTTTTGAAAAAAATAGACGTCCATGTTTTATTCGACAATTTGTGAGCTGGGCGTTTTTGTTTTTCAGTGATAATGGAAAATGAAAGCGCCCAGCTCAAAAACTAATAAATCCAAGGCATTTGTTTGTGGGAGGGGCCAGGAGTCGTAGTGCACTGGTCCCCCTCACATGCCAGGACACCAACCGGGCACCCTAGGGGGCACTTTTACAAAAACAAAAAAAAAGGTAAAAGAGCTCCCAGGTGCATAGCACCCTTCCCTTGTGTGTTGAGCCCCCCAAATCCCCCTCAAAACCCACTGCCCACAAGTCTACACCATTACTATAGCCCTAAGGGGTGAAGGGGGGGCACCTACATGTGGGTACAGTGGGTTTGGGGGGGGGTTGGACGACTAAGCATTAAGCAGCACAATTGTAACAGGTAGGGGGGGATGGGCCTGGGTCCACCTGCCTGAAGTCCACTGCACCCCCTAACAACTGCTCCAGGGACCTGCATACTGCTGCCAGGGAGGTGAGTATGACATTTGAGGGTGAAAATAAAAAGTTGTGAAACATCATTTTTTGTGGTGGGAGGGGGTTAGTGACCACTGGGGGAATCAGGGGAGGTCATCCCCGATTCCCTCTGGTGGTAATCTGATCATTTAGGGCACTTTTTGGGGCCTTATTCGTGAAAAAACAGGGTCCAGGAAAAGTGCTCTAAATTCTAGCTACAAACGCATACTTTTTTTCCATTATCGGTGAAAGGCGCCCATCTCTCCTTGGCCGATAACCACGCCCCAGTTCCACCTTCGCCATGCCTCCGACTTGCCCCCGTCAACTTTGTACGCTTCCGCGATGGAGTGCAGTTGAAAACGTCCAAAATCGGCTTTCCATTATACCGATTTATTCGTTTTTGTGAGATAAACGTCTATCTCCCGATTTGGGTTGAAATCTAGGCGTTTTTCTCTTTCAATTATAAGGTGGATAGTACACCATTGTGCCAGCTCTGACCTACTGCTAATCTTAGTACCAGGGGACTCTTTGCCAGTGGGGCACAACCTCTGATCTGCAGTTAACTGTGAGTAAACATGGTTATTTCAAGAAAGGACTTTTTCAGAGAGATTAGTCTTCAGGTGTGAACTGGCGTGCCAAAGTTATACAGCAGCAATAAGTCCTAGAGGCTGTATGCAGGTCCCTGGAGCAGTTTTAGTAGGTGCAGTACATTTGTGGGTTTTGGGGGGCTCAGCTCCCACAGTAAGGGAGCTTTTCTGAAGTCCACTGCAGTGACCCCTAGGGAGCCCGGTTGGTGTCCTGGCATGTCAGGGGGGCCAGTGCACTAAAAATGCTGGCTCCTCCCACTGCCAAATGCCTTGAATTTGGCCAGGATTTGAGATGGCCGACATAACTTTCCATTATCGCTAAAAAACGAAGCTGGCCATCTCAAACCCCGGCCAAATCCAATGCATTTGGCTGGCCGGAACTGTATTATCGAAACAAAAGATGGCCGGCCATCTTTTCGAAAATACGGGTCTGGCCAGCTGTTTGCAGCGCCGCCAAAATACATCTCCGACCATGTATTTCGCCGGTGCCGTTCGATTATTCTCCTCCACATGTGCTAGAGGCAACTTGTAATGATGGCAATGCACTGCTTTACCAGTTCTCAGTGCCTCTAAAATAGAATGTAGTTCTACATCAGGCTCCCTGGTCAATGTTCACAGAGTGCATCCACTGAACCAGCCAAAGACTACCGCTTGAGACGCTTTCCTTTCTCTGGAACCTGCTGCCAGTGTGGTGTGGAGACGCACGGTGGAAGTCCTAGGGGGCGAGGTGAGTCTTTTTCCTTACTAAGGCCACTCTTATAGATGATTACCTGGGCCTCTGATAAGGTTTTTACTCTGTGGGTCAAGCTTCCCAGGACAAAGGAGAGTCCAAAAGGGAACAGCCATTTGTAGTGAATATTCTCACATTGCAGTACCGCTGTGATCTCCTTAAAATTGTGACATCTCTGGAAAGTCACAGAAGAAAGATCTTGATAGAACTCAGTCCTTTCAACCAAGTACTGTAGAAGTCCCTTCTTGTAGGAGGTCGCTAAAAGATAATCTTTCGCCGATGCATGGTGAAAAGTAATTACATCTCTGGGTGCTGCATTCTTTTTAGGTTCAAGAGCCCAATGTGCTCTTTCTATCTTCAAATCTCAGACCTCAGCTGGAATATCAGGGAGATCACCCAAGATATCAGTGCACACAACACGTGCATTGTCCATAAAAGTTTCTGCGCTATCGCATTCCGGCACACCCCTTATTCTGAGATTCACTCTCCTCAAATGATTCTCAAGATCTTCAATTTTATCAGTCATATTTAGGAGACCATAATCTAAGTATGTTGTTTTTACTTTATAGTTCACTAGCATATCTGCATGCTCTTCCGTGTGTTTCTCCACATCATCCACATGTTGATTTAGATGCCCCAGGACACTTCTAAGATCGCATTAATTCTTTCAGCTCTGTTGTTCTAGTCACTACGTCCTCTTATAAAGCAGTTTTCAAATCCAGCAGGATGAGTTGCAGGTCCTGTTTTGTCAATGGGCCATGATCATCATCCAGAACCATCAGAATGCAGGCCCTCTTGTGCATCAGCTACCTGTTCTAACTCCATCATTATGGGTCCACACACTCCACATGACTCACTCTGACACTCTTATTCTTTTTTTTTTATTTATCATTTTTATATAACAATTAAAAGAAAAATTCCGCTATTACAATCAATTCTTACAGGAATATTGAATACATTCAGAACACAAAAAAAAAAAGACTCTATAGCTTCATATAAGTCCACAACTGGAGTCCAAGATTCCATATATTGGAGATGAAGAAAAAAGTAGGCAATAATCATTTTAAATCAAATTGGGTTACAGACATGTTTCTATTCGACTATCTTTAAATAAGGGCTCTTTTAGCTGTTATAAAAGACAACAATTGGACAGGATCAAAATAGACATATTTCACTGCTTGATAAGAAACTAAACATTTGCATGGATACTTGAGGTAGAATGTTGCTCCCAATTGGAGTACCTCCTGCTTCATTTGCAAAACCTTTGGCTTCGTTTTTGCGTTTCCCTCGCTAGGTCTGACACACTCTTGTTCTGGCGCAGAAAAATACTGAAAATCTCACCGTTTTTGTGGCATGCTATCAGCAATTGATGGGGTAATACTTCCCCTAAATAAGCTGACATACTGTGGGGTCAGATACCATGAAAAGACGCTTAGCTCACATAGAATTTGTGGAGATCAATCGGAGCCTCAGGCTTGTGTGGCCATCTTGCGATGATATCATTGGAAGCTCTCGTAAACAATAAAATTAAATCACAGAATCAAATAAAATATTGTTTAAACAACCAAGTTTTTAAAAGTTTGTGGAAAACAAAATATGAGGAGACATTTTGAAGTTCACTGGGTAAAGAATTCCAAAGATAAGGTCCAGCATATGAAAATGCGCACTGTCTAGTTGATGAAAGTTTAATAATGCAGAGACTCGAAATTTGGCTCCCAAAGACAGAACTTTAAAAAATTCTAAAAAGACTGCCAATGGGGGCCAAATTTCCTTCATCAATGTGGCAAACTGTACAAGATGGCCTCTTCACAGAGAGGCAATATTTTATGCAGACACCTATTTGTCCTGCACCTGTTTTCTTGCCTGGAATGATGGACCTCACATATATGTGTTGGGCAGACCGTGGATTACGCCTCTTAGGACAAATCTGGGAGGATGGGAACCTGTATCTTTCACTGATTTGAGAGGACTATGGTATTGAACGTCTTCTTCGTTGGTGGAAAGATTTTTTGTAGGGCTCCGGAGCCCCCAGGAGGAGTGCCGGTTTTTAACATTCACAGCATTTCACAGGAGCTCTCAGCGATTTGCAGCTCAGAACTGTTTATAGTAATTTACAGCAGCAGATGTCGTCAAGATTTGTGGACTACAGACTGTCTGCTTAATCAAAGCTAAGTACCAGCCATTTAGGGGTTAGTTTGCTGTTTGATAGTAAAAGCTAGTATGAGGATGTTTAACATAATGCCTTTTTAATGAACTGTAAGGATTGCTGTGCCCTCCGGTATGGGTTGTTTTCCGTAGGTAGCCTTTTTTTGCACGTTTTGGGCTGGGATTAGTCTGTGATAGTTTAGTTTTGGGTGAGTGTCCCTTTATTAGTTATAATAAAAGAAGGTAAGAGAGTTTTTCATCTCATTTGCTTTTTCTCACTAAATGTGATTTTTTTGCGTCTGGGTTTTTTTTCTCTTTTTCCTTCTTAGGGAACCAATGATATTAACCTACTCCTGATAAAACAAGGATATAATAAATACTTTTGTATTTTTCCTGTTTGGAGGTTTGAGGTTTCAATTGTTTTCTAATATATTTAAAGTGGAGGTTTTTCCACAATTAAAGGGACACTCACAAACTAACTAAATATAAATTTTGCAAACTCCTTTTAGAGAGTTAGAATTGAACAATGGGATACATTTAAATATAGACAGATAGTGGATAATATCCAACAGAAGACAAGGAGTGACCTTAATCTTGAGGTAACACATTTAGAACAAGCGATGGCAGAAGGGGTGGCCGTTATACTGCCCTTCTGATGCAGATGACCCCTATAGAAAAATATATTGCTAAATGGGAAGCAGAGCTAAACATTACATGAACAATGTGGGATTGGGAAAAGGGATTTAAGTATCTCTTTAATGTATTGATTGCAGGCAACCTAATTGAAAATAGTTATGTTCAAATGATTTTTATTGATAAATACAAAACTCAGATACATTTGCATATGTCATTTAACTCAATACCCACTGACATTAAGCATCTGAAAACAGTTGAACAAATAAGCAAACTCCCCCCCCCCCACCCAACTCCCCATCCCCCCCTCCCACAACCCACCATTGCAACTCATCCTAGTTAGGAATTCAGCAAAAAAACTTCTTCTTGCTGGGGGAAGAGTAGCCCATAATGGTTCCCACATTGCTTGAAATTTAAGACCTGGGGCGGTCTCAAAATCCACAACTCCACACCGGTCTAATCGCATCTGATGTATTAGTTGTGACTCCAAGCTTGAATCGAGGGACTCAGAGAGGACTGCCAGGCCTGCAAGATAGAAGTAATCCCGAAGAGTATAGCTCCCTTAATAAAACCCTTAAACCCCTCTGGGGGGTCAGATGTGAATTTGTAGTTGTCAAAAAGCATCAGGGGATCACATTAAGGTACAATTCCACATCTGTTCCACACAACCCAATATTTCCCTCCAAAATCGTTGTACAAATGGGCACTGCCAGAACATGTGTCCCAAAGTGGCTAGCCTCCCCCCACATTTGGGACAATCCCCGCAATTCGTAAATTTTGCCAGAAATGCTCTGCGTGGGGCTATATTTAGCCTCAAAAGCCACTTATACAGCCTCTCCCTCTGTGGTATCGAGAGTCTCTGTGTGTATATAAAGACTTCAGATAAGATCTGCACTTCTGTGGACACCACACATTCAAGATCCCTTGACCAGCGAAGAGCCAGGCGCTCGTAGTCCACCTCCGGAGTTGAGTCCTTTACCTGTTGATGATGAAATCTCAGCGGGATGGTCGGCTGAGCCCCCAATGAGAAAGCCTCAGATAACACTTCCACTACGTCCTTTGTCAGGTCAGTCCACGTCAGCGTACCAATATAATGTTTCAATTGATAGTATTCAAAAAAGTGTCCAGGAGGAATGCCGTACTGAGTCTGTAATTCAGTAGATGTACACATACTGCCCTCCTCTGTGACCACCTGAGCTAAATACACTATACCTTTCTTTGCCCATGGCTAAAAACACCACCCCCCTGGCCCGGCGGAAAGGCAGGATTGGTACAGATCAAAAGCCAGGGAGAAATGACAGCTGAAAAATGATGCTTCCTGCACACCCAACGCCAGGAAGCCCTCAGAGAGTATAGTAATGGATGTCGCAAAAAGGCCTGCGGAGGCAAATTCCCGCCTGTATGTAAAAGATGGCTGAAATGAATATCCGGGAACAAAGGCGTCTCTATCAGTGTTAAAGAAAAGTCTGAAGACGCCCGATACCAGTCATTTATATGACGCATTGCACATGCTATTGTTAAAGATCTAATATTTAAAAGGCCCATTCCCCCCCTGTCTCTTGGCATGGCTACAATCTCTAAAGGCAACCTTGGTTTCTTCCCCTGCCAAAGGAAAACCTGCAAAATTCTCGACAAGATCTTTTCCTCCCTACATTTAAGAAAGAGTGGAAGCTACTGAAACACATATAACCACTTTGAGGCCACTATCATATTAAATAGTGCTACCCTCCCCCAAACCAACAGCGGGAGGTCCCTCCACATGGCCAACTTACACCTAGTCATATCTAACAATGCAGTAATGTTAGTCTTATACAAAGAGGACAGATCCCTGGTGAGAAAAATCCCCAGATATGTCATCTTAGTATCCACCCACCGAAGGAGAAACTCTCCCCTCCACAATCGTTCTGTCTCCTCATGCAATGCCAACGCACATGATTTGTGAAGATTAAGTGTGAAACCAGACAGGGACCCAAACTCATGCACCATGTCCAAGGCCGCCGTAAGTGACGGTTGAGGGTCAGTTAGTATCATCAGGATATCATCTGCATAGGCGAGAGCTTTCACCTCCTGTTCCCCTAATTGCACTCCCTTAATCTCATCACTTGTCATGTCTGTGGCCGTGACCCCTCTCAGACTCACCTTATTTCCTGTGGTCAACTTCTGAGCTGGCTTCTGTCTGTTCTTTGTGAGTTAGTTCCGTCTCTGTCTCTGTGTGCTGGCTGCATTAGATTGTCTGTATGCTGTCACCCGTTCCAGATTTCAGTCCGGTCCGGATCTTCCAGACTGCCAGACCTGCTTGTTTTGTTTGATCCTGCACAGCACCCATAGTTGCCTGGTGATTGCTGCATCTGAGTCTCAGCTGCTGCTGGGCTTATTAGCCATTTTGAAACCTTTCTGCTTTGCCTTTGCATCGCCTAAGGCCCTGGTATGTTGGTGCTTGTGGCACTTCTGCCTAGTTTAGTTTCTGGTTCAAGTTCTTGCCTGATTCTAGTTTAGTCTTTGTGTAGCTTCTTGTATTGTATTGCTTATTTCCCAGTCTTGTTTCTTGTTTGTATGTCTTTGTCTAGTTCTAGGTTCTCTGTGTTTCTGGTTCAGTGGCTGCCTGGCAGCTTTCAGTTTTGTCTCTTGTCTACCAGTGTTTGTTCCCTGTTTTAGTGGCTGCTTGCAGCTTTCAGTCCTGCCCTGCTGCTCCTGTATGTTCCTTTCCCCTCTGACCCTCAGTCCTGGTTCAGCCTAATGGGTATCCAGTCCTGCCTTGCCCAGTAAGTCCTGCCAGCCACCTGCAGCCAGGGGCTCAACTCCTGGTGAAAAGCGGCCAAGCGCAGGTGAAGTTTAAGTGTGCTTGCTCTTCTTATTCCTGCTTGTTTGCCTCTGCTGCAACTCCAATCCGGGTTTCCAGTCCTGCTCTGCCTAGTCTCCAGTGTTGGGTGGTTTTGCCTGCCACTGCGCTCCTCGGCAGTGGCCCAAGGGCTCACAAACCCAGTTTCCAGCTTTGAAAACATGACATCACTGGAATTTAACAATCTGAGCAACAGTTTGTTTTGTTTTTGTTACATTTGTACCCTGCGCTTTCCCACTCATGGCAGGCTCAATGCGGCTTACATGGGGCAGTGGAGGGTTAAGTGACTTGCCCAGAGTCACAAGGAGCTGTCTGTGCCTGAAGTGGGAATCGAACTCAGTTCCCCAGGACCAAAGTCCACCACCCTAACCACTAGGCCACTCCTCCAACGGTTCCAATACAATGTCAAACAACATTGGTGAAAGAGGGCATCCCTGTCTGATTCCTCTACAAACCTTGAAGCGCTCCGAGAGTCCCCCATTAATGGCAATATGGGCGTTCATCCCACTATGTAAAGCTCTTATCGCTTTCATAAAGCCTTTAGGCAGGCCTACCCAGTCGAGGAACAGGAACCCCCACCTTACTTAATCGAATGCCTTAGCTGCATCCAGACTGACCACAATCACTGGCTCCTTCTGATATCTACACTGAGCCATAGATAAGAGGGTCTTCCGAATATGTACAACAGAGTGGTTTCAACAAAAGAGAGATACGCGCTGTATTCTTGAACTCAGGAAAACCCCCACCCTGTATAACCGATAGGTGGTACTCAAACAGCAGGCCCAATAGGGAATGTTGTAATATTTTATAGAACTCGCCCGAAAAACCATCTACCCCTGGAGCCAAGAAGGGTTTCAGCCCTTTAATGGCGCACTGCAACTCCTTTGGCTGCAGGGGCAAGTCCAATCTAGTCACTACATCGTTGCTAAGGCGAGGCATCCCTGCTCGATCCAGGAAATCTCTCACCAGGTCACATGGTGCTGACCCTTTTTCCGCATACCAAGTTTCAGTTTCACTGTATTGCTTCTTAGCAAGAAACTGCTTCCTACACTCCTGGGTCTTCTTACAAACATCAGGAAACATATGAAGTTTACTACCAAGAAACTCCAAATTCTGATGTATTCCACCAACTGAGATTTAGCCAAAGTTTGGGAAGCAAAATGAGCAGATAGTACACAGAACTTGTGCACAGAATCTACTGCTGCCCCAACATCTTCTAATGCAATAATAGATGATGTTACCAGGGGAGGCACTGTTAATTGTGTGAGGCTTACTGAAGTCCACTCTGCTGTCTGCAGCTGGGTAGGCAGTTCTTCTCCTTCCACATTAACAGACACTAAAATATCTTCCTATGTAGGTCTCCTGATGCCCACTGGACAACTTGCCTCTCCCGCTTCAACAGAGGCTGACATTTCAGTCACCTCTGGTTGAGGCCTAACTGTTGGTCGCAGTGCTAGCAGCAGAGTGGGAGAAATGGGGCTCAGCAAAGTCTTACTGCCCAACAGAGATGCTTTCTCTTACATGTTCTCACGCCCGAGTGGAGTGAGAAACAGCGGCATACTGCTGTCCAGGAGCCGTAGAGGTAGGTGGGGGTACTCTAACCTACCCCTGGTGTTTAGGCATTTTGAACCAGGAAAATCCACCAAGGAGATAAAATTTCCCAGAGCGGTCCTCAGGAGCTCAGCTACCATGTGGCAGCAGTGACAACCTGCTTGGATCTCCAGTAAGATCATTTTGTACCGTTTTTATCTATTCTTTCCTCTTACATATGATGACAAAGTTGATGTGTCCTTTGTATGTATTACTCTTTTCTTACAGCAGAATGTGGATGATTTATTTTTAGTGTACTCAAAACATGGTCTAAAACAAATTTTAAATCAGTAGGAGCCAGCTATTAAACACTAGTTTCCAGGACCATCAGAATTTTAGTAGATGTTTCAATCTTCACCAACATGGTGTGATCATATGCCATCAAATGTTCCTCATTGGTCCAAATTATTTTAATCCTTATTTTTTCATTTACTCATGTTGCAAAATGATATTATGTTGCAAATAGGTGGAGAAATGTGGGGGTACAAATGCAACAAATAAATATCAGCTTTTTTTTCTTTTTCTTTTAAAAGTTGGGAAACAAGAGAGAGGTGCTGTTGCTGGGAGATTTCAATCTGCCGGATGTAGATTGGAAGATTCCGTCTGCGGAATCGGAAAGACGTAGAGAGATCGTGGATGCTTTCCAAAGTGTTTTGCTCAGACAAATGGTGACGGAACCCATGAGGGAGGGAGCAACGCTGGATCTGGTGCTCACAAATGGGGATAGCGTGTCAAATATCCAAGTGGGTGCCCACCTGGGCAGCAGTGACCATCAAACAGTTTGGTTTGATATAACAGCTAAAGTGGAGAGAGGCCACTCAAACCTCAGTCCTGGATTTCAAGTGTGCTCACTTTAGTAAAATGGGGGAATACCTGAGGAAGGAGATGATGGGCTGGGAGGAAGTACAAGAAGTGGAAGGACAGTGGTCCAGGCTAAAAGAAGATATAAATAGGGCTACGAACCTTTATGTAAGGAAAGCAAATAAAAGCAAGAGAAAAAGGAAACCGATATGGTTCTCCAAGCAAGTAGCTGAGAAAATAAAGGCTAAAGAGTTGGTGTTCCAGAAATACACAAAAACTCAAGAAAAGGAACACGGGGAGGAATACCGGATGAAAATGAAGCCAAGAGAGAGATACATCTGGCGAAAGCGCAAGCGGAAGAACAAATGGCTAGAAATGTAAGAAGGGGTGACAAAAATTTCTTCAGGTATATTAGTGATAGGAGAATGACTAAAAAGGGAATTGTGAGACTAAAAGATACTGCGAAACACTATGTGGATAATGATGAAGAAAAAGCAAATTTGCTAAATAGATACTTTTGTTCTGTTGTCACAGAAGAAAATCCTGAAGAAGGACCGCGATGGACTGGAAAAAGTACAAATGAGAATGAAGTGGATAGAGCACCGTTCATGGAAGAGAGTGTGTATGAACAACTTGAAAAGCTAAAGATGGACAAAACCATGGGACCGGACGGAATCCACCCAGGATATTGAGGGAGCTCAGAGAGGTTCTGGCGGGTCCTCTTAAAGATTTGTTTAATATATCCTTGCAGACGGGAGAGGTTCCGAGGGATTGGAGAACGGTGGATGTGGTCCCTCTTCACAAAAGTAGTGATAGGGAAGAAGCTGGAAACTACAGGCCAGTAAGCCTCATTTCGGTTATTGGAAAAGTAATGGAAGCGATGCTGAAGGAAAGGATAGTGAATTTCCTGGAAGCCAATAAGTTGCAAGATCCGAGACAACATGGTTTTACCAAAGGGAAATCGTGCCAAACGAATCTCATTGAATTCTTTGATTGGGTGACAGGAGAATTGAATAAGGGATGAGCTATAGACGTAATCTACTTAGATTTCAGCAAAGTTTTTGACACGGTTCCCCACAAGAGGCTCTTAAATAAATTGGACGGGCTGAAGATAGGACCCGAAGTAGTGAACTGGATTAGGAACTGGTTGACGGACAGACGCCAGAAGGTGGTGGTGAATGGAATTCGCTTGGAGGAGGGAAAGGTGAGTAGTGGAGTGCCTCAGGGATCGGTGCTGGGGCTGATTCTGTTCAATATATTTGTGAGTGACATTGCCGAAGGGTTAGAAGGTAAAGTTTGCCTATTTGCGGATGATACAAAGATCTGTAACAGAGTGGACACCCGGGAGGGAGTGGAAAACATGAAAAAGGATCTGAGGAAGCTAGAAAAATGGTCTAAGGTTTGGCAATTAAAATTCAATGCGAAGAAATGCACGGGAGACATATGTGTTAGGCGGTGAGAGTCTGATAGGTACGAATGGGGAGAGGGATCGTGGGGTGATAGTATCTGAGGATTTGAAGGCGACGAAACAGTGTGACAAGGCGGTGGCCGTAGCTAGAAGACTGTTAGGCTGTATAGAGAGAGGTGTGACCAGCAGAAGAAAGGGGGTGTTGATGCCCCTGTATAAGTCGTTGGTGAGGCCCCACCTGGAGTATTGTGTTCAGTTTTGGAGGCCGTATCTTGCTAAGGATGTAAAAAGAATTGAAGCGGTGCAAAGAAAAGCTACAAGAATGGTATGGGATTTGCGTTACAAGACGTGTGAGGAGAGACTTGCAGACCTAAACATGTATACTCTGGAGGAAAGGGGAAACAGGGGTGATATGATACAGACGTTCAAATATTTGAAAGGTATTAATCCACAAACGAACCTTTTCAGGAGATGCGAAGGTGGTAGAACGAGAGGACATGAAATGAGATTGAAGGGGGGTAGACTCAAGAAAAATGTCAGGAAGTATTTTTTCATGGAGAGAGTAGTGGATGCTTGGAATGCCCTCCTGCAGGAGGTGGTGGAAATGAAAACGGTAACGGAATTCAAACATGCGTGGGATAAACATAAAGGAATCCTGTTTGGAAGGAATGGATCCTCAGGAGCTTAGCCGAGATTGGGGGGCAGAGCCGGTGGTGGGAGGCGGGGCTGGTGGTTGGGCGGCAGGGATAGTGCTGGGCAGACTTATACGGTCTGTGCCCTGAAGAGGACAGGTACAAATCAAAGTAGGGTATACACAAAAAGTAGCACATATGAGTTTATCTTTTTGGGCAGACTGGATGGACCGTGCAGGTCTTTTTCTGCCATCATCTACTATGTTACTATGTATGTTTTATACTCTTTTATAATCTTTTTATTTCATTCCTTAAAAACTTAGCTGGTGTTCATATCAAGTCTTTAAATTTGAAATATAGACACTTATTTTATGTAGTTCGTCAAAATTAAGCATATACTTCTTCACAGCGAGTCAGTCCGACATAGTGCCATGTTTCGCCTCCAAGCTTTCTTCAGCACATAATCTAGAAGCCCTTTCATCAAATACAAGATGATTTATTTTATGCATTTGATTTATATCCACATATTGAAACCAACGCAAAGTGATTGGTAGATATTTTTATGTATGCTTTTTCTTTTTGTGTGTTTCAAAAATGTACCCCAGGATTATATCTTTTTGGTCCAAAACCCCTAGCGCTCATTGTTGGCCATGCTACAAAAGCACCTGAAGGATACACTACCACCATATTTGTTTATTTAGTTTATATTCCACCTAAAAACTAGTGGGAGGTCATTTTTAACCATCCAAAAGCATCTGTTTTCATTTTTTGGATACAATTATGTGAATACTAATGTTGATCTTGCTCATACATCTACTAATGTTATAGAAATGATACAGCCAGCAAAAGGATCTATAGTACATGGTCAGTTATTCTGAGGAGTTAGGACTAAAGAAACATTCTCTTACCTTAGATACCTCACAGCATTATTTCTGATATTATAATACAAAGCATTTCTTATTTGTAAAGATGCTAATTAAATCATGCTGACATAGATGTGATTAGTCCCTTTGTACACTACAGTTCTCTTCAGTTTTCCTCATGTCTCCATGATTCCAGTATGACTAATCCCTTTGTATACTACAGTTCTGTTCAGTTTTCCTCTTGTTCCCTTGATTCCGATGTGACTAATCCCTTTGTACACTACAGTTCTGTTCAGTTTTCCTCATGTTCCCTTGATTCCTCATTTTCTTCATCTCTGTATACAGCTGGTAAACGCTGACACTCCATGGAAGAGCAACTGGCTGCATCATTCTTGGATGTCCAGACTCTGCAGGAGAAATTGTATAAATTATTAAATGTGCACACATCCCATCATCATCTGTTTATGTTAAGCTGGATAAAGAACTAAAATTATCCTGCAGTTCAGCTCAAGAATCTTTACCCCATAGGCAGAAGAGCTGAGCCCCTAATTTCGCTCTGTTTCTACATGGTAATAAGAGTATCTGTTTTTCTTGTGTATCTCTGCCAAAAGGCATCTTTGATTTTTATTGTTGTGTAATGCATCCTCTCCTTCTGTTACTTGCTTTCTATCTGTGTTAAATGTAAAAGATTGATTTGTTTTTTGTACCAGTTTACTTACTCAATTTATACTGCTTTTGACATTAATTTGAGCGGTATATCAAATTCTAACAAAACCTCACCAGAATGATATGAATTAAGACGTGGATTTTAGAAAAGGCATACAAATCAGAATTGAGACATTCAAAGTGGGATGTCTCAAGTTTGGCTAGTGTAGAGTAGGATCTGCTGACATAGATCCTGTTTTAAAATACATGGAAAAATGGATATTTATGCACTGGTTACATGTGGCAGGAGCAGCCATTTTAGAACCATAAACAAAATATCGATAGGGCGAAAACAGGCACATAAATGTTTCTGCCAACATACATGTTTATGTGGCGAAACAAATGTTTGACAGCCATTTTGAAAATATAAATGTTTATTTTCTCTAAGCTGTCCCAGAATCTAGTATCTCTTGCCAGTTTTGCATTCTAAGAGGATAGAAGCCACTGGGGGATTAAAGGATCCTGCTCAGTGTGCAGAGGTGGATAATAAAGCAAATAGAGTGTTAGGAATTATTAGGAAAGGAATGGAAAGCAAAAATGAAGATGTTATAATGCCTTTGTATCACTCCATGGTGTGACCTCACCACGAATATAGTGTGCAACTCTGGTCACCGCATCTCAAAAAAGATATAGCAGAATTAGAAGAGGAACAAAAAAGGGTGATAACGATAAAGGGGATGGGACGACTTCCCTATGAAGAAAGGCTAAAGCAGCTACGACTCTTCAGCTTGGAGAAGAGACGGCTGATGGGAAGACATGATAGAGGTCCATAAACTACTGAGTGGAGTGGGACGGGGTAGATGTAACTCACTTGTTTACTCTTTCCAAACATACAAGGATTAGAGGGCACAGAAGGAAGCTACTAAATAGCACATTTAAAACAAATTTGAGAAAATATTTCTTCACTCAATGTGTAATTAAACCCTGGAATTTGTTGCCAGAGAATGTGGTACAAGCAGTTAGCTTAGCAGGGTTTAAAAAAGGTTTGGATCATTTCCTGAAAGGAAAGTCCACAAGCCATTATTAAGATGGACTTGGAAAAATCCACTGCTTATTTCTAAGATAAAGCAGCATAAAATCTGTTTTGCTGTTCTGGGATCTTGCCAGGTACTTGCAACCTGGATTGGCCATTGTTAGAAACAGAATAGTGGACTTGATGGACCTTCAGTCTGTCCCAGTATGGCAGCCTTTGATACGGTCCCCCACAGAAGACTCGTGAATAAGCTGAAAGGGTTGAACTTAGGACTGAAAGTGGTGAACTGGATAAGAAACTGGCTGACTGACAGGTGGCAGAGGGTGGTGGTAAATGGAATCCGCTCGGAGGAAAGAAAGGTGAGCAGTGGAGTTCCTCAGGGGTCGGTGCTGGGGCCTGTTCTGTTTAATATATTTGTGGGTGATATTGCTGAAGAGTTGGAAGGAAAGGTAACATAGTAATATAGTAGATAACGGCAGAAAAAGACCTGCACGGTTCATCCAGTCTGCCCAACAAGATAAACATATGTGTAAACCTTACCTTGATTTGTACCTGCCTTATTCAGGTCACCTACCGTACAAGTCTGCGCAGCAGTACTTTCCGCCTCCCAACCACCAGTCCCACCTCCCATCACCGGCTTTGGCACAGACCGTATAAGTCTGCCCTCCACTATCCTCGCCTCCCAACCACCAACCCCTCTTCCCCCCACCTGCTCCGCCACCCAATTTCGGCTAAGCTTCTGAGGATCCATTCCTTCTGCACAGGATTCCTTTATGCATATCCCACGCATGTTTGAATTCCGTTACTGTTTTCATCTCCACCACCTCCCGCGGGAGGGCATTCCAAGCATCCACCACCCTCTCCGTGAAAAAATACTTCCTGACATCTTTCCTGAGGCTGCCCCCCTTCAACCTCATTTCATGTCCTCTCGTTCTACCGCCTTCCCATCTCCGGAAAAGATTTGTTTGCAGATTAATACCTTTCAAATATTTGAACGGCTGTATCATATCACCCCTGTTCCTCCTTTCCTCCAGGGTATACATGTTCAGGTCAGCAAGTCTCTCCTCATACGTCTTGGAACGCAAATCCCGTACCATTCTCGTAGCTTTTCTTTGCACCGCTTCCATTTTTTTAACATCCTTCACAAGGTACGGCCTCCAAAACTGAACACAATACTCCAGGTGGGGCCTGACCAACGACTTGTACAGGGGCATCAACACTTCCTTTCTTCTGCTGATCACACCTCTCTCTATACAGCCTAGCAACCTACTCGCTACAGCCACCGCCTTGTCACACTGTTTCGTCGCCTTCAGATCCTCGGATACTATCACCCCAAGATCCCTCTCCCCCTCAGTACCTATCAGACTCTCACTGCCTAGGAAAGGGATGCCTTTTAGCGGCTGACACGAAAATAGCCAATAGAGTAGATACCCTAGATGGATTAGAAAAATGAGAAGGGCTCTCCGAACCTTAGAAGAATGGTCGAGGGTCTGGCAGTTAAAATTTAATTGATGAACTGTTACAGAAACCAAGTGGTGATTAACATATTAACATTGCAAAAAAGAAAAAATAATAAAAATAAAATAAAATCTGCCCTGGCACCGCAATTTTCTAAGCTCTCCGAGCAAATAGCGGGAATGGAAACGCGCTTAGATGAAACGACCCGAAGGACCGGGGAATTAGAAGTGCGAGTTTCTGAAATCGAAGATACTGAATCAGCCAAGGCGTCCAAGATAAAAGACCTGTGGCGTGAGCTCGGAGCTCTCACCCAGCATCTTGACGACCTGGAAAACAGATCTAGGAGGTCGAACCTCCGAATAATTGGAGTACCTGAGTCGGTTCCGGACTGCTCCCTCTCCTTTCAACTCGAGCGCTGGCTCAAGACAGAATTCGCACTCTGATAGTGTAGGGCCGTTGTGCCTGGAGCGCGCACACCGATTGGGGAAGCGGAACAATACAGGAACAAGGCCAAGGGCCGTAATTGTAAAGGTACATAACTTTGTACACAAAGAAGAAATCTTGCGAGGGGCCCGATCAAAGTGGGCCACACTGACTTTTGAAGGCTCGCCTATAAAAGTATTCCAGGACTATTCCATAGCAGTGCAAGAGAGGCGGAGGGGCTTTGGGCCTATCTGCCGACGCTTGGTAACTGACAAACAACGATTTATGCTGCTATATCCAGCGCTGCTAAAGGTGCAAATTGACGGCACGTGGAGAACTTTTGCAACGCCACAAGAAGCACAACGAGGACTAAAATATGATAACACCATGGACTCAGAACAAGGTTGAGGATTCATAGCACGTGGTAGACAAACCAACAGAGGCCAAATTTGAAACAGGCACTCCTGATGAAAGGGAAGACATCCAAAATGCAGGACATTGAGTTAAGTTCACTAGAATTCTGGTTCACATATGTTGTTCATGTAAGTTTGTTTTCAGCTAATAATATGTGCAGATAAGCTATATACACATAGAGGCTTCGTTCCCTAAGATATGATTCAAGGTGGGGGGGGGGGGCAGCCCACCATCATTAGATCTACATTCCCCTAACCGATGTTCGGGAAGGAGAGTGAGGGGCTAATGGCAGGGAAGTATGGAGGGTTGGGCGGGCAGGGAATGGAAGGGAGGGAAGGAAGGAGGGGGGAGGTAGGGAGGGGAAGAGGAGGATAAAATGCAAGGCACGCATGGCGAAGTTAAAGGAATGTGGACCCATTGTGGAAGATAGATATAGACCATACAAAAAAAAAAAGGGGTTGTGGGACCATTGAGACAGCAAGAATTCACGGAGTCTGGCGATGGGAAGGGGAGAGTTGCCACGGTGAGCTGGGCACCGGGGGCTAAACTAAAAAGAAATAACCTGACAGTTAGACACTTGATCCCAATACACACCTAAGGCTACGTCAACTAGGTTCCTGACGTGGAACGTGGGAGGTATCACAACACCAGTAAAAAGAACTAAGATCCTAGCAGCCTTAAAGCGTCATAAAGCAGACGTAGCCTGCCTGCAAGAAACACGATTAACCCCAGAGGAACACCAAAAGCTAAAGCGAGGTTGGGTGGGAGAAGTGCATGCTACAGCAGCTGAGGGAAGAAAGCGAGGAGTAGCGATTTTAATTCGCAAAGGCCTAGTGGCTAAATCCCAACTAATAACCAGTGACCCACAGGGGGGGTTCATAATCATCCGCTTATGGTTACATCACAAAGAATATTTGGTAGTGGCGGTATATGGACCAAACTTGTATAATAAGTCCTTCTATGACCAGATAGTACAAACATGCCTACTTTATAGATCTCTCCCATTGTTAGTTTTGGGTGACTTTAACCTAGTAGCGGATCCAACGCTGGATTGCTCAACGCCTAGGCGTGCAGCACGGGGGGGACCTAGTGCCAGAGCTCTGCATCACTTCATGCAAGAGCTCCATGTCGTAGATGCATGGCGGACTTTACACCCAGAAGAGCGGGAATATACACATTTGTCAAGAGCGCATGGCACTTTTTCTAGAATAGATTACATCCTAATAGACAAGAAAATATTCTCCCAGGTGGAGGAAGTGGAAATCGGACCAGAAGAGGTAACAGATCACGCGATGGTGTGGGTAGACCTGAAAGTAACAGAGAAAGGTCACGGTGCTGTGGGGTGGCGGTTCCCGTCCTATCTAACCTCGAACAGAGACTTCCAAAGTTATGTACAAGGGAAGTGGGCAGAGTTTGCAGAACTTAATTCAGAGTATAAGGACCGCCCTGCTATTTTCTGGCCAGCAGCAAAAGCAGTTATTCGGGGCAACATTACTGCATACACAGCAAGACGAGAGCGCAGACTGACGGGGGCCATTGTCAATCTGGAGAAAAAGTTCCAAAAAGCGAAACGTAGATTTATTCAAACCCCTAGTACCCAACACAAAGAACAAATGCAAACTGCACAAATAGCGTTAAATACCTTGCTTCAGGAGAGAGCTGCCAGGGCATTACTCTTTAGGAAATACAAACTCCAGAGGTTTGGTAACAGAACAGGGACATTGCTGGCGAGCCTGGTCAAATATAAGGGAGGACCCCGTGTAATAACAGCGGTAAAGAACAGAAAGGAAGAGGTTCAACACAAAAGAGAGAACATAGCACAGGTTTTCCAAGAGTTCTTTAGCTCAATGTATAAGCAGGGGCTCCCGCCAGATAGAGAAGCCATTCATAACTATCTCCGAAAAGCAGGTATGGAACAATTGACGAGTGAGGAGGCAAGGGCCCTAGAAATCCCTATGTCAGGGAAAGAGCTGCAAGAATTTATTAAATCTTTGCCTCTGCACTCAGCTCCTGGCCCTGATGGCTATACAAGTGAGTTTTATAAAATCCTGGGACCCTTGGTAACAGGAGCCCTTCAAGACTATTTTGAAGAGGTGGTACGCCAGCAAACGTTCCCAGCGCATGCGAACGAGGCTCTCATAACCTTACTTTTAAAACCAGGGAGACCAGACACACAAGCGGATTCCTACAGGCCAATCTCCTTAATAAACGTTGACGTTAAAATCCTGGCCAAATTGCTCTCCAATAGACTCCATACATATCTTCCTCGCTTAATAAACCCAGCCCAGGTAGGGTTTGTTTGGAACCGACAGTCAGTAGTTAATGTGCGGCGACTACTACTAGCTATGGGACACTGCCAACACTCAAAGACTCAGTCAGTGCTAGTTAGCTTAGATGCCGAGAAGGCTTTTGACTCTGTAGACTGGGATTACTTGTTTGAGGCACTTTATTTCCTTGGGATTCGGGGATGGGTACAACGGGCGATTCAGGCCTTATATTCTCACCCGACAGCCGCAGTGCTAGTGAATGGAACTCGCACCCCACAATTCCCCATAGCACGAGGAACCAGGCAGGGATGCCCCCTCTCCCCCGCACTGTTTTTATTAGCGATCGAACCTCTGTTGAGGACCCTAGTTAGGGAGTCAGGCATTCCAGGGGTGGAGGTAGGAGGGGACAATGTTAAGGTGATGGCCTTTGCTGATGATCTTTTGATAGTGACAACACGACCCGAAATATCAGTCTCCACGTTAATTCAATGCACATCTGCCTTTGGAGGCCTCTCAGGTTTCAAGGTAAATTTGCAGAAATCTAACATTATGCAGGTGTTCCCTCAGGGGGTGGAGTCATGGGTAGCCAATGACCTTCAGTTGAAACCGCGGACAACAATTAAATACTTAGGGGTACACATCCCATAAGATCTGTCTAAATTATATGACTCCAATGTCCCCAGGTTACTATCAGAAATGATAACAAAACTGGCACGGTGGCAGGGGCTCCCCATTTCATTGTTAGGACGCATAGCTTTATACAACATGATGGTAATACCATGCTGGTTATATGTATTTCAAATGTTACCAATATACTTAAAGGGTATAGATGAAAAAAAGTTGACTCTTGCTCTGACAAAATTTCTGTGGCGAGGGAAGAAACCCAGGCTATCTTTGGACATGGTAAGCTCCCCAAGAGAGTATGGAGGATTGGGACTTGAACATCAAATCATTAACCATAGCCTGTGCTATGAGACATTTAAACGACTGGTTTAGAAGCACTACAGATTTTTCAGCAACAAAAATTGAACTGGAGTTGTTCAGCCCATATCATTTTAGCAGTTTACTCCATGGATTACAATGCAAAATATCACAAACGTTGGAGATATCTCACATCTTGCCTACTGCCCAGAAGACCTGGAGGTGGCTATGTAAATTGCATCACTGCTCTTACAAAGTGACTCCACTTTTGCCACTAGGAGGAAACCCGGAATTTCCACCAGGTGCCCTATACACTATATTTACTAGATGGACAAAACAAGGAGTCACGTATCTACAACCCATACTTACGGAGAATGGGAGACTACAATCTTATGTGCAACTACAAGGCCTAAAACTTCTAGGGCCTAAAGACCAGTTTCACTACTGGCAACTAAAACAGTATGTGACCAGTTTGCCCTGGGAGGCACTTGCAGAGGACATTCAAGAGGAACTACCCACAGCTTTGTCCTTGAACTCACAGCAGAAGGTACCATTATCATACCACCACAGACATATAAAAGACACCAAGTCGGAACTGGACTATGCTAAGTATGCTAGAGACTGGAGTAAGGAGCTATCGGTGCAGGTATCTCCTAGCATGTTTAAGGAGCATGTGTTGACATTAAAACAAACAACTAATTGGGCCGTGTACTGGGAGTCCCAATACCGGTTTGCCCTCCGGCTTTATGTTCCACCCCGACGGACTTTCCACATGGGCTTATCTCCGGACGGGGCTTGCCCCAAGTGTGGAGAGGATGGAGCAACTCTGGGGCACATGTTCTGGAGTTGTCCCCGAGTTGTGCAGTTCTGGACTAGCCTAGTTAGGCAAATAGCGAAACTGTGGAGGACAAGATGGACATACGCGCCCTTACTATTATTTGGCAAGCCGCAGCTCAGCAGGCCAAGACCTAAAGGCTATTCTGACTTTGTGAAAAGAGCCATCATGATGGCAAAGAAAAAGTGAATGATACATACCTGTAGCAGGTGTTCTCCGAGGACAGCAGGCTGATTGTTCTCACGACTGGGTTGACGTCCACGGCAGCCCTCACCAACTGGAACAAAACTTCGCGGGCGGTCCCGCACGCAGGGCACGCCCACCGCGCATGCGCGGCCGTCTTCCCGCCCGTGCGTGACCGTTCCCGCTCAGTTGAATGACAAGCAAAAATGATCAAAAACGCAACTCCAAAGGGGAGGAGGGAGGGTAGGTGAGAACAATCAGCCTGCTGTCCTCGGAGAACACCTGCTACAGGTATGTATCATTCACTTTCTCCGAGGACAAGCAGGCTGCTTGTTCTCATGACTGGGGTATCCCTAGCTCTCAGGCTCACTCAAAACAAGAACCCAGGTCAATTTAACCTCGCAATGGCGAGGGTACAACAGAAAATTGACCTACGAAGAACAACTAACTGAGAGTGCAGCCTGACCAGAATAAATTCGGGTCCTAGAGGGTGGAGTTGGATTTACACCCCAAACAGATTCTGCAGCATTGACTGCCCAAACCGACTGCCGCGTCGGGTATCCTGCTGGAGGCAGTAATGTGATGTGAATGTGTGGACAGATGACCACGTCGCAGCCTTGCAAATCTCTTCAATAGTGGCTGACTTCAAGTGAGCCACCGACGCTGCCATGGCTCTGACACTATGAGCCGTGACATGGCCCTCTAGAGTCAGCCCAGCCTGGGCATAAGTGAAGGAAATGCAATCTGCTAGCCAACTGGAGATGGTGTGTTTCCCGACAGCGACCCCTATCCTGTTAGGGTCAAAAGAAACAAACAATTGGGTGGACTGTCTGTGGGGCTGTGTCCGCTCCAAGTAGAAGGCCAATGCTCTCTTGCAGTCCAATGTGTGCAACTGACGTTCAGCAGGGCGGGTATGCGGTCTGGGAAAGAATGTTGGCAAGACAATTGACTGGTTAAGATGGAACTCCGACACCACCTTCGGCAAGAACTTAGGGTGAGTGCGGAGCACTACTCTGTTATGATGAAATTTAGTATACGGAGCATGAGCTACCAGGGCTTGAAGCTCGCTGACCCTACGAGCTGAAGTAACTGCCACCAAGAAAATGACCTTCCAGGTCAAGTACTTCAGATGGCAGGAATTCAGTGGCTCAAAAGGAGGTTTCATCAGCTGGGTGAGGACGACGTTGAGATCCCATGACACTGCAGGAGGCTTGATAGGGGGCTTTGACAAAAGCAAGCCTCTCATGAATCGAACGACTAAAGGCTCTCCAGAGATGGCTTTACCCTCTACACGATAATGGTAAGCACTAATCGCACTAAGGTGATTCCTTACTGAGTTGGTCTTGAGGCCAGACTCCGATAAGTGCAGAAGGTATTCAAGCAGGTTCTGTGCAGGACAAGAACGAGGTTCTAGGGCCTTGCTCTCACACCAAACGACAAACCTCTTCCACTTGAAAAAGTAACTCTTTTTAGTGGAATCCTTCCTAGAGGCAAGCAAGACACGGGAGACACCCTCAGACAAACCCAACGAAGCGAAATCTACGCCCTCAACATCCAGGCCGTGAGAGCCAGAGACTGGAGGTTGGGGTGCAGAAGCGCTCCGTCGTTCTGCGAAATGAGGGTCGGAAAACACTCCAATCTCCACGGTTCTTCGGAGGACAACTCCAGAAGTAGAGGGAACCAGATCTGACGGGGCCAAAAAGGCGCTATCAGAATCATGGTGCCGTGGTCTCGCTTGAGCTTCAGTAAGGTCTTCCCCACCAAAGGTATGGGAGGATAAGCATACAGGAGGCCGGTCCCCCAATGGAGGAGAAAGGCATCCGACGCTAGTCTGCCGTGTGCCTGTAGTCTGGAACAGAACAGAGGCAACTTGTGGTTGGCCTGAGAGGCGAAAAGGTCCACCGAGGGAGTGCCCCACTCTTGGAAGATCTTGCGTACCACTCTGGAATGGAGCGACCACTCGTGCGGTTGCATGACTCTGCTCAGTCTGTCGACCAGACTGTTGTTTACGCCTGCCAGGTATGTGGCTTGGAGAAGCATGCCGAACTGGCAGGCCCAACACCACATCCCGACGGCTTCCTGACACAGGGGGCGAGATCCGGTGCCCCCCTGCTTGTTGATGTAATACATTGCAACCTGATTGTCTGTCTGAATTTGGATAATTTGACAGGACAGCCGATCTCTGAAAGCCTTCAGTGCGTTCCAGACCGCTCGGAGCTCCAGGAGGTTGATCTGAAGATCCTTTTCCTGGAGGGACCACAGTCCTTGGGTGTGAAGCCCATCGACATGAGCCCCCCCAGCCCAGGAGAGACGCATCCGTCGTTAGCACTTTCGTGGGCTGTGGAATTTGGAATGGGCGCCCCAAGGTCAAATTGGTCCGAATGGTCCACCAGCGCAGTGAATTGCGGCAGCTGGTGGAGAGGCGGATGACATCTTCTAGATTCCCGGTGGCTTGAAACCACTGGGAAGCTAGGGTCCATTGAGCAGATCTCATGTGAAGACGAGCCATGGGAGTCACATGAACTGTGGAGGCCATATGACCCAGAAGTCTCAACATCTGCCGAGCTGTGATCTGCTGAGACGCTCTGGTCTGGGAAGCCAGGGACAGGAGGTTGTTGGCCCTCGCTTCTGGAAGGAAGGCCTGAGCCGTCTGAGTATTCAGCAGAGCTCCTATGAATTCCAGAGATTGGGCAGGTTGGAGATGGGACTTTGGGTAGTTTCTGAGGAAAGGGGGAGTAGGAGGAGTAGGCTCTTGAACAACACCAGTAGGCGACGTAGGTAGGAACAATCTCTTTATTTAATTATACACTCGACTCAACTTTGGGTAGTTTATCACAAACCCCAGCAGCTCCAGGAGGCGAATAGTGCAGTGCATGGACCGGAGAGCTCCCGCCTCCGAGGTGTTCTTGACCAGCCAATCGTCGAGATATGGGAACACGTGCACTCCCAGCTTGCATAGATACGCCGCTACCACCACTAGGCACTTTGTAAACACCCGTGGGGCAGAGGCGAGCACAAAGGGCAGCACACAATACTGAAAGTGCCGTGCGCCCAGGCGGAATCTGAGATACTGTGAGCTGGCAGTATCGGGATGTGAGTGTATGCGTCCTTTAAATCCAGGGAACATAGCCAATCGTTTTTCTGAATCATTGGCAGAAGGGTGCCCAAGGAAAGCATCCTGAACTTTTCTTTGACCAGGAATTTGTTCAGGCCTCTCAGGTCTAGGATGGGGCGAATCCCCCCTGTTTTCTTTTCCACAAGGAAGTACCTGGAATAGAATCCCTGCCCTTCCTGCCCGGGTGGTACGGGCTCGACTGCATTGGCGCTGAGAAGGGCGGAGAGTTCCTCTGCAAGTACCTGCTTGTGATGGGAGCTGAAGGATTGAGCTCCCGGAGGACAATTTGGTGGAAGGGAGGCCAAATTTAGGGCGTATCCGCACCGCACTATTTGGAGAACCCACTGGTCAGAGGTTATGAGAGGCCACCTTTGGTGAAAAAATTTTAACCTCCCCCCGACCGGCAGATCGTCCGGTACGGACACTTTGAGGGCGCCTATGTTCCCATGGATCCAGTCAAAAGCCCGTCCCCGGCTTTTGCTGTGGAGGCGCAGGGGGCTGCTTAGGCGCACGCTGTTGACGAGAACGAGCGCGCTGGGACTGTCCCTGTGCCTGACGAGGCCTTCGGGCCGGCTGGGTGTACCTACGCTTGTTAAAGGCGTAGGGCGCAGCCTGCCGGGCCCGGGAAAAACGTCCACCTGCTGAGGTGGATGCTGAAGGCGCCCCGTGGGAGAGCTTGTCGAGGGCGGTTTCCCGCTGATGCAGTTGGTCTACCAGCTGCTCGACCTTCTCACCAAAAATATTATCCCCCCGGCAAGGGACGTCGGCCAGTCTCTGCTGGGTGCGGTTGTCCAGGTCAGAGGCACGCAGCCATGACAGCCTGCGCATCACTATACCTTGGGCCGCAGCACGAGAAGCCACGTCACAGGTGTCATATATACCCCTGGACAGGAACTTTCTGCACGCCTTCACAGCTGCCTGACCACCTCCTGAAAAGGCCTGGACTGCTCCGGCGGGAGCTTGTCAACCAGGTCCGCCAGTTGCGTCACATTATTCCGCATGTGGATGCTCGTGTAGAGCTGGTAAGACTGGATGCGGGTCACGAGCATGGAAGATTGGTAGGCCTTCCTCCCAAACGAGTCCAGAGTGCGAGACTCCCGCCCCGGGGGCGCCGAGGCGGTATCCCTCGAACTCCGTGCCCTCTTGAGAGCAGAGTCCACGACCGCCGAGTCATGAGGCAATTGGGGCCGCATTAACTCTGGGTCCAAGTGGATTCTGTATTGAGACTCTGCTTTCTTGGGGATGGTGGGATTAGATAGTGGTCTCAACCAGTTCCGAAGCAGTGTCTCTTTGAGGACATTGTGCAACGGCACCATGGAGGACTCTCTAGGTGGTGATGGATAGTCGAGGACCTCGAGCATCTCAGCCCTCGGCTCATCCACAGAGACCACGGGAAAGGGAATGCAAATAGACATATCCCTGACGAAGGAGGCAAAGGAGAGGCTCTCAGGTGGCGAGAGCTTTCTCTCTGGTGAAGGAGTGGGGTCGGAGGGAAGGCCCACAGACTCCTCTGAGGAGAAATATCTGGGGTCCTCCTCCTCCCCCCACGAGGCCTCTTCCTCGGTGTCGGACATGAGCTCGTGCAGCTCAGTCCTCAACCGGGCCCGGCTCGACGTCGAGGCACCGAGGCCTCGGTGGCGTCGTCGAGCGGTGGACTCCCGCGCCGGCGGGGATGAAGCTCCCTCCATCGACGTCGACGGGGACTCCACCTGCGTGGCGGTCGAGACCTGGCGTTGGCGTCGAAGGCCTCGGCACCGGGCTAGAGCACACCGGCGCCACAGTCAACGGCGCCGAGGGCGCAAGCACCCCCGGCGCCGGCACAGTCTGGCACATCAGCCCTTCCAGAATCCCCGGAAGGATGGCTCGGAGGCACTCGTCCAGGCCTGCTGTCGGGAAAGGCGAGGGGACCGGTAGAGGCGTCGGTGCCGGAAGCTGTTCGGGTCCAGGAGACTGCACCGAAGTGCTGGAACCCTGACGTGGCGGTACCTCTACTACAGAGGGGGACCTCTCCTCTCAACGCTGCCGCTTCCTCGGCGTCGACTCATCCCCGGCGCCGGCAGCCAGATGCGTCGTGGGCGACCGATGACGGTGCTTCTTCGCCTTTTTGCGGTGCCCGTCATCGGCGCTTGGTGGAACTGAGGAGGTCGATCCCCCTCGGCCTCGAGTCTGACAGGGTTCGGTCCCAAGGGCCCTGGGCAGAGGGAGTGACCGGGGCCGATTGCCCCCGCGGCTTCTCACCCCTGCCTTCACCGGGGGACCGGCGGGCCGACGGGACCTGTGCTCCTGGGGTCGATGCCATCGGTTCCGATTTCTTGGACATCGATACCGGTACCGAAGAACCGGCCGTCGATACCGATGCCATCGAAGTCGACGTCGAGGGGCCTGCGCAAGTTCCAAAAAGACGGTCCTGAAGAACTTGCCTCGCTACCTGTGTCCGTTTCCGGAGACCGAGACACAAAGTAAACATCTTGGTATCGTGCTCCGGCCCGAGGCACTGGAGGCACCAAGCGTGAGTGTCGGTCTGCGAGATATGCCGGCCGTACCGACCACACTTTTTAAATCCACTCGGGACCTTCGAGGACATCGACGGAAAAATCGCGTCGGCGAAGTCAAAGTCATCGATGGTGGCGGTAAAATTCACACCTCGAAAATAAATCGACCGCGCGGCCACAAGGCCGCAACGCGAGGCCCCAGCTAAGAGATGAGGGAAAACAAAGTTCAGCGTTTTTTTTTTTAACTAAATAGAAAAAACGGAGAACAACGAAAAGAGAAAAAGAGAAAATTCGCGGCGAAAGCGCGATCCGGTTTCCGGGGCTGACAGAGAGAGAGACGAACACGGCTCTCTCCAGCGCGGAAAAGAAAAGACTGAGCGGGAACGGTCACGCACGGGCGGGAAGACGGCCGCGCATGCGCGGTGGGCGTGCCCTGCGTGCGGGACCGCCCGCGAAGTTTTGTTCCGGTTGGTGGGGGCTGCCGTGGACGTCAACCCAGTCGTGAGAACAAGCAGCCTGCTTGTCCGCGGAGAACTATCTTAACAGACTGGATGGAGGTAAAAGGACCATCGATTCAGGTATGGAGAACTCAAATGATACTTCTGATGAGGTTGGAGAGACTAGCATGCAAGGAAAAGCCTTGCACAGAGCTTGATTTATTCATAGACAGATGGAGCCCATTCCTAGGCACAATGCCCTCAGAGGCAAGAAGCCAATTATTGAATATGTAATTATGTGTCATTGCTGTACACCTAGAATATTAATAACCAGGGGAGTAAGAGATGGGTTAGAGGGAAGGGAGGGGAGAATAGGGAAGGGAGGGGAAGGGGTAAGATAGAGTAGGGAAAGGTATAAAACGATGGTAGATGTTGTCTTAGTGGAAGAATGTTTGATTGTATTGTTTCATACCATCAATAAAAAAAAAATGATTTAAACATAAAAAAAAATAAAATAAAAAAATTCCTTTATATAATATTAATTTGTGCTCAGTTTTTTTGGTGTATTACAATGACCCAAAGATTTGAGATATATATATATAAACACCTTCCCCTGGCTGCTGCCCTCCCAAACGCAGGGCTGCCTGGCGCTGCAGCCAGGCAGCTCTCGGATGGTCCCTCCACTCCTTCCCACCCTCAGCTCCCCGATCGACAGCTCTCCTCTCTGTTCCTCCCCCCCCCCCCCCCCCGCACGTGTTTAACCCTTTTTACTTTCAGGCACAGCAATGGCAGTGAAGAGGACAACACAGCGGGCTCGCCTCCAGCTTCTCCCTTCCCTCACACAGTGCCACGCCTTCTGCAATGATGCATTTCCTGTTTCCGCGAGGGCGGGACACTGTGAGGGAAGGGAGAAGCTGGAGGCGAGCCCGGTGTGTTGTCTTCTTCACTGCCATCGCTGTGCTTGAAAGTAAAAGGGTTAAACACGCGGGGGAAGGAACGGAGAGGAGGGCTGTTGGGGAGCTGAGAGAGGGCAGGGAGAGTCACTGGACACGGATGGGAGGGGAGGGCAGGAGGAGAGAAGAGATTGCTGGACATGGATGGATGGAGGGGAGGGTAGGGGACAGAGGAGAATTGCTGGTCATGGATGGATGGAGGGGGCAGGGGAGAATGGAGAGTTGCTGGGCATGGGTGGATGGAGGGGATGGCAGGGGAGAATGGAGAGTTGCTGGACATGGATGGATGGAGAGGATGGCAGGGGAGAATGGAGAGTTGCTGACATGGATGGATGAATGGGGGCAGGGGAGAGGAAATTTGCTGGATATGGGTGGATGGAGGAGAGGGTAGAGGAGAATGGAGAGTTCCTGGACATGGAAGGAGGAGAGGGCAGGGGAGAGAGGAGAATTGCTGAACATGGATGGATGAATGGAGGGGGCAGGGGACAGAGGAAATTTGCTGGATATGGGTGAATGGAGGAGAGTACATAAGTAGTGCCATACTGGGAAAGACCAAAGGTCCATCTAGCCCAGCATCCTGTCACCGACAGTGGCCAATCCAGGTCAAGGGCACCTGGCACGCTCCCCAAACGTAAAAACATTCCAGACAAGTTATACCTAAAAATGCGGAATTTTTCCAAGTCCATTTAATAGCGGTAGAGGAGAATGGAGAGTTCCTGGACATGGAAGGAGGAGAGGGCAGGGGAGAATGGAGAGTTGCTGGACATGGATGGATGGAGGGGAGGGAAGTCAGGAAGGAGATGCACATGGATGGAGGGAAGAGAGGAGAGGAGAAATGCTGGATATGGATGGAGTGGAGGGCAGTTAAGAGAGAAGAAATGTTGGACAAGGATGGAGGGAAGGAAAGACAAAGGAAGGAGATGCACATGGATGGAGGGGAAGGGAGAGAGGAGAAATGCTGGACGTGGATGGAGTGGAGGGAAGACAGAGGAAGTAGATGCACAAAGCGAATAGAAAAACTAAATGATCAGACAACAAAGGTAGAAAAAAGTATTTTATTCAGAATTTATTAATTGGAATATGTCAGCTTTTGGAAATGTGCATCTGTGATATTTTGCATGTAAGTTTCAATTTTTTTTTAGTATTGCTGCATGCTGAGTCTGACTTCTTGAGGTAACTTTCCAGTTCAGTATTATGCCTTCATATCCCGCGCGAGGTGGTGGAAATGAAAACAGTAACGGAATTCAAACATGCCTGGGATAAGCATAAAGGAATCCTGTGCAGAAGGAATGGATCCTCAGGAGCTTAGTCGAGATCGGGAGGCAGGGCTGGTGGTTGGGAGGCGGGGATAGTGCTGGGCAGACTTATACGGTCTGTGCCAGAGCCAGTGGTGGGAGGCAGGACTGGTGGTTGGGAGGCAGGGATAGTGCTGGGCAGACTTATACGGTCTGTGCCAGAGCCGGTGGTGGGAGGCAGGGATAGTGCTAGGCAGACTTATACGGTCTGTGCCAGAGCCAGTGGTGGGAGGCAGGGATAGTGCTAGGCAGACTTATACAGTCTGTGCCAGAGCCGGTGGTGGGAGGCGGGGCTGGTGGTTGGGAGGCGGAGATAGTGCTGGGCAGACTTATATGGTCTGTGCCAGAGCCGGTGGTTGGGAGGCGGGGCTGGTAGTTGGGAGGTGGGGATAGTGCTGGCCAGACTTATATGGTCTGTGCCAGAGCCGGTGGTTGGGAGGCGGGGCTGGTAGTTGGGAGGTGGGGATAGTGCTGGCCAGACTATACGGTCTGTGCCCTGAAGAGCACAGGTACAAATCAAAGTAGGGTATACACAAAAAGTAGCACATATGAGTTGTCTTGTTGGGCAGACTGGATGGACCGTGCAGGTCTTTTTCTGCCGTCATCTACTATGTTACTGTGTCATGTGTTTTTCATGTGTGATCAAGGTGCAGTATTCTGCTAGCGTGTAATATTTTTGTTCACTAGGTTTGTACTGGTGTTTTAGAGCCCAGTGTAATTTCAGTGCTGCCTTTCCACGCATAAGGTTGTAGTTTGTCCTGTCCTTGGAATTAGTGCTGTTATGGTTTGGTAAGGTTATGAGTGTGTTTTTGCACAAATTTGTGTATACTGTTTTGCAGTGGAGAGATTGTGTGTTGGCTTTACTGAGGTGGCACCAAAACATCAGAAAGGGTGTAGAGTCTAAATCATAACACACTACCTCTTGAAGGATCTACATATGGTCGTTAATAAAAGGAGATCATTGTGAACACTATCCACCCTAAAAGAGTGTTTTGTGGCTCTGCATGAGAATTGTGATATTATGATCCCTTGTTTCATATTGTTGATGATCTGCATTTTCTGTATGGGTGGTATATTGGTGTATTAGGGTCTGCCCAGTGTAATATTTATTTATTTATTTGCTGCATGTGTACCCCACATTTTCCCACCTATTTGCAGGTTCAATGTGGCTTACATAGTACCGTCAAAGACGTTTGCCCAGTCGGTGGATAACAAATACAAAGTTGTATAGTGATCGTATGAGATATAAGTGGAGGGTCGGAATGGATGAAGATTGCGTGATGTCCTGTTCGATCATAGTCATGCTGTGTTGGTAGGTGAAGAGGATTACATGGGGTCGTTGGGGTAGGCCTTTTTGAAGAGATTGGTTTTTAGTGATTTCCTGAAGTTCAAGTGGTCGTGGATTGTTTTCACAGCTTTTGGGAGCCCATTCCATAGTTGTGCGCTTATGTAGGAGAAGCTGGCTGCGTAAGTTATTTTGTATTTCAGTCCTTTGCAATTTAGGTGTAGTGTAGGTTTAGGTAGGATCGTGATGATCTGACTTTGTTTCTTATTGGTAAGTCTATAAGGTCTGTCATGTATCCTGGGACTACGCCGTACATGATTTTGTGGACTAAGGTGCAGATTTTGAAGATGATCCGTTCTTTGATTGGGAGCCAATGCAACTTTTCTCGGAGGGGTTTGGCACTTTCGAAGCGTGTTTTGCTGAATATCAGCCTGGCTGCTGTATTTTAGGCGGTCTGGAGTTTTTTTTTATGAGTTGTTCTTTGCAGCCTGCATAGATTCCGTTGCAATAATCTGCTTGGCTTAGGACCATTGATTGTATTAGGTATCGAAAAGTTGCTCTTAAGAAGAAAGGTTTTAATCGTTTGAGCTTCCACATTAAATAGAACATTTTCTTTGTTACAGAGTTTACTTGGCTCTCGAGGGTAAGGTTTATTTATGTTACAGTAATGTTCTGAGTGTGTTTTTGCACAAATTTGTGCATAGTGTTGTGCAGTTGAGCGATTGTGGTTAGTATATGTTTTGAGCAACCACTTTATTCTTTGACATATGATGCATATCTAATGTCTAAATTTAATAAAAGGTATTAATTGTGACTATTTTATTTTTCTTAGGTTTTTTTTTTCTATGTTGTCAGACAATTATGGATATAAGCTCCACCCCTGGCCCCACCCCTAACCCCGCCCCTTTAGCCTCCCCAAACAGTTGGGCCACCAACCGCCTATGCTTACAATGCTGAGTGCTGATGGTCCCGGCGCCGATTCAAAATGGCCACCGAGAGTTGTTGGCCTCGTGAGACTTCAACTCTCAGCGGCCATTTTTAATTGGCGCCAGGAGGGACCGTCAGCACTCAGCATTGCAAGGAGAACAGTATGCAGGGCTGCGCTCTGGGCAGGAAAGAGGGGGCTCTTTCCTGCCCCGAAGAGGTCACTAGACCACCAGGGCAGTTGAGTAAGTAAGGAGAGGGGAGGCTAGGATAGGACACCATTAGGCCCACCTGCCAGCCTGCCCGGAAATCCGGACAAACGGGCAGGCTGGCAAAACCCGCCCGGTTGCCCAGCCATGTCCTCAAAAAGACGACATATCTGGGTAAAACCGGACAAATGGTAACCCTAGGCCAGGCCCTTGAAAAATCCATTTGGTGACCAGCTCTCTGTCTCGCAGAAGGCCGACCTAGAGCACTTGATACACCAGAATCAAGATGTGTTCTCTAGACTGCCAAGCTAGACCCACGTTGCAACTCATGATGTTTTCACCGAGCTGGGAGTGGTGCTTTTATAATGGCTTTGACCTTTTTGGTAATAATTGGTGTTATTTTATATAGTATAACGTTACTGCATGGGTGTGAATTATCAAAAGCACTTGTGCAAAATCTGTTAATAGAAATCCACAAAGTGAAAAATACTTCAAATAAATTATCAAAAGGAAGGAAAAAGCCTCAAAGAGCTTGAATCTAAGCAGATTAACAGATGGATCAAAATGATCTCTTACTCTTTCATCATCGGCTAAAAAAAACTTCCAATTGTTGATAAGAAAAGTGTAAAAACTTGATTAAATTCTAAAGCTCATAATATTATCAAATACCAAAAATAAAACAAGCAGTCCAACTCAACAAGATTTATCTTTAAAGAGTTGAATATGGTGCTAGCTGAAGGATATAAATGATATATATAAATGATTTAGAGATGGGAGTAACTAGCGAGGTAATTAAATTTGCTGATGAAACAAAGTTATTCAAAGTCGTTAACTCGCGACAGGATTGTGAAAAATTACAGAAGGACCTTACGAGACTGGGAGACTGGGCGGCTAGATGGCAGATGACGTTTAATGTGAGCAAGTGCAAGGTGATGCATGTGGGAAAAAAAAACCCGAATTATAGCTACGTCATGCAAGGTTCCACGTTAGGAGTTATGGACCAAGAAAGGGATCTGGGTGTCGTCGTCGATAATACACTGAAACCTTCTGCTCAGTGTGCTGCTGCGGCTCGGAAAGCGAATAGAATGTTGGGTATTATTAGGAAAGGTATGGAAAACAGGTGTGAGGATGTTATAATGTTGTTATATCGCTCCATGGTGCGACCGCACCTTGAGTATCGTGTTCAATTCTGGTCGCCGCATCTCAAGAAAGATATAGTGGAATTGGAAAAGGTGCAGCGAAGGGCGACTAAAATGATAGCGGGGATGGGACGACTTCCCTATGAAGAAAGACTAAGGAGGCTAGGGCTTTTCAGCTTGGAGAAGAGACGGCTGAGGGGAGACGTGATAGAGGTATATAAAATAATGAGTGGAGTGGAACAGGTGGATGTGAAGCATCTGTTCACGCTTTCAAAAAAATACTAGGACTAGGGGGCATGCGATGAAACTACAGTGTAGTAAATTTAAAACAAATCGGAGAAAAATTTTCTTCACCCAACGCGTAATTAAACTCTGGAATTCGTTGCCGGAGAACGTGGTGAAGGCGGTTAGCTTGGCAGAGTTTAAAAAGGGGTTAGACAGTTTCCTAAAGGACAAGTCCATAAACCGCTACTAAATGGACTTGGGAAAATCCACAATTCCAGGAATAACATGTATAGAATGTTTGTACGTTTGGGAAGCTTGCCAGGTGCCCTTGGCCTGGATTGGCCGCTGTCGTGGACAGGATGCTGGGCTCGATGGTCTTTTCCCAGTGTGGCATTACTTATGTACTTATGAACCAAGCCCAACCGCTGCTTCTCAGACAGTGTATACTGCCCTCGGGCCAAAGATGGCCAGTGTTTCGCTTCGCTGCGTCAGGGTCCCGAATGGTGAAAATTCTTAGACGTAGTATTCTGCGCAAGTTCCTAGGACTAAGCCTAAGAATTATATGCAAAAATGTTAGCAAACCGCTTGTCTACCATTATACCCAAAATGGTAGGAGACCATCAAGTAAGTCAGTTTCGTGAAGGGCCAAAATGCGGTTGCAAGTGTTGCTGGCAATAGAGTCGGCCAAAATGAGAGATATAGAGGCAATAAATTATTAGTTTTGACATAGAACGCGCTTTTGACACTGTCTCCTGGACTTATTTGTGGGATGTACTGACCCTCTTTGGCATTGTGGGCAATGTTTATAAGAGAATACAATTGCTTTACCGGCAGCCGATGGCTCAGGTTCTTGTCAATGGTGTCCTGACCCCATCCTTCCCAGTGGAAAGAGGCACCCACCAGGGATGTTCTCTATCTCTGATCTTATTCATCCTTTGCATGAAACCTCTGGCTTTAAAAATGTTAAGCTTAGATGTTGTCAGGGGTACACTTGTGGAGACTAAAGAGAAAAAATAGCATTTTTTGCTGATGATGTCTTGGCATTGGTCTCAGACCCCCAGAGATCACTACCAATACTGCTTTCCACTTGTTGAAGCAGTTTGGCTGTTTCTCAGTACTCTAAATTAATGCTGAAAAGTCTGAGACCTTGAGTCTGAGGGTAGGCTTGGAAAAGAGGTAGGAAGGGACCTTCCTTTTACGGTGGGTGGGCCCCCAACTTCGTTATTTGGGGCTCAAGTTCTCAAGGGACCTCTCCAGATTATATGCTCTAAATACGGACCACCTGCTGCAAGCAACAAAGGATTTGTGTAATAAATGGATGAACCTGCCCCTTACTTTCTGGGGTAGGATTCAGTTGGTAAAAATGACCCTTTTGCTCGTGGTTATACCTCATTCAACACCTCCCCTATGTTGATATGTAAAGATGTGCATACCTGGAATGGGTATGTTGGTCGCTTTGTGTGGGGTGGGCGGAAGCCACGAATAGCTCTTTGATGTCTACAGCTGGGAAAAGGTGACGGTGGTCTGGGACTTCCGGATCCGAGAGCTTATGCTATAGCCAGCCAGTTGCGATATGTTTGGGACTGGCTGTGTGGCACTAGCCTGTTTTGTGACCATCCCCTAGACAGCTCCATTTGATCCATGCGAGAGCCTGTAACCTTCCATTGAAATTAGGCAATTCTGTGCTCCTTCAGCCAATGCGAAGAGCATGGAGTGCCTTTAGGAAGCATTATGGGCTGCACTGTCATAGCTCTAGATATCTCCCGGTGATAGGTAATAGAGATTTTGAACCAGGTATGACTGATAAGGTTTATAAGAGGTGGGCACTTAACGGGTTAAAAAGGGGCAAGGCACGGCAAAAAAGGTGAAATTAGATCTTACCTGCTAATTTTCTTTCCTCTAGACCCTCCAGACCGGTCAAGACGCGTGGGTTATGTCCTCCTACCAGCAGAGGGAGACTGAGAAAACACTAAGCTTTTGAAGCCTGTATATATAACCTGTGCAGAACCTCCACTAGCCAGTATAACCCTGACAAAGCAGAGAAACAAAAAACACTAACAACAACTAGCAACCCTGTACGTGGTCACAGTAAACTGCAAAAACAAGAAACATCTTCCGCTCGCTCTTACGGAAACATGTTCCTTTGCCTTGATAAACAGTTGGGCTTCTACAGGTGGACTATCAAAGAAGAGCCCCACCTGTCCCAGACTCCTATCACAAAACAGCAATAAACAGTCTGCAATTAGAGAAACAACAATCTACAGCTGCCAAGAATTATCCAACAAACACACCTCCTGGCCTCCAATACAGACAGGGCGGGCTCTTGACCGGTCTGGAGGGTCTAGAGGAAAGAAAATTAGCAGGTAAGATCTAATTTCACCTTCCTCAGCGACCCTCCAGACCGGTCAAGACGCGTGGGACGTACCAGAGCAGTAACTAACTTACGGGAGGGACCTACTAAGGCCAGAGGTCAAAACTGCTGCCCCAAAGCGCACCTCGTCCTTTGCATGCACAGGAATCCTATAATGCTTCACACAGGAATGCAATGAAAACCAAACCGCAGCCCGACAAATATCTAACGGAAAAATCATATTATTCTCCGCCCACGAGGCTGCCATTCCCCTAGTGGAATGAGCAGACCAGCCCCTAGGCACCACAGGACCCTTCAAGTAAGCAGATGCAACTGCCTCCTTCAACCACCGTGCTATGGTCACCTTAGGAGCCGCTGCACCCTTCTTTGGGCCACCATGAAGAATGAACAAACGGTCAGAGGCTCTGAAGTCCTGAGTTCCAGAGAGATAACAACTCAAAACTCTCCTGACATCCAGCTTGGCAATACCACGCTGCTCCGAATCTCCAGCCATATCATCCAACACTGGCAGAGAGATGACCTGATTAACATGGAACTCGGAACCACCTTGGGCAAAAAAGGAAAGCACCGTCCGCAACGAAACCTTTCCCTCAGAAAAGGACAAAAATGGTTCCCTACAAGACAAAGCCTGAAGCTCTGAAACCCTCCATGCTGAAGTAATCGCCACAAACAAGACCGTCTTTAAAGATAAATCCTTACAAGATGCCGATACCAGAGGCCCAAACGGAGGCCTGATCAAAGCATCCAAAACTAGCTTCAAATCCCACGGAGGCACCATCCGTCACTGAGGCGGACGCAGCAACTTAACACCCTTCAAAAAACGCACTACCTCAGGCACAGAAGCGAAGGACTTTCACTGAAGCTTCCCACGAAAACATGACAAAGCTGCCACCTGAACCTTCAGTGTAGACAAGGCCAGACCCCTATCAACACCATCGTGCAAAAATTCCAAAACTTCCGCTACCGAAGAGCGAAACGGCCGAACCCGATGGTCTTCACACCAGTGTTCAAAGATTCTCCAAACCCGGACATACGCCAAGGAAGTGGATCGTCTACGGGAACTCAACATCGTAGCAAAGCCACTGGACGAAAGCCCCTTCTTCAACTTGTGCCGCTCAAGAGCCAAGCCGTAAGCGAAAACCGAGCCGGATCCGGCATGATTATTGGGCCTTGACACAGAACTGATCCTAACAAAGGAAGGGCCGCCGCCCCTGCCAACCGCACCAGGTCTCCGTACCATGGTCGACGCTGCCAAACCGGAGCCACCAGAATCACCCGACCGGAGTGATGTTCGATGCGCTATATTACTCGACCGACTAACAGCCATGGAGGAAACACATACAGCCACTCCCGAGGCCAAGGCAACAGAAGAGCATCGATTCCCTCCGCTCGAGGGTCTCTTCAGCGACTGAAAAAATCTCTAAACTTGCGCATAGCGAGCCGTTGCCCTAAGATCTATCACCGAAAGTCCCCAGACCGACACAACTCGCTGGAACACTGACCGAAGAAAAGACCACTCTCTGGGATCTAGAGTGTGCCTGCTGCGATAATCTGCATCTATGTGACCTACCCCGGCCACATGCGCTGCCAAGAGATCCTGACGATGAGTTCAACTACGCCACCAAGGCTCTTCGTCCCCCCTTGACGGTTGACATACGCTACTGCCATGGCGTTGTCGCAGAGCACTCGGACTGCCTTGTGGCGAACTACCGACGGCAAGGCCTGGAGCGCCACCCGAATGGCCCGAGTTTCCAGCCGGTTGATGGACCACTCTGCTTCTGCCCGAGACCACCGGCCTTGAGCTACCTGACCGAGACAATGTGCCCCCCAACCTTGCAGACTGGCATCCGTGACCATTACCAGCCCCTGTGGGGACTCCAACGGCATTCCTTTTCCCAAATTGCGCGGGTTGAGCCACCAGTGCGGAAAACACATCTCCAAGTCCTGTGACAGAGGGGACCAACGACTGAGCAGAGCTGACTGTACCTGACGCATGTGCGCCCTGGCCCAAGGAACTACCTCTATGGTCGCCGCCATCAGGCCCAGGACCTGACGATAAGTACGGGCTGTCGGCGCCTTCTCTGCAAGGAACCGACGAATCGTACCCTGCAACTTGGAACCAAAAGGCCGCACGAAGGAAAGTGAAGATAAGCTTCCGTCAAATCCAGGGAAGTGAGAAACTCTCCTTTCCGGACCGCACCAGTGACCGACCGCAACGTCTCCATCCGGAAAGAGGGCACCTTGAGTACCGTATTGACCCTTTTGAGATCTAAAATGGGACGAAAAGTGTCCTCTTTCTTGTGGACCACAAAATAGATCAAATAGCACCCCGAGCGTTGCTGATCTGAAGGAACAGGAACCACGGCTCCCAATGCGAGCAGCCACCGCAGAGTGTCCCTCACTGCTGCCCTCTTGCTCCAAGACCGACAGAGGGATTCCAGAAACACTTCAGGAGAACAGCTTTCGAATTCCAGCGCATATCCGCCTCGAAACACCTCGAGAACCCACTGATCTGACCTGATTTGGCCCCAGCTCTGGTAAAACAGACTCAGCCGAGCCCCAACATGCACCAGAGCCTGAGCCCGCACCCCTTCATTGGGAATTGCGGCCTGAATACTAACTCCCGCGGAAAAGCCACGCCCTCCGCGACGACTCTCACGAAAGAACTGTGTGCGCTGGAAAAACCGACCCCTAGAGGTCCTACTACTACTACTATTAAACATTTCTATAGCGCTACTAGACTTACGCAGCGCTGTACAAATTAACATGAAAAGACAGTCCCTGCTCAACAGAGCTTACAATCTAAATTGGACAGACGAACAGACAGCTAGGGGTAGGTCCCACTCGATCTGCCCGGCCTATACCGCTGAGCCTCCCTAAACCGTCCCCGAGAGGAACTAGCTCTGGCCCCTGCCTTGAACCGAAAATCTGGAGCCATAGAACCTTGGTATCACTAAGACCTCACACTAACTTGTCCAAATCTTCTCCAAAGAGCATAGCTCCCTTAAGAGGCAGAGAACACAACTTAGCCTTAGAAGCCGCATCTGCGACCCAACCTTGTAAACCGAGGGCCCTACGCGCTCCCACAACCATAGCCATATTTTTGTCTGAAGTACGCAACAAATCATAAAATGCCTCAGACAAAAAGGATGAACCCATGTCCAAGTTGGCTAACTCCTGACCCCCCCAGAAGAACCAACGTCTACCGAATCATCCAGGAGCTTCTCGGCCCAACGAAAACATGCCCGAGCTACCAGACCCCCACAAACCGAGGCCTGCAGGGCTAGAGCCGACAAAACAAAACTACGCTTGAGAAAAGATCCCAACCTCCTATCCTGAGGATCACGGAGGGCCGTTCCTCCATCAACCGGGATAGCCGTAGCTATAATTACTGCCGTCACTACTGCATCTACCGTGGGAGCCTTAAAGGAATCCCTATCTTCCTGAGGGAGGGGATAAAGCCTCGCCATTGCCTTTGTCACCTTACACAGCAAATCCCATTCCTGACAAATCATCTCCCGGAGATCCTTGTTCATAGGGAAGGATCACGCCTGACGCTGAATGCCCTTCACCAACGGATCCTGGCCAGTTTCCCCCAAAGCCACCTCAGGACCAAACTGAAGGGTGGACGACACCCAATCTATGAGTTCTGACAGCTCATCTCTATGGAAAATCCGCACTACTGAAGGATCCTCTCCAGGAATCCAACAATCCTGCTCCTGAGAGCCGTCAATTCCATCTGACTCCCCCAGATCACTAAGCGCAGCTTCTGCAGCTACAGGAGAAAAACAATGCCTGTCCTCTGACCACTCTAACCGCGGTCTCTCAGCCAAGACGGAAACAGCCCCCTCTTCCAATTGGAGGGGGGGTCCCGATCTCCAGGCCTGATACCGCGTCCAGACAAAATCTGGAGGAAAGCCCACCATTCCTGGACCGTCATTAGGCCCTTTTGTGCCAAAAACGGAGGCCACAGGCCCAAAAACAGCTGACTCCACGGGCCGCGTCGGACTCAAGATGGCGGCCGTTCCCGCCGAAACTGTTCCCGCTGACAGCGGCCCTGCCTACGCTCCCGCTGACCCGGAGACTCCCAACACCATCGATCCCTCCGAGGTCAAGTCGGGGGGAGCCGCAGCCACCTTTATAGGCGCACCGCAAAGCTTACACTAAACGCCCGGCGCCTCTACCCCTCGCCACGAGCATGTGCGACATCGGAGGAGCTGGGCCGCCATAAACCACGAGGGAAGGGAAAAGCTGTTCCGCAAACGCGCCAAACCAAAAACTCACTCACACTGCAAAAGCACTGAAGAAAGCGCTGCTCCCTCGTTCCAGCAAGGAATCGAAACCCACGTTCAGTCCGCTGAAAATAAAGAAATAAATGCCCTTAAAGGCCCAGTACTCCAACTCTGGCAGCTGGAAATTGTAAGGCACTCAAGGCTACAATACTGAGAAAGCAGCCGAGGCACAAAGCTGCCAAGCAAAACGAAATAGAATAACTGACCTTAAAGGCACAGTACTCTAATTCTGGCATCTGGAAATTGTAAGGCACTCAAGGCTACAATACTGAGAAAGCAGCCGAGGCACAAAGCTGGCAAGCAAAATGAAATAGAATAACTGACCTTAAAGGCACAGTACTCTAACTCTGGCATCTGGAAATTGTAAGGCACTCAAGGCTACAATACTGAGAAAGCAGCCGAGGCACAAAGCTGCCAAGCAAACAGAAATAGAGAGCAGCACAGGGGGAGGGACCCAAACATAGGTGTAACACCCCAGGGGGAAAAAAACTGGGCCCCACCGGACCCAGGGCCCCAAAGCATTTTTTTTTTTTTTTTTACACACACGTACAGGGTGCTGCAACAGAATAAAGTTTGGAAGGAAAAAATCCTACAACCCAATGACAAACTACCTCACCAGACTATTGGAGACTGCACAGGCTGTCAACTGCTACCTCTGCTGAGACTGAGAAAATACTGGCTAGTGGAGGTTCTGCACATGTTATATATACAGGCATCAAAAGCTTAGTGTTTTCTCAGTCTCCCTCTGCTGGTAGGAGGACATAACCCACGCGTCTTGACCGGTCTGGAGGGTCGCTGAGGAATGAAGGGAAAAATCCCGGCCAAGTCAAGGCCTAAAAGCAGCTGAATGACGATGAAAAAGAAAGGAAAATTAAAACCGGGCCATAGTGTACAACCCTTTTCCCATAGTTTTAAACTGAAATTTTCTCTAGAGTAGACATTTTTCCCATAGTTTTAAACTGAAACCTTTTCTAGAGGTAGAAACTTAACAGCCAAAAACTTTAAAAGATAGAGGGAAGGCTCAAATCTTGTTCTAAAAAGACAGTTTCTGTTCTTTGGTTGCTGGATAGGTAGCAAGGCCACTGACCTCAATTAGGTGTTAATTAAGGTGTGAGGCAGTAGAATATCTGCATAGGTTACCAACGGCAAACCTGTTTCCTGAGTTAGCTTGAAAGAGCCTGTTTTGAAAAAGTCCCCTTAAATTCAAACTATATAAGGAGGAAAGGACCCACTGAATTTTCTTTCGAGAAGTTCTGAGAGAAGAGGACATTTCTCTGGTAAGTGAACACTATTTTGCTTTGTGCTTTGGGAACTTAAAGATTCGGGTTTAAAGGAGGAATTGTAGGTTAGTGATAGACAGAATAGAAATATAAAACAGCAAACTTTATCAACTAAGCTCCATACTCTTTTCTCCCTAGTTTTAAAATTTGAGCTTTGTACCACAGCATACCTCTAGCACGCACTGCAGGACCTAGTTTAATCTGTTCAAAATACCATCCTGGAAGCCGAGGCCAAATAGATTCTGCTTATTAAAAAAGGAGGAAGGAAGACCAAATGACAGCCGGCATGGTTAAAAAGTGAGGTGAGGAAACTATTAGAGCTAAAAGAAAATCCTTCAGAAAATGGAAGAAGGAACTGACTGAAAATATAAGAAACAGCATAAGGAATTGTCAGTTAACTGCAAAGCGCTGATAAGGAAGGCAAAGAGAGACTTTGAAAAAAAGATTGTACTGGAGGCAAAAACATATAGTACAAATTTTTTAGGTATAGTAAAAGCAGGAAGCTGGCAAAGGAATCGGTTGGACCGCTAGATGACCAAGGGGTAAAAGGGGCAATCAGGGAAGACAAAGCCATAGTGGACAGATTAAATGAATTCTTAGTTTTGGTCTTCACCGAGGAAGATTTGGGAGAGATACCGGTGCCAGAAATGGTATTCAAAGCTGACGAGTCAGGGAAACTGAATGAAATCTCTATAAACCTGGAGGATGTAATGGCTCAATTTGACAAAACTGAAGAGTAGCAAATCTCCTGGACCAGATGGTATTCATCCCAGAGTACTGATAGAACTGAAAAATGAACTTCCGGAGCTATTGTTAGTAATATGTCATTTATCCTTAAAATCAAGCGTGGTACCGGAAAATTGGAGGGTGGCCAATGCAACGCTGATTTTTTAAAAGGTTCCAGAGGAGATCCGGGAAATTATAGACCGATGAGCCTAACGTCGGTGCCGGGCAAAATTGTAGAGACTATTATAAAGATCAAATTACAGAGCATATTCAAAAGCATGGATTAATGAGACAAAGCCAATATAGATTTAGTGAAGGGAATTGTTCCTCACCAATCTATTACATTTCTTTGAAGGGATGAACAAACATGTGGATAAGGTGAGCCGGTTGATATTGTGTATTTGGATTTTCAAAAGGCGTTTGACAAAGTACCTCATGAAAGACTCCAAAGGAAATTGGAGTCATGAGAGAGGAGGTAGTGTCCTATCCAGCTTATAATCGAACGAGAAAAACGCCCAAGTTCCGACCTAAATCGGGAGATGGGCGTTTATCTCACAAAAACGAATAACGCGGTATAATCAAAAGCCGAATTTGGGTCGCTTTCAACTGCACTTCCGTCGCGGATGCGGACAAAGTGGACGGGGCGTGTCGAAGGCGGAACTGGGGCGTGGTTATCACCCGAACAGAGATGGGCGCCCTTCGCCGATAATGGATGCGTTTGTAGCTAGAATTTAGGGCACTTTTCCTGGACCCTGTTTTTTCACGAATAAGGCCCCAAAAAGTGCCCTAAATGACCAGATTACCCCCAGAGGGAATCGGGGATGACCTCCCCTGACTCCCCCAGTGGTCACTAACCCCCTCCCACCACAAAAAAATGATGTTTCACAACTTTTTATTTTCACCCTCAAATGTCATACCCTCCTCCCAGGCAGCAGTATGCAGGTCCCTGGAGCAGTTGTTAGGGGGTGCAGTGGACGTCAGGCAGGTGGACCCAGGCCCATCCCCCCTACCTGTTACATTGTGCTGCTAATGCTTATTAGTCGTCCAACCCCCCCAAACCCACTGTACCCACATGTAGGTGCCCCCCTTCACCCCTTAGGGCTATAGTAATGGTGTAGACTTGTGGGCAGTGGTTTTGAGGGGGATTTGGGGGGGCTCAACACACAATGGAAGGGTGCTATGCACCTGGGAGCTCTTTTACCTGTTTTTTGTTTTTGTAAAAGTGCCCCCTAGGGTGCCCGGTTGGTGTCCTTGCATGTGAGGGGGACCAGTGCACTACGAATCCTGGCCCCTCCCACGAACAAATGCCTTGGAGTTATTCGTTTTTGAGCTGGGCGCTTTCATTCTCCGTTATCGCTGAACAAGCAAAAACGCCCAGCTCACACATTGGCGAATAAAACATGGGCGTCTATTTTTTTCGTAATACAGTTTGGTCCGCCCCTTCACGGACCCGTTCTCGGAGATTAACGCCCATGGGAGATAGGCGTTTCTGTTCCATTATGCCCCTCCACGTGGATTAAAAACTGGTTTAAAAGATAGAAAAACAGAGAGTAGGGTTAATATGGTCAGTATTCTCAATGGAGAAGGTAGTTAGTGGGGTTCCCCAGGGGATTGCTGCTTTTTAACATATTTATAAATGGCCTAGAGACGGGAGGTAACTAGTGAGGTAATTAAATTTGCTGATGACACAAAGTTATTCAAAGTGTTTAAATCACAAGAGGGATTGTGAAAAATTACAAGAGGACCTTACGAGACTGGGGAGACTGGCGTCTAAATGTCAGATGACGTTTAATTGTGAGCAAGTGCAAAGTGATGCATGTGGGAAAGAGAACCCGAATTACAGTTACGTCATGCAGGTTTCTACGTTAGGAGTCCAGACCAAGAAAGGGATCTAGGTGTCGTTGTTGGTGGTAAGGTGAAACTCTTCTGCTCAGTGTGCTGCTAAGGCTAAGAAGGCAAATAGAATGTTAGATATTATTAGGAAAGGAATGGATAGCAAAAATGAGGATGTTATAATGCCCTTGTATCGCTCCATGGTGCGTCCGCCATTCGAATATTGTGTTCAATTCCTGGTCGCTGCATCTCAAAAAAGATATAGTGGAATAGAAAAGGTGCAGAGAAGGGCGACAAAAATGATAAAGGGGATGGGACGACCTTCCTATGATGAAAGGCTAAAGCGGCTATGGCTCTTCAGCTTGGAGAAAAGACAGCTGAGAGGAGATATGATAGTTGTCTAGTAAAATAATGAGTGGAGTGGGAAAGGGTTTGACGTGAAGCATCTGTTTTTACTCCTTCCAAAAATAGTAGGACAAGGGGGCATTCAATGAAGCTACAAAGTAGTAAATTTAAAACTAATCGGAGAAAAAGTTTCTTCACTCAACGTGTAATTCAACTCTGGAATTTGTTGCCCAGAGAACGTGGTAAAGGCGGTTAGATAAGGGGGTTTAAAAAAGGTTTGGATGGCTTCCTCAAGGATAGGTCCATAGATCATTATTAAAATGACTTGGGGAAATCCACTACTTATTCTGGGATAAGCAGCATAAAATTGTATGTACATTTTTGGGATCTTGCCAGATATTTGTGATTCTGGATTGGCCACTGTTTGAAAACAGGATGCTGGGCTCGGTGGACCTTTTGGCCTGTCCCAGTATGGCAATACTTATGTTACTTAAACTAAAAATATAAGGGAAAAACAAATGAAGGGGTTCCACAACCGGGAACACAATGTAAGGACAAAAAAGTCACCGAAAGGCAGAAAAAAGCTCTTTTGGACCGAGCGATATGAGGAGACGGTAAAAAAAAAATGCCCTCTCCTAACCATGGTAGAAAAAGAGCTGAGGAGACTATGGTGGCAGGAAGGCACTTGTGCATGCTTATGCTTTTCTTAAGTCCCAGACCAGGCGACATGGGTGTCACCCATTTGTGAGAAAACATAAGCCTACTTGTCCTTGGAAAAAACTCCTTTCCATTTTACCCAAAAGTAGACCCCTTTGGGCTGGAGTCAACCTGCTTCCAATAGTGGCACCTAAAAACCAAAAACATCTCTACCCAATATGACTATGTATTTCGGCATCCCCATAGGGCATGGAAAAAGGTATTGTATGCTATATGGCATTTAAGGCACTGCTTGGTTTGGCCAATCCCCACTCTATATGTCTGAGGCCCTTTTCCTATAGTTACATAAGTACATAAGTAAATCCACACTGGGAAAAGACCAAGGGTCCATCGAGCCCAGCATCCTGTCCACGACAGCGGCCAATCCAGGCCAAGGGCACCTGGGCAAGCTTCCCAAACGTACAAACAGTCTATACATGTTATTCCGGGAATTGTGGATTTTTCCCAGCCCATTTAGTAGTGGTTTATGGACTTGTCCTTTAGGAAACCGTCTAACCCCTTTTTAAACTCTGCCAAGCTAACCGCCTTCACCACGTTCTCCGCAACGAATTCCAGAGTTTAATTACCGCGTTGGGTTCTGCACTATATACTGTCTTAGATATTTGTGATATTAAAGGATGAGATTCAAGGCCATGACCCCTAGACTCAGATCCTAAGGCCATCTCTCCTGTAATGTTGGAGGATTCAGCCAGGAAAGAGTTCAGTCAGAGTGCAGGATAAACCTGTGATACTGATAAGTGACTTGGTCTCATTAGATGAGGCGAAGGAGGACATTCTGGTGGAGGTAAGGAAGCAGAATCCAAAGAAGATGATTATTTTACTGTTCCAGATGAACACTTCTCTCAATATAAATGTCCTTATAAGTTACTGCCCCACCGGGCTCTTCAAATGCAGCAGGAAAAAGATTGTAGAAAATTCCCCTGTGTGTCACACAGTTGTGTTCTGCTGGCCTTGTCAGCAAAACCAAATCCACTTCTCAAGTCCAAGCCATGAGTCTTTTCTGTTGGTGCCTGCAGTGCTCCACCACTTGCCACCCACTGGGCTGGTTGTTACACCCCAGCAACATGCAAGCCAATGTCACAGAAGTGAATTTAAATTCACTAGAGGTGGCTTTCATTGGCTCCTCAGGACAGAGCTCCCATTCCTCCACAACTTCCATGTTTTCCTCCTGCTACTCAAGGGAACTGCTTCCAGGCTGCCAAGTGACCTATTCCAGGAGGGAGACTGTTTGGCCAGTCCTGGCATTAAATTTACATCCCAAAGCAGAATCCAAGGACCAGCCAAAAAGTCTGCCTCCTGGAGTGAGTAACTTAGCAGCTCTGTTTTTTTGTTTTCTTAAGGTGCATCTTATGTACTTATGTAGGTGCCCCTTCCACACCCAGGGAAACTGAGCCTCATCTGAACTCCTCCGCCTGCCAGAAGACTGATGGCTATGCTTTTGGAGAATCCTGAATCCTTTCCTTGGGAGAGGCCAGATCTTCTGATCTAGCTTGGGTACTAATCTGTGTTTGGGGCAAACTAGTGTAATCTCTGCTGGGAACAAGTTCTATACTTTGCGAGTTACCCCTCTGGTTATTACACTGTATAAATAAGTTATGTGGAACATGGATAATGCGAATTGAATTGTAATAAAGAGATTACTGTTAGTAACATTATTGCGTGCCCCCTAGTCCCATCTCTTCAACAAGACATATCACAAAGATCAACACATGTGAAATCCTCCACATGTATCCAAAACTGTCTTATAATGTTTTCTTGTTTTTACTAATATGCTTCATCATTATCATGTAACCCCAAACCCTCTGTAATATCAAATGTCTACTCTCTTCTTGTATCCACTATTCATGATGTATTGTACGCCACATTGAACCTGCAAAGAGGTGGGATAATGTGGGATACAAATGCAACAAATAAATAAATAAAAATCACATACCTGTAAGTTTCTGTACTTTTTTCCACCTCATCTTTCAAATCTTTGGTATCTTTTCCTCTCTTGTTTACAAACTCTTCACTCAGTCCAACTTGATTCAGGGTACTCATATACTGATTTTCCACTGTCTTCCGTGCATCACTCTATAAGATACATCAGAAATAAATCTGAAAACCTTAATACAAAAGAACCCATAAAGAACTGGCAAAGCACTTCGGGGGTAATTCTATAACAATCTGGCCTAGGGTTATCCAGCAAGTATGCATATAAATGGCAGTATTCTAATCATTTACACACATAAGTAATTACAAGCATCCTTATTGTTGTCCTACTGGATTATTTATTTATTGCATTTGTATCCCACATTATCCCACCTCTTTGCAGGCTCAATGTGGCTTACAATTCATCATGGATACTGGAAATAGAAATGAGTATACGTTGGTTACAGACAGTTTTGTGTTACATGGTGGTGAAATACATGATGGTGTTAAAGCAGAAAGACATTATAAGACAGTTCTGGAAGTTTTAAAGATTATACAGTTACACATGTTGATCTTTGTGATATATCTTGTCGAAGAGATAGGTTTTCAATAGTTTGCGGAAATTAGTCAATTCATAGACCGTTTTCAGACCAAAAGTCCAACTAGTCCCGAATCCTGTTTCTTATAGCGCCCCATTCAATTAGCAGAATCCCGAAAAGTATCAAGATTCCAAGCTACTTACCTCCAGGGATAAGCAGTGGCTTTCCCCAGGTATATCTTAATAATGGTTTATAGACTTCTTTTGTGAATTATCCAAATCTTTACAAATGGCCTGTTATGAATACTGACTTGTGCTCATGTATGCACCATGATTTGATGGCACCAGTGGCGTAGCCAAGGGTGGGCTTGGGTGGGCCCAGGCCCACCCACTTTGGGTTCAGGCCCACCCAGTAGCAGCATACCTATGATATGGCTGGCAGGGATCCCCAAGCCCCCACCAGCCGAAAACTCCCAACGTGTCCCTCCTGCATACCTTGTAAGTAGCAGATCTTCACCTACTACTACTACTACTACTATTTAGCATTTCTATAGCGCTACAGAGGCATACGCAGCACTGCACAAACATAGAAGAAAGACAGTCCCTGCTCAAAGAGCTGACAATCTAATAGGTGAGTAGTGGAGTGCCTCAGGGATCGGTGCTGGGGCCGGATTCTGTTCAATTATTTGTGAGTGACATTGCCGAAGGGTTACGAGGTAAGTTTGCCTTTTTTGCGGATGACACCAAGATTTGCAACAGAGTGGACACCCCGGAGGGAGTGGAAACATGAAAAAAGATCTGAAGAAGCTAGAAGAATGGTCTAACGTTTGGCAATTAAAATTCATGCGAAGAAATGCAAAGTGATGCACTTAGGGAGACGTATGTGTTAGGCGGGGAGAGTCTGATTGGCACAGACGGGGAGAGGGATCTTGGGGTGATAGTATCCGAGGACCTGAAGGCGACGAAACAGTGTGACAAGGCGGTGGCCGTAGCTAGAAGATTGCTAGGCTGTATAGGGAGAGGTGTGACCAGCAGAAGAAGGGAGGTTTTAATGCCCCTGTATAAGACGTTGGTGAGGCCCCACCTGGAGTACTGTGTTCAGTTTTGGAGGCCGTACCTTGCGAAGGGTGTCAAAAAAATGGAAGCGGTGCAAAGAAAAGCTACGAGGATGGTATGGTATGGAGTGGCCTAGTGGTTAGGGTGGTGGACTTTGGTCCTGGGGAACTGAGGAACTGAGTTCGATTCCCTGCACAGGCAGCTCCTTGTGACTCTGGGCAAGTCACTTAACCCTCCATTGCCTGCCGCATTGAGCCTGCCATGAGTGGGGAAAGCGCGGGGTACAAACGTAACAAAAAAAAAAAAAAAATGTATGAAGAGAGACTTGCTGACCTGAACATGTATACCCTGGAGGAAAGGAGGAACAGGGGTGATATGATACAGACGTTCAAATATTTGAAAGGTATTAATCCGCAAACGAATCTTTCCGGAGATGGGAAGGCAAGTAAAAACGAGAGGACATGAAATGAGATTGAAGGGGGGCAGACTCAGAAAAGATGTCAGGAAGTATTTTTTCATGGAGAGTGTGGTGGATGCTTGGAATGCCCTCCTGCGGGAGGTGGTGGCGATGAAAAACAGTAACGGAATTCAAACATACGTGGGATGTGCATAAAGGAATCCTGTGCAGAAGGAATGGATCCTCAGAAGCTTAGCTACAATTGGTGGCAGAGCAGGTGGGGGGAAGAGGGGTTGGTGGTTGGGAGGCGAGGATAGGGGACGGCAGACTTTATATGGTCTGTGCCAGAGCCGGTGATGGAAGGCGGGACAGGTGGTTGGGAGGCAGGAAAAACTGCTGGGCAGACTTATATGGTCTGTGCCCTGAGAAAGACAGGTACAAATCAAGGTAAGGTATACACATGAGTTTATCTTGGGCAGACTGGATGGACCGTGCAGGTCTTTTTCTGCCGTCATCTACTATGTTACTATGTTAGACAAAAATAAATAAAGTAAGCAAATCAAATCAATTAATGTGAACGGGAAGGAAGAGAGGAGGGTAGGTGGAGGCGAGTGGTTACAAGTGGTTACGAGTCAAAAGCATGTTAAAGAGGTGGGCTTTCAGTCTAGATTTAAAGGTGGCCAAGGATGGGGCAAGACGTAGGGGCTCAGGAAGTTTATTCCAGCGTAGGGTGCAGCGAGACAGAAGGCGCGAAGTCTGGAGTTGGCAGTAGTGGAGAAGGGAACAGATAAGAAGGATTTATCCATGGAGCGGAGTGCAAGGGAAGGGGTGTAGGGAAGGACTAGTGTGGAGAGATACTGGGGAGCAGCAGAGTGAGTACATTTATAGGTTAGTAGAAGAAGTTGAACAGGATGCGAAAACGGATAGGGAGCCAGTGAAGGGTCTTGAGGAGAGGGGTAGTATGAGTAAAGCGACCCTGGCGGAAGATGAGATGGGCAGCAGAGTTTTGAACCGACTGGAGAGGGGAGAGGTGACTAAGTGGGGGGCCAGCAAGAAGCAGATTGCAGTAGTCTAAACGAGAGGTGACAAAGGTGTGGATGAGGGTTTTGGTAGAGTGCTCGGAAAGAAAGGGGCGGATTTTACGGATGTTGTAAAGAAAGAAACGACAGGTCTTGGCGATCTGCTGGATATGAGCAGAGAAGGAGAGAGAAGAGTCAAAGATGACCCCAAGGTTTCAAACTGAGGAGACAGGGAGAATGAGAGCCATCAACAGAAATAGAAAACGGGGGGGGGGGGGGGGGTGGGTGGGGGGGGGAAAATGAGAAGCTTGGTTTTGGTCATATTTAATTTCAGGTGGCGTTGAGACATCCAGACAGCAATGTCAGACAAGCACGCTGAAACTTTGGTTTGGATGCAAGGTGAGATATCAGGGGTAGAAAGGTAGATTTGGGAGTCATCAGCATAGAGATGGTAGGAAAAGCCATGGGATGAGATTAATGAGCCAAGGGAAGAAGTGTAGATAGAAAAGAGGAGGGGGACCAAGAACAGAACCCTGAGGTACGCCGACAGGCAGAGGGATAGAAGTAGAAGAGGAGCCACCAGAGTGAACACGAAAGGTAGGAAGAGAACCAGGAAAGGACAGAGCCCTGGAATCCAGTGAGGACAGGGTATCGAGAAGTATGCTGTGATCGACAGTGTCAAAAGCAGCGGAAAGATCAAGAAGAATGAGGATGGAATATTGACCTCTGGATTTAGCCAGTAATAGGTCATTGGAGACTTTAGTAAGCGCAGTTTCAGTTGAGTGGAGAGGCCGAAAACCAGATTGTAGTGGGTCAAGAATAGCATGTGAGAACAGAAAATCAAGGCAGCGGCGGTGAACAGCACGCTCAAGTAACTTGGAGAGAAAAGGAAGGAGGGAGATGGGTCGGTAATTAGAGGGACAAGTAGGGTCGAGTGAAGGCTTCTTAAGGAGAGGTGTGACCACAGCATATTTAAATGCAGCAGGGACAGTCGCAGTGGAAAGTGAGAGGTTGAGAATGTGACAGATAAAGGAATAAGAGCAGGAGAGATGGCATTAAGAAGGTGGGTGGGAATAGGATCAGAGGAACAGGTGGTACATTTTGAGGAAGAAAGGAGAAGTGTAGTTTCCTCAATAGTAACTTCAGGAAAGGAGGAAAGGAGGAAAGGGAATGAGGGGAAGGAGAGAGAGGGGAACGGACTAGTGAGGGAGAGGTGGCGAGGTAGAGAATTCAAGGTTTATCTTTTGAACCTTGTTGTGAAAGAATTCAGCAAGGGTCTGAGGAGATAATGAAGAGGGAGTTGGGGGAGAGGGCACCTTGAGGAGAGAGTTCAATGTGGTGAAGAGAAGTCGAGGATTAGAGCCAAGAGAGTTGGTCAGTTGGATATAATAATCCTGTTTGGCACGTAAAAGAGCAGATTGGAAGGAGGTCAGCATGAACTTAAAGTGTAAGAAATCAGCAAGGGCCCGAGATTTCCGCCAGAGGCGTTCGGCGGAGCAGGTACAGGAACGTAGGTAGCGGATATTAGAAGTCAGCCAAGGTTGGGGTTTTGTACGCCTTACAGGGCGGGTCTCAAAGGTGCAAGAGTGTCTAAGGCAGAGGATAGAATATTGTTGTAAGAAGAAACAGCCTCGTTGACAAACGTGGATGGTGCCACAGTAGAGAGGAGGTTTGAAACATGGGAGGATAGAGATGAAGGGTCAATACCGTGAAGATTCCTAGATAAATTAGATAAGATAGGACGGGACTGGGAGGGAGGAGATTTAAGTGTGAAAGTTATAAGATGGTGATCAGAGAGGGGAAGATCAGAGGCAAGGAAACTAGAGGGTGAACAGTTGGAGGAGAAGATGAGATCAAGACAGTGACCATTTTGATGAGTGGGGGAGGTGGAGCATAGTTGGAGATTAAAGGAGGACGTTAAAGCGAGTAACTTGGAAATATAAGAGTTGGAAGGATCATTAGCAGGAATATTAAAGTCACCAAGGATAAGAGAGGGGGAGGAAGGATCATGGAAGAAGGCAAGCCAGGCATCAAAGTCACTGAGAAAGGATGAAAGGGACTTATCAGGGGGACGATAAATGACCGCTATTCGAAGAGGCAGAGGAGAGAAAAGACGGATAGAGTGGACTTCAAAGGAGGAAAAACAGTGAGATTGAGGTGGAAGAAGGGGTTGAAATCTGGAGGAGGGAGAGAGAAGTAGTCCAACACCGCCCCCACGGCCAGCAGGGTGAGGAGTATGTGAAAATAGATAACCGCCATGGCACAGGGCTGCGACTGAAGCAGAGTCATCAGGGCAGAGCCAGGTTTCTGTTATGGCGAGCAGATGGAGGTGACGCGAGATAAAGAGGTCCTGGATATAGTGAGCAGTGACATACATACTGCTTGCACCAGCCCCACAGCCTTCCATCTGATGTATTTCTGCCTAGGCGGAAAGAGGAAGTTGCATCAGAGGGAAGGGTATGGGGCCAACATGAGCAGTGTGTATTAGTTGCTGCTCGCTGCTGTTGAAAATCTGCTATTTAAAAGGTATACAGGAGAAGGGGGGATGTTTCAGAGACCATATAGCATGCAGGTGAGAGATGGAGAGACCAAATCACCTGTGGGATGGGGCGAGGTTCTTCTGCCCACCCATCTTGAGCCAGGCCCACCCAAAATTGGGTGTCTGGCTACGCCCTAGGATGGCACATAACATACTGGTGGACAGACATGTGGGCAGAATAGGCAATTATGTGTGTAAATGATAGAATATTATAATTTATGTGTGTCTGCTCATACACTTAAACATGGCCATTTACATCAGTTATAGGGCTAGTGTAAGTGGTCATGCCTAAATGTACGCCCATCTTCAGCCACTGACACTTGTATTCTATAAAGAAAAATGATACCAAATCATATATCAAAAGCACAATGGGCCTTCAGAATTGGGTTGGCATCAAAAGGATATTTTATTGGCAAGCCCAACACAGTTTGTGTTTTGGCGAAATGCCTGCATCAGGAGTCTAAATAAAAAAAATATTAAAATACATACACACAAATAATAGGAGGAAGGAGCTGATGGGCTGGGAGGACATACGAGAAGTAGAAGGACAGTGGTCCAGGCTGAAAGAAGCTTTAAATATGGCCACAAACGTTTATGTAAGGAGAGTAAATAAAAGCAAGAGAAAAAGGAAACTGATATGGTTCTCCAAGCTGGAGGAGTGGCCTAGTGGTTAGGGTGGTGGACTTTGGTCCTGGGGAACTGAGGAACTGAGTTTGATTCCCGGCACAGGCAGCTCCTTGTGACTCTGGGTAAGTCACTTAACCCTCCATTGCCTGCGCATTGAGCCTGCCATGAGTGGGAAAGCACGGGGTACAAATGTAACAAAAAAAAAAGCAAGTGGCTGAGAAAGTAAAGGCTAAAGAGTTGGCATTCATGAAAAACAGAAAGAGGAACAAGGAGAGGAATACCGTATGAAACTGAAAAAAAGCCAAGAGAGAGATACGTCTAGCGAAAGCGGAAGAACAAATGGGTAGAAATGTAAGGAGGGGTGACAAAAATTTCTTCTGGTATATTAGTGAAAGGAGGCAGACTATAAATGGAATTGTGAGACTGAAAGATGCTGCGAATCACTATGTAGATAATGATGAAGAAAAAGCAAATTTGCTAAACAGATACTTTTGTTGTTTTCACAGAAGAAAATCCTGGAGAAGGACCACGACTGTCTGGCAAAATACATACGAGAATGGAGCGGATATAGCACCATTCACAGAAGAGAGTGTGTATGAACAACTTGAAAATCTAAAGGTGGACAAAGCCATGGGACCAGACAGGATCCACCCTAGGATATTGAGGGAGCTCAGAGAGGACACCCCGGAGGGAGTGGAAAACATGAAAAAGGATCTGCAGAAGCTAGAAGAATTGTCTAAGGTTTGGCAATTAACATTCAATGTGAAGAAATGCTAAGTGATGCATTTAGGGAGTAGAAATCCACGGGAGGCGTATGTGTTAGGCAGTGAGAGTCTGATATGTGCAGACGGGGAGAGGAATCTTGGGGTAATAGTATCTGAGGATCTGAAGGCGATGAAACAGTGTGACAAGGCGGTGGCCATAGCCAGAAGATTGCTAGGCTGTATGGAGAGAGGTGTGACCAGCAGAAGAAAGTAGGTGTTGATGCCCCTGTATAAGTCATTGGTGAGGCCCCACCTGGAGTATTGTGTTCAGTTTTGGAGGCCGTATCTTGCTAAGGATGTAAAAAGAATTGAAGTGGTGCAAAGAAAAGCTACAAAAATGGTATGGAATTTGCATTACAAGACGTATGAGGAGAGACTTGCTGACCTGAACATGTATACCCTGGAGGAAAGGAGAAACAGGGGTGATATGATACAGACGTTCAAATATTTGAAAGGTATTAATCCGCAAACGAACCTTTTCCAGAGACAGGAAGGCGGTAGAACTAGAGGAAAAGAAATGAGATTGAAGGAGGGCAGACTCAAGAAAAATGTCAGGAAGTATTTTTTTCATGGAGTGAGTGGTGGATACTTGGAATACCCTCCCGCGGGAGGTGGTGGAGATGAAAACGGTAACGGAATTCAAAAATGCGTAGGATAAACATAAAGGAATCCTGTTCAGAAGAAATGGCTCCTCAGACGCTTAGCGGAGATTGGGTGGCAGCCCCGGTGGTAGGAGGCAGGGCTAGTGGTTGGGAGGCGGGGCTAGTGCTGGCAGACTTCTATGGCCTGTGCCCTGAAAATGGCAGATACAAATCAAGGTCAGGTATACACATAAAGTAGCACATATGAGTTTATCTTGTTGGGCAGACTGGATGGACCGTACAGGTCTTTCTCTGCAGTCATCTGCTATGTTACTATGCTATGAACATGTGACATAAATAAACATCTTACAATTATTAAAAATATACTTCATAAGAATTAACATTAAAAAATAAAAATTTGAAAAACCAAATGTAAGTGTCAGCAAGACATCTGAGTAAATCTTACTAAAAACCATAAAGAATGAAACTGAATAAATAAACAGGAAAACATATCGAGGGAAGTGTAGTCCTCACGAATACCACAGATTATGTTCAGGAGATTGAGCATCAATTATCAGATACTAATTTTGATTTGCCATTTGCAGAAGACCCTACTAAGGTAGTTAAGAATGAAGCTGATTTTCTTATACAACATGGTTTTGAAGCTGATTTTCTCACTCATTCCAACAATTTACATTCTACTGAAAGTGCATAAATCCCTTATTCATACCCTGGGTAGACACTAGCGGTTCCTGCGCTGCAATGCCGACAAAGCCCATTCAAATTGAATGGGCTTTGTCAGCATTACCGCAACAGGGTCCGCTAGTGTGGTTTGATAAAAGAGGCCCTAAGATGCTTATGTAGCATATGTAGAGGTCCTTCTACTAAGGGTGCTAATGGAATTTAACATGCGCTAATGATTAATGGTACGCTAAATTATGCCCTAATCTCCTGGATTCTATACAGCACGACCAAACTTGCGCATGCAAATCCGGTTGTATTCTGGATTGTGCACATACAATTTAATTACTTCACAAGCCAATCAATGTTGATAATGCCACTTAACAAGCAATTAACACTAATTGCATTAATTAGAATTACACTCACAACTTGCTAAGCGTATTCTATACAGTGATGCGCATACATTCTAATGTGTGCTGCCAAAAGGGGGCATGGAATGGGGCAGGTTGTGGGGATTCTGAAAATTTACATGCAAGGTTATAGAATAAACCTGCTCCATGCCTACCTTAGGCCATAGGTGTATTCTATAAACCTACTGGCATATTCTATAAACTACGCCTAATCTAGGCACGGTTTATAACTACGCCTAATCTAGGCACGGTTTATAAAATACGACTAGGCGAAAGTTTATTGGTGCAGATTTTTCAGGCACTATATATAGATCTAGTCCTATATTCCTATGGGTGTCTTATTTAGCACATGGGTACGATTAGCGCATGCTACATCTGTTAGCGCACCTTAGAAAAGGACCCCTTATTGAATTGAGAATAATCCATACCAGTGGCACAAAGATTCTCAGAGAGAGGATATCCAGCAAAGTGTATTAGTAAAGGATTCAATAAAGCGAAGGCAGCAATAGAGAAGGTTCTTCTTCTGCCTCATGACTCTGTAATAGGGTTGCCTCACTGCCCTTTGAATAACATCCACCGATACCGATGCAGTCAGTGGAAGTGGTTGTTTTTTTTTTTTGTTACATTTGTACCCCGTTGCTTTCCCACTCATGGCTCAATGCAGCTTACTGGGGCAATGGAGGGTTAAGTGACTTGCCAGAGTCACAAGGAGCTGCCTGTGCCTGAGAGTGGGAATCAAACTCAGTTCCCCAGGACCAAAGTCCACCACCCTAACCACTAGGCCACTCCTCCACTTTTGGTGGGGACCGCTGCTCTGGGGATAGACTGCCTCAAGGGAGGTACAGCAAACCTTTGCTAGTTTGCCTCCTCCAGCTGCGGGACTGAACCTCCGGAGTCTGGGCAGCGCTGGTCACGCTCTACAAAGGGTGTCCATAGGTCCAGCCAACAACAGTGCAGCACTGGGCTCCACAGGCTAAACCCAGACTTTAGACTTTCGCTTAACCATCAAGAAAAGTAAGTAGGACAATGTTGTCTTGCACGAGCTCCTCATCAGGCTGCCATCTTAGACCGAGCTCCTCCTCCAGTACAACCTGAATACTTTCCCTTTAATCAGTAAACAACAATCTTCACATTCGTTATTCCGTAAATATCTGAAACCTTTTCAGAAGCCATCTGGAATAGTATGACTATTTAGATCGAATGATTTGTTAGATAGTTAAGGTTTTTTTCTATTAATTTTGTTTTTATTATGTGTGTTGCTGTAATTCTCTTTTGAACCAATTTCCATTGGGATAGACTGCGTTATAAATACTGGGATACCCGGGATTATGATGTTCTTACATAAGTACACAAGTATTGCCATACTGGGACAGACCGAAGGTCATTCAAACCCAGCATCCCGTTTCCAACAGTGGCTAATCCAGGTCACAAATACTGCTTAATCCCGAAATACTGGATTTTCCCCAACCCAATTTAATAATGGTCTCTGTACTTTTCCTTTAGGATGCCATCCAAACCTTTTTTAACTCTGCTAAGCTAACCGCCTTTACCACATTCTCTGAAAACCCGAATTCCACAGTTTAATACACGTTGAGTGAAGAAAAAGTTCTCTCCGATTCGTTTAATGTACTACTTGTGTAGCTTCATCGCATGCCCCCTAGTCCTAGTATTTTTGGAAAGTGGTAAACAGACGCTTCACGTCTACGCGTTCCACTCCACTCATATTTTATAGACCTCTATCATATCTTCCTCAGCCGCCTTGTTTCTCCAAGCTGAAGAGCCCTAGCCGCTTTAGCCTTTCCTATAGGGAAGTCGTCCCATCCCCTTTATCATTTTCGTCACCCTTCTCTGCACCTTTTTCTAATTCCACTATATCTTTTTTGAGATAATGCAACCAGAATTGAACACAATATACGAGGCGTGGTCGCACCATGGAGAGATATAAGGCATTATAATGTCCTCATTTTTGTTTTCCATTCCTTTCCTAATAATACCTAACATTTTATTTGCTTTCTTAGCTGCAGCAGCACACTGAGCAGAAGGTTTCAACGTATCATCAACGACGACACCTAGATCCCTTTCTTGGTCTGTGACTCCTAACATGGAACCTTGCATGACGTAGCTATAATTTGGGTTCCTCTTCACCACATGCATCACTTTGCACTTGCTCACATTAAACGTCATCTGTCATTAGATGCCCAGTCTCCCAGTCTCGTAAGGTCCTCTTGTAATTTTTCACAATCCCCCTGCGATTTAACGACTTTGAATAACTTTGTGTCATCAGCAAATTTAATTACCTCGCTAGTTACTCCATCTCTGGGTCATTTATAAATATGTTAAAAGCAGCAGTCCCAGCACAGAGCCCTGGGGAACCCTACTAACTACCCTTCTCCATTGAGAATACTGACCATTAACCCTACTCTCTGTTTTCTATCTTTTAATCAGTTTTAATCCACAAGAGGACACTACCTCCTATCTCATGACTCTCCAATTTCCTTTGGAGTCTTTCATGAGGTACTTTGTCAAACGCCTTCTGAAAATCCAGATACACAATATCAACCGGCTCACATGTTTGTTCACTCCTTCAAAGAAATGTAGTAGATTGGTGAGGCAAGATTTCCCTTCACTAAAGCCATGCTTTTGAAAATGCTCTGTAATTTTGTTCTTTTTAATAGTCTCTACCATTTTGTCTGGCACCGACATCAGACTCACCGGTCTATAATTTCCCAGATCTCCTCTGGAACCTTTTTTAGAAATCGGCGTTATATTGGCCACCCTCCAATCTTCTGGTACCACGCTCGATTTTAAGGATAAATTTACATATTACTAACAATAGCTCCGCAAGTTTCATTTTTCAGTTCTATCGGTACTCTAGGAGTATTACCATCTGTCCAGGAGATTTGTTTCTCTCAGTTTGTAGAACTGCCCCATTACATCCTCCAGGTTTACAGAGAATTCATTAAGTTTCTCCGACTCATCAGCTTCGAATAACATTTCTGGCACAGGTATCCCATCCAAATCTTCCTCGGTGAAGACTGAACCAAAGAATTCATTTAATCTCTCCGCTATGGCTTTGTCTTCCCTGATCGCCCCTCTTACTCCTCGGTCACCTAGTGGTCCAACCGATTCTTTTGTCGGCTTCCTGCTTTTAATATACCTAAAAAAATTTTAACCAGCAGGCTCATTTTCGAAAGAGGACGCCCATCTTTCAACACAAATCGGAAGATGGGTGTCCTTCTCCCAGCGTTGTCCAAATCGGTATAATTAAAAGCTGATTTTGGACGTCCCAACTGCTTCTCCATCGCAGGGACGGCCAAGTTCAAGGGGGCGTATTGGAGGCGTAGCGAAGGTGGGTGTGCCTAACACATGGACATCCTCGACCCATAATGGAAAAAAAAGGGTGTCTCTGATGAGCACTTGGACGACTTTACCTGGTCCTGTTTTTCTTATGACCAAGGCACAAAAAGGTGGCCGAAATGACCAGATGACCACCAGAGAGAATCGGGGATGACTTCCCCTTACTCCCCCAGTGGTCACTAACCCCCTCCCACCCTCTAAAAATAACTTTAAAAATATTTTGTGCCAGCCTCAGATTTATTTATTATTATCTCATTTGTACCCCACAGTTCCCAACAGTGTCAGGCTCAATGTGGCTTACAGCGCACCACAAAAGCAGACGCCAATTGCAAGTAAATGAAGCTAATACAGCAGAAAACCTACACAAGAGGATAATGGGGAGGAAGAGGAAGGGACAGAAGGAGTAGGGAAACCAGGAGAGAGGAGGGAAGGGGAATGTGTCCAAAATTGTCTCTAGATTGATGCGCATCCAACAGTGGAGACACAATGCAGAGACTGTGAGATTAGTGTTTCCAAATAACATGGTCTTAGTGATTTCCTGAATGCTAGGTGTTGGTGATGGTTTTTATGGTTTTCGGCAAAGAGTTACAAAGCTGAGTGCTGATGAAAGAGAAGGATGTAGCATACGTGGATTTGTACTTTTTGCATTTGCAGTTTGGATAATGAAGGTTTAGATATGAACGGGAGAGTCTAAATGTATTCCTGGGAGGTAGGATGATGAGATGAATCATGTAGCCAGGAACTTCGCCATATGGGATTTTGTGAACTAGAGAACAGATTTTAAAGGTGATTCGATCTTGACAGGAATCCAATGCAGTTTCTCTCGGAGGGCGCGGCACTTTCAAAATTTGACTTGCCATAAATTAATCTGGCCGCTGTATTTTGGGCCGTCTGCAGTTTTCTTAATTAGTTGCTCTTTACATCCAGCGTAAACTCTGTTACAATATCCAGATGGCATAGAATGACGAACTGTATGAGGTACAAAAGACCTCTAGGGAAAAAAGATTTTATTCATTTTAGTTTCCACAGCGTTAAAGTTAAACACTAACGTATTTGATTTCCTATGTATATTTACTCAAAGCTAATATCAAATCCAATCATATTATGATCACTGTTATCAATTGGCCCCGCACCAGATCATGCGCTCCACTAAGGACTAGGTCTAGAATTTGGTCCTTCTCTCGTCGGCTCCTGTACCAGCTGCTCCATAAAGCAGTCCTTGATTCATCAAGGAATTTTACCTCCTAGTCAATATCAGGGTAATTGAAATCACCCATTATTATTGGTGTTCCCCAGTTTGTTTGCGTCCCTAATTTCCTTTAACATTTCTGCATTCCGTCTGTTCATCCTGGCCAAGCGGACGGTAGTACACTCCTATCACTATCCTTTTCCCCTTTAGCACGTGGAATTTCAATCCACAGTGATTCCAAGAAGTGTTTTGTTTCCTGCAGAATTTTCAATCCATTTGATTCAAGGCTTTCCTTAATATACAATGCTACCCCCTCCACCAATTCGATCCACCCTATCACAACGATATAATTTGTACCCCGGTATGACAGTGTCCCACTGGTTATCCTCCTTCCACCAGGTCTCAGAGATGCCTATTATATCTAATTTTTCATTTAAGTGCAATATATTCTAACCCGCCCATCTTATTTCTTATGCTCCTGGCATTCGCAAATAGACATTTCAATCTATGTTTGTTGTTCTATTTACATCATGCTCAGTACTTGACAATATTAATTTGCAATATTTTGTCTGATTTTCATTTTATTTAAGGACACCTGATCTACTATGGTCTCTTTTGCAACCTCACTTTCAGGATACCCTATCTTCCCTGTTATGCGCTTTTGAGCGAATTGTCGGCCTTCCCCCCATTTCTAGTTTAAAAGCTGCTCTATCTCCTTTTTAAATGCTGATGCCAGCAGCCTAGTCCCACCCTGGTTAAGGTGGAGCCCATCCTTCGGAATAGGCTCCCCCTTCCCCAGAATGTTTCCCCAGTTCCTAACAAACTAAAACCCTCCTCCCTGCACCATCACCTCATCCATGCATTGAGACTCTGGAGCTCTGCCTGTTTCTTGGGCCCTGGGCGTGGAACGGGTAGCATTTCAGAAATGCTACCCTAGAGGTTCTGGATTTGAGCTTTCTACCTAAGAGCCTAATTTGGCTTCCAGAACCTCTCTCCCCCATTTTCCTATGTCACTGGTACCCACATGTACCAAGACAGCCGGCTCCTCCCCAGCACTATCTAAATCCTATCTAGGTGATGCGTGAGGTCCACCACCTTCGCACCAGGCAGGCAAGTCACCAGGCGATCTCACGTCCACCAGCCATCCAGCTATCTATATGCCTAATGATCGAATCACCAACTACAACAGCTGTCCTAACCCTCCCCTCCTGGGCAGCATTTGGAGACATATCCTCGGTACGCGAGGATAGTACATCCTCTGGAGGGCAGGTCCTGGCTACAGAAGTAAAAATTATTACAGCCTCATTCATTCTGTACATATCATCTCATTTTCAAAAAACTATCAAGGTAAAATTATGTATCATACCTGATAATTTCTTTCCATTAATCATAGCTGATCATCCATAGACTGGTGGGTTGTGTCCATCTACCAGCAGGTGGAGATAGAGAACAATCCTTTTGCCTCCCTATATGTGGTCATGTGCTGCCGGAAACTCCTCAGTATGTCGATATCCAAGCTCCATCCGCAGGACTCAGCACTTAGAGAATTACACCCACAAAGGGACACTCTGCCCAGCTCACCACCGCCGAAACGGGGGAGGGGAATTAACCCAGCTCATCCCCACACAAGTGGGGGAGGGGAATCCGTCCAGCTCATCCCCGCGGAGCGGGGGAGGGACACCACACCCGCCGATGCGGGGGGATCTGGCTATCCTGCAACCGCAACCGCGGGAGGAGCTGACTGACCCTAACACCGCCGAAGCGGGAGGGGTACAAAGCTGCCCTACTGCCGCACGAAGCGGGAGGGAGCTCCGGCAGAATTTATGTCTCAATCCAGCCCCGTAAAACGGAGGGGAGAGGAATGCAGCAGCTCACTGTAACACAAATTCGTCTCAACTCTTGAAGAATCCATTGAAAAACTTGAACACGAAGTCCTCCTGAACAGGAACTGAAGACTAAACTTGAACCTGAAATGTAACCAGAAAATAAACAATACAGATATCTGGGAGGGGCTATGGATTGATCAGCTATGATTAATGGAAAGAAAATTATCAGGTATGATACATAATTTTACCTTCCATATCATCATGCTGATCAATCCATAGACTGGTGGGATGTACCGAAGCAGTACTCACCCAGGGCGGGACATTGAAATCCCTGACCGCAACACTGAAGCTCCAAACCGGGCCTCCGCCCGAGCAGCCACAGCCAAGCGGTAATGCCTGGAGAAGGTATGGGCCGATGCCCAAGTTGCCGCCTTGCAAATCTCTTCCAAGGAGACGGACCCGGCCTCTGCCATCGAGGCCGCCTGAGCTCTAGTGGAGTGAGCCTTCAGCTGGATCGCGGCACCTTCCCCCGCGGCCACATAAGCCGCTGCAATGGCTTCCTTGACCCATCTTGCCACTGTAGGCTTAGAAGCCTGCAGACCCTTACGAGGACCTGCAAACAGGACAAACAGATGATCCGATTTCCGGAAATCATTGGTCATTTCCAAGTATCTGATGATGACTCGTCTCACATCAGATATTGAGAGCAGAGTATTCTCTGGGTAGTCCTCCCTACGAAAGGAAGGGAGACAGAGCTGCTGATTCACATGGAAGCGAGAAACAATCTTGGCAGGAAAGGAAGGCACTGTGCGAATAGTCACTCCTGCCTCAGTGAACTGCAGAAAAGGCTCTCGACTATGAAGTGCCTGGAGCCGAAACTCTTCTGGCTGAAGTGATAGCCACCAAAAAGACTGCTTTCAATGTCAGGTCTTTCAGAGATGCCCTAGACAAGGGTTCAAAAGGCGGCTTCTGCAAGGCTCTTAGCACCAGGTTGAGATTCCACGCAGGCACCACTGAGTGCAGAGGAGGGCGCAGGTGATTAACCTCCCTTGAGAAAGCGCACCACATCTGGCTGCGAAGCCAGGGAAGCACCCTTCAGGCGGCCCCTGAAGCAAGCCAGAGCCGCTACCTGGACTTTAAGGGAACTGAGCGACAGGCCTTTCTCCAGACCTTCTTGCAGGAATGCCAACACTGAAGAAATTGGAGCAGTGAAGGGAGAAAGTGAGCCTGCTTCACACCACGCTGCAAAGGTACGCCATAGCGTAAGCAGTAGAAGTAGAGCGCTTCCTCGCTCTCAGCATAGTGGCAATGACCTTGTCTGAGAAGCCCTTCTTTCTCAGACGCTGCCGCTCAATAGCCAGGCCGTAAGACCAAAGGGGGAGGGATCCTCCATCACCACGGGACCCTGATGTAACAGGCCCTGCTCCACTGGCAGCCGCAGAGGATCGTCGACTGAGAGCCTGATCAAGTCCGCATACCAGGGACGTCTGGGCCAGTCCGTACCCACCAGGATTATCCGGCCCGGATGCTTTGCCACCCGGGTCTAGCACCCTGCCCAACATGGGCCAGGGCGGGAACAAATAGAGAAGCTCTTGTGTCGGCCACTGTTGGAGAAGAGCATCTACTCCCAGGGATCGAGGGTCCCGTCCTCCTGCTGAAAAAGCGCGGCACTTGGCAATTGGCCGATGACGCCATCAGATCTAGTCTCGGCTGGCCCAGCGCTTCGTGATGGTCCAAGAAAGCCTGAGCAGATAGCTGCCACTCTCCGGGCTCCAAGGTATTGGCGACTGATAAGGAAGGCCTGATGCAGCAGCAAAATAAACTCGGGGGAGAAACTCCCCAGACTGTGAATTTCAGCAGCCTGGGCCACAGCCCTAGACGCACCCTCAACCGGCGCTCGCAAGAGCGGGGGAGGCAACATGCTGCGCATCCAAGATGGCGTCCAGCGCGACACTCCGCGAAGGAGCCACGCGGGAAGAACGGCGCTTAACTTTAGCCCGCTTTTTTGCCGTCGCCCAAATCAAGGGCGGCCATGGCATGAACGTCTCCCAGCTCAAGGGCGGCCCAAGAAGAATCCGTCCGAGCAGAGTGGCCTCCAAGATGCGGAGGCGAGCAGCGGGGGATGGGCGTTTTATGGCGGGAAAAACCGCCGCGCCAGAGGAAGACGCCGGGACACTGACCGGCCTCCAAACTGACAACCCACCAAGGACGAATCAGACCTTTAAAACCCCCCCACCGCATCCCGCTATAAGCGCACACGCGGTCCGGGGAGCGATTCTTCAGCGCCCTCCGGCCCTCCGACGCCATAGGCCACGTGGAGATCAATCGGGAACGCGCCTGCCCGCTATAAAAGGTAAAAATTACATGCTTCTCGCTCCGAGCTGTAACGACCTGGTGTCCCAGTGAGTAGCTGCAATAAACGTTTAAATAAACGTCGAAATAAAGCCCTTAAGGACGTCCAAAATTTTTTTTTTTAACGGAGCCAGCGGGAGGGGGAGAAAGGAGGGACCCTGGCGCCACCAGGTTTTGCACTTGCTCACGAAGAGCCCTCAACCCCAGGCACTCAACAAAACCTAAAAATTAAGCTTGGAGGCCTAGCCAGAGCTGCTGCTGTGTGGACCACCACTGCTGAGATAGAGAACATACTGAGGAAGTTTCCCGGCAGCACATGACCACATATAGGGAGGCAAAGGATTGCTCTCTATCTCCACCTGCTGGTAGATGACACAACCCACCATCTATAGATTGATCAGCATGATGAATGGAAATAACCATTTATAACCATGTTATAGGTATTCTTTTCGAAAAAATATCATAAGACAAGCAATGACGAATGAAGAAGGTAATGAGTTCCAGATTTCAACTGTGGAAAAACAATAAGATCTTTAGGTCTGTCCCCATGACGCGGGACCTAGGAAGCTTGAAGAATATTCCAGGAATTGGCAGTTAAGATTTAATGCTAAAAATGCAGGGTCATGCGTTTGGATGCAAAAAACCTAAGGGAATGGTACAGTTTAGAGGTGAAGAACTTTTGTGATAAAAGAGGAACAGGACTTGGATGTGACTGTTTGTGATGATCTTAAAGTGGCCAGGTAGAAAAATCGACAGTAAAAGCTAGAAGGATGGTTGGGTGCGTAGGAGAGGAATGGCCAGTAGGAAAAAAAAAGGAGATGATGATGCCCCTGTATAAGACTCTGTTGAGACCTTATTTAAAATATTGTGTACAATTCTGGAGATCGCACCTTCAAAAAGATATAAACAGGATGAAGTGGGGCCAGACGGCATCTACGAAAATGGTCAGTGGTCTTCGTCATAAAACTTATGAGAACAGACTTAAAGATCTCAATACTTAAAGATCTCTAATGCATTTTTTTGAGGGGGTAAGCAAACATGTGGACAATGGGGAGCCGGTTGATATTGTATATCTGGATTTTCAGAAGGCGTTTGACAAAGTGCCGCACGAAAGACTCCTGAAGAAATTGCAGAGTCATGGAATCGGAGGTAGGGTATTATTATGGATTAAGAACTGGTTGAAAGATAGAAAGCAGAGAGTAGGATTGCGTGGCCAGTATTCTCAGTGGAGAAGGGTAGTTAGTGGGGTCCCGCAGGGGTCTGTGCTGGGTCCGTTGCTTTTTAATGTATTTATAAATGACCTAGAGATGGGAATAACTAGTGAGGTAATTAAATTCGCCGATGACACAAAATTATTCAGGGTCATCAAGTCGCAGGAGGAATGTGAACGATTACAGGAGGACCTTGCGAGACTGGGAGAATGGGCGTGCAAGTGGCAGATGAAGTTCAATGTTGACAAGTGCAAAGTGATGCATGTGGGTAAGAGGAACCCGAATTATAGCTACGTCTTGCAAGGTTCCACGTTAGGAGTTACGGATCAAGAAAGGGATCTGGGTGTCGTCGTCGATGATACGCTGAAACCTTCTGCTCAGTGTGCTGCTGCGGCTAGGAAAGCGAATAGAATGTTGGGTGTTATTAGGAAGGGTATGGAGTCCAGGTGTGCGGATGTTATAATGCCGTTGTATCGCTCCATGGTGCGACCGCACCTGGAGTATTGTGTTCAGTACTGGTCTCCGTATCTCAAAAAAGATATAGTAGAATTGGAAAAGGTACAGCGAAGGGCGACAAAAATGATAGTGGGGATGGGACGACTTTCCTATGAAGAGAGGCTGAGAAGGCTAGGGCTTTTCAGCTTGGAGAAGAGACGGCTGAGGGGAGATATGATAGAAGTGTATAAAATAATGAGTGGAATGGATCGGGTGGATGTGAAGCGACTGTTCACGCTATCCAAAAATACTAGGACTAGAGGGCATGAGTTGAAGCTACAGTGTGGTAAATTTAAAACGAATCGATAAAATTTTTCTTCACCCAACGTGTAATTAGACTCTGGAATTCATTGCCGGAGAACGTGGTACGGGCGGTTAGCTTGACGGAGTTTAAAAAGGGGTTAGATAGATTCCTAAAGGACAAGTCCATAGACCGCTATTAAATGGACTTGGAAAAATTCCGCATTTTTAGGTATAACTTGTCTGGAATGTTTTTACGTTTGGGGAGCGTGCCAGGTGCCCTTGACCTGGATTGGCCACTGTCGGTGACAGGATGCTGGGCTAGATGGACCTTTGGTCTTTCCCAGTATGGCACTACTTATGTACTTATGTACTTATGTAGGAGAGGGAAAATATGATAGAGATGTTTCAATTTATTTATTTACTTATTTTTCCAAGTCTCTTTCAATTTATTTACTTATTTCTTTCAGCTTTTGCTCACACCTTTTTCAGTAATAGTTCAAGGTGAGTTACATTCAGGTACACTGGGTATTTGAGAGGAAGCTCTGGAAAGGGGGGGTATAGGATGAAGGTGAAAAGGGATAGAAGTAATCTGATGAAATACTTCTTCACGGAAAGGGTGGTGTTCACATGCATAGGAGCCAACTTTTCAAAATGATTGGGGGTGCTGAATGAACGCAACCCAATATTCTTCCGTCACCTGCGACCACCAAAAAACAAATAGTACCATTCACCTTTCTTTTGTTTTGGTTTTTTAAAATATATTTAATTGCAACAGTCAGATATAACAACAACAGAGCAATACCAAATTGAAAATGAATGGTGTGCAAAATGAGTCTACTGTCTAAGTAGTTGCAGGGTACAAGTGTAATAACTTGCGCCACAGCATTCTTATCATCAGCTGTGGGAGATAGTGGTACTGCTGTGCTGATAGGTCCTAAGTTTTAAAAAGACCATTTCCCTCATATTGACAAACCATAGCTGCAGGTAGTGGTGGTGAATCTTCTGCCACCCAATAGGACAGAATCAATTTCTTGATGATTCTGCTGTTCTCTATCTGTTCTCTTAACTCCGTTTCCAGGACATCCTTTCCATTTATTCCTTTACTTTCATTCTTTCTTCTTCATTTCTTGCCCTACATCCATAGGTAAAAGCTGGGTCCTCCGCGTACTTGGCTGGAGAAGGTATAGAGTGGATCCAGCTTTTGCCTATTTTCTCCATCCATGTATAGTTTTTCTCCTCTTTTCCTTTTCCCTCATCTCATAAGTATATAAGTACATAAGTATTGCCATACCAGGACAGACCAAAGGCCCATCAAGCCCAGCAACCTATTTCCAACAGTGGCCAATCCAGGTCACAAATACCTGACAAGATCCCAAAAAAGTACAAAACATTTTATGCTGCTTATCTCAGAAATATTTTCCCCAAGTCCAATTTAATAACGGTCTCGTCAGTATGCATCTCCTTCCTCTTTCTTCCCTCCCATCCATAAGTATCTCCTTCCTCTCTCTTCCCTCTCATCCATCCATGTCCAGCATTTTTCCTCTCTCCCTCCATCCATGTCCAGCATTTCTCCTCTCCCCCTCCACTCTATCCATTGCATCTACTTCCTCTGTCTTCCCTCCTCTCTATCCATGTCCATAATTTCTCCTCTCTCCCTTCCCCTCCAACCGTGTGCATCTCCTTCCTCTGTTCCTTCCCTCCATTTCTCCTCTCTTCCCTGCCCTCCACGCCATCCATGTCCAGCATTTCTTTTCTCTCTCCTCTCCTCTATCCATGTGCATCTCTTGCCTGTCTTCCCTCTCCTCCATCCATGTCCAGCATTTCTCCTGCCCTCCCCGCCATCCATCCATGTCCAGCAACTCTGCAGTCTCCCCTGCCCTCCCCTCCCAACCACGTCCAGTGATTCTCCTCTCTCCCCTGCCCTCCCCTCCGTCCAGTGATTCTCCTCTGCCCTCCCCTAACCATCCATGCCCAGCGATTTGTCCTCTCTCTCCCCTGCCTTCCCCTCCATGTCCAGCGATTCTCCTTTGCCCCCTATCCTCCCCTCCCATCCATGTCCAGTGACTCGCCCCAGCCTCCACCTGCCTCCCTTTTCAGCTCCCGTCAACTTCACCATAGCACAGCCACTCATAAAGCCTTCCTGGGGATCAGCTATAAACGAAGGCAGCACCTGGGACAACCTAGTGGCTAAGAGCTTTGCAAATAATTTAGCTTCAAAGTTGAATAATGAGAGAGGGCGATAAGATTCTAGTAGTTCAGGGTCCTTCCCTGGCTTCAATAATACTATAATCAGCACTTGTTTGTGCTGGTATGGCATACTGGCACCTTTTTTTCCTAGTGCCGGCTCACCTGGCCACCCTCATCTTCCCGACAGCCCTGCTTTCTGTTCCTGCCACCCCGCATTTGAATCTTTTATTTTTTTACCTGAAGTCGCAGCGCTGGCGGCAGCATTAGTGAAAGCAGCAGGCTAGCCTCCAGCCTTCCCTTCCCTCTCAGTGTCCCGCCCTCGCAGAAACAGGAAACTACATCAGAGGAAGGCGGGACACAGAGGGAAGGGAAGGCTGGAGCTGAGCATGTTGCTTTCACTAATGCCGCCACCGGCGCTGCGACTTCAGGTAAAAAAAAATAGAAGATTCAAATGCGGGGTGGCAGGAACAGAAAGCAGGGCTGTCGGGAAGATGAGGGTGGGCAGGTGAGCCGGCACTAGTTAAAAAAGGTGCCAGTATGCCATACCAGCACAAAAAAGCGCTGATTATAGTATTATTGAAGCCAGGGAAGGACCCTGAACTACTAGAATCTTATCGCCCTCTCTCATTATTCAACTTTGAAGCTAAATTATTTGCAAAACTCTTAGCCACTAGGAAGTTGTCCCAGGTGCTGCCTTCGTTTATAGCTGATCCCCAGGTAGGCTTTATGAGTGGCTGTGCTATGGTGAAAAATATATAGAAGTTATTGGCCTCAATGGAGAGAGCAAAAGTTAAGAAATGGTCTTCCTTACTAATTAGCTTTGATGCAGAAAAGGTCTTTGACAGGGTTAACTGGACTTTCTTGTATAGGGTCTTGGAAGCTTATGGCTTTCAAGTTTATTTTCTAAAGCAATTTGGGCCTTATATCGGTACCACGAGCTGCCACGAGGAGTCACAGCAGCCATTTTGGAGGGCCGTTTTAAGGGACTGGAAGTGAGGGAGCTGCACTCCTGCCCCCGATGTCCACCAGCGCTACAGGTAGGCCCACCTTGACAGCTGTAGTCAGAGGGGGCTTCTTACTGCTGAGGGCTGGAGGGAGGGGGAGGGAGGGGGCGCTGGGGGGGGGGGGTTCTTTTGGTTTTAGTTATGAGAGTGCTGGCAATATTCAATGTCACCACCCGCATAGCTAAGTGGCCTTATTTAGAACAGCTCTTGAGCTGTCTTAAATTAAGCCACTTAGCTATGCGGGTGCCCACACTAAATATTGCTGGCACCCTCATAATCTCAGGGGTCCTCCCCAGTGCCACCTCCAGCGCTGCCCCTGACCTCACTTTTTGTTTTGGTGTCTATGGGGATATCAGTGGTACTCTACCGGTTAATATCACCACTTAGGCGTTGGGGAGCTACTTAAGTGGGCAAGAGAGGCTTTCAATATCGGTCCCAAAGGAGTCCTACCTAGCAAGAGGCCAGCCTCAGTCAAAGCAAAAGGAAATGACACAGAGGTGTAGCCTGCACAGAGCAGCACGTATAATCCTAAACAAAGGCATTGAGGAGGTAACCAGCTTGGGCTGCATAGAGTGGCAAGTACCAAATATGGCAAGAAAGCAACATTCTACAGTTCTGTTGCTTTCTTGCCATATTTGGTACCTGCCACTCTATGCAGCCCATGCTGGTTACCTCCTCTATGCCCTGGATATTCTAATCAGTCTTTAAAAAAAAATTGTTAGATTTTTTTTTCAGTATGAATTCATAAAAGCAAAACTGTTCATATGTACTGCTAATAAGACATTATGGGGGGTGTAGTTAGAAGTTAGTTTTCTTAACAGGCTGATCTTTCTGTCAGAGGAGCAGAGTTTTTCTTCCCAGGCAGCACAAGAAGGGAGCACCCCTATGAGAAATTTAGGAAAAGTACTGTTTTCTCCTGTTACCTTTGTAATCTGTTCAAAGAGGTATGGCCTATCACTGACTTTCCTCGTCATTTCCGCCAGTTCTTGCTTATATTCATGCATTCTCTTCTGATCATTCAGCCTGCAAATAAATATTTCACCCAGTAAGAAGTGGCACATTGGAGGTGCAGACACCTGTGGAAGATCTGCATGCTACTTCCCACCTTGTACAGATTTGTGCACAGTGATGAAAATAGTCTGGAACAATTTACTGTGTTATTCTACAATAACTATAGGATTTAGAATTGGTAAACTGGTATAATATATATTAATAGTTGCCATGTTCTCCTGAACTCATACAAAATACAGATGCAGGTCAGGAAGGAGCTTCAGTGTGAAATGAGAAGCATGTCTTCTCCTCTTCCCCTCCCACAGTTTGTCCAATATTTTCTGCTGGCACTACAACAGCACTGATCACCCAAGAGGAGAAACTACAGAGTCCCTTATGGTTTCAATAACTGAGGTTGGAACCAGGCAGGCCACAAGGGGTGCCAGTGCTGCAGAAGTGGAAACTTTCTCTTAGTTAAAAGCAAGAGCCCTGGATGAGTAGACAAATGGAGGAAGTGCCAAAAAATAAGATGGGAAAGTTAGAATATATTGCACTAAATGAAAAGATAGATATAATCAGAGCTTTTTGTGTGCTGGTATGCACCAGTACGCAGGGCCGGTCTTAGCAAGTGCGGGGGCCCTATGCAGACCAATTTGACAGGGCCCCACCCTAGCCCTGCCCCCACCCTAACTCCGCCCCACCCTAGCTCCAGAGCCGGCCACCCCTCTCTCCGAGCTCCAAGGCCCCAGCTCCAGGGCTTGTCGATCCTACACAGTCAATGCCAACTGAAAACCATGTCTTTTTCACAAACACAGATACACCCTAATCCACTATAGAATAAGTAGGTAAATATTTAAAACTTTCCTATTTAGACAAAAATTAAACTGAACCCCCAAGATGCCGGACTCTGCATACAATACCAACACCACAGAAACAGAAAATGTGCCCTAGTACTGTGCAAAATATAAAGACAACAGATTGTAAATTTGAAAAAAAACCTAACAAATACCAATCACCACTTTACAAATTAACAAATAGAAATAAAACAAATATAGAAAATAAAATAATAGCATTTTATTGGACTAATACATTTAGCTTTCAGAGGCCAAACCTCCGTCCTCAGGTCAATACAGTATAGAGCTGTTAAAGTATCCTATCCGACCTGAGGAAGGGGGCTTTGTTCTCTGAATGTTTGTCAAAATTATTAAAATTAGTCCAATAAAAAGATTACCTTATTTACATGTTCTATTATAAACATTTATTAGCACAGCTACAATACTATATCCTAAAGCAAAAAAATAAAAATATATATTTTATTTACAGTTTGTCGTCTCTGGTTTCTGCTTTCCTCATCTTCTTTTCACTGTCTTCCTTCCATCCAGCATCTGTCTTCGCTCTCTCTCTGCCATCCAGTGTCTGCCCTGTCTGCTGTCCCCTTCATCCAATGTCTGCCCTCTCTCCCTGCCCCTTCCGTGCACGTCTATCTCTGCCCCTTCCATTCACTGTCTGCCCTTTCTATCCCTTCCATCCACTGTCTGCCCTTTCTCTCTGCCCCTTCAATCCACCATTTACCCTCCCTTTCCCATCCATCCGGGTCTGCCCTCCCTCTCGCTCCCCCTTCCATTCCAGGATCTGCCCCCTCTCTCTGACCCTTTTTTTCAGCCCCCAGTTCCAGCCCCACTATCCCACCAGTCCCCCCGTTTCAGCCCCAGCCCTTTTCTCCCACCAGGTCCCGAGCTTCAGCCCCAGCCACTCCTCCCTGTCCCCTTTTCAGCCCCCAGTTTCAACCCGTCCCCAGCCCTTTCTCTCACCAGTCCAAGCTTCAGCCCCAGCCACTTCTCCCTATCTCCTTTTCAGCCCCCAGTACCCACAGTTTCAGCCCCTGCCCCTTTTCAGCATCCAGTCCCAGTACTACTACTACTACTACTATTTAGCATTTCTATAGCGCTACAAGGCATATGCAGCGCTGCACAAACATAGAAGAAAGACAGTCACTGCTCAAAGAGCTTACAATCTAATAGACAAAAAATAAATAAAGTAAGCAAATCAAATCATTAATGTGAACGGGAAGGAAGAGAGGAGGGGAGGTGGAGGCGAGTGGTACAAGTGGTTACAGTACTAGCCCCTTATCCCACTACCCTCCTTTTCAGCCCCCAGTTCCAGCCCCCTTCATCCACATGTCTTGTATTAGAGCCCCCCCCCTTTTCAGCCCCAGAACCATTCTCCCACCTGACCCACGCATGCCCATTTTCCCACCAGCCCCATGCATGGCCCCCATTTCCCATATGGCCCCTTTTTCAAACCCCAGTTCCAGCCCCCTTCTCCTATCTGAGAACCCCATCCCACACCCTTCTCCCACCTGAGTCCCCCTTACCCTCCCCCCAAATGAGAACCCCCATCCCACCCCTTCTCCCATCTGAGTCCCCCTTACCCCCTCCCCCCAACTGAGAACCCCCATCCCACACCCTTCTCACATCTGAGTCCCCCTTACCCCCTCCCCCCAACTGAGAACCCCCATCCCACACCCTTCTCACATCTGAGTCCCCCCCCCCCTGACCCGACCCACCTACCAACTCTTTTCCCCTGCTGCACCCACTAACTTATGTTTAAATTTTGTTATTGAGGTTTATATAACATTATACACAAAAGGAATAGTCATTACCTATTAGACCTATAACACCATACCAATTTAGTCAAAAGAGTACATCATAAACGGCAAAAGGCCTTGTGTCAGATAGCCCCATGCCTATACACCTCTTCCTCCGTGCAATCCCTCATTAGCTGTACACAGTGTCACCCATACCCATCCACCCACCCAGATACATTGGACTACTGATCTCTCCTTAGGCAATTAAACTATCCCATAGTAAAATAATTGCCTCCCATCTTCTTTATACACCAATCTATGGTTCCCCCACTATGGTAACCATGGCAATAAACAAACATAACTTGTAGTCCCCTCAAACTGATATATCAGCACTGTGCCCAGCGAGGCTACTAATTACCCAACCTGATGTTCCCTATCCTCCCCTCCCTCCCTCCCCCCTCCCTCAGCTCAACCCCCCACCCTCCCTCCCGTATTCCAAAATGCACCCACTAACTTAAAAAAAAAACTTGAGAAGCATCGAGTAGCAGGCAGAGCCTCGCGTCTGCCCTGCTAGTAAAAATCTCCTGCCCGTCGTTGGGCCGGCCCTTCCTGCATTAAGCCCCGCCCTCCTCTGAGGGTAATAGGCTCTTCCCGCATTAAGTCCCACCCTCCTCTGAGGTAATAGGCTATTACCTCAGAGGAGGGCGGGACTTAATGCGGGAAGAGCCTATTACCTCAAAGGAGGCGGGACTTAATGCAGGAAGGCCGGGCCCGACGACGTGCAGGAGATTTTTAGCAGGGCAGATGCGAGGCACTGCCTGCTACTCGGCGCTTCTCAACTTTATTACATTACAGCGATCGAATCGTCGGGGGGTGGGAGCAGCAGGCGGGGCGACCCCAGGCATGCCGCGCGGGGCCCCCTTGAGCGCGGGGCCCTATGCGACTGCCTCAGTCGCCTCGCCCTAAGACCCGGCCCTGCCAGTACGGTGTACCAGCACCTTTTTTTCCACGGCAAGTCCTGCACCCTTCCTCTCGCTCCCCTCTTCCCCACGACCCTCCTTACATTCTTTTAGCGACTCAGCTCAGTGCAGCGATTAAGAGAGGCTGCCAGCATCGGGGCCCTCCCTCTGCGAGTCCCGCCTATGTGGAAACAGGAAGTTGAAACAAAGTAGGCGGGACTCACAGAGGGAAGGCCCTGATGCTGGCAGCCTCTCTTAATCATTGCACTGGCTGATGCTGTGCTGGGGGCCCAGGCAGCGGGAGGAGGATGGGTGGGGGGAGGGAGGGAGAGTCGCTGGATATGGATGGCAGGGGAGGACGTGAGAAGGAGAATCGCTGGACATGAATGAGACAGGAGGGCAGGAGAGAGAGGAGAATCACTGGACATGAATGGCAGAGGAGGACAGGGGGCAGAGGAGAATCGCTGGACATGGGAGGGGAGAAAGGAGATGCTGAACATGGATGGGAGGGGAGGGCAGGAAAGACAGAATCGCTGGACATGGATGGGAGGGGTGGGCAGGGGACAGAGGAGAAATGCTGGAAATGGATGGAGAGGAGAATTGCTGGACATGGATGGATGGAGGAGAGAGCAAGGACAGAGGAGAATTGCTGGATATGGATGGAGGGAAGGACGGGGGGCAGAGGAGAATTGTTGGACATGGATGACAGGGAAGGTTGGGGGGAAAGAGAATCACTGGACATGAATGAGAGGGGAGGGCAGGGGAGAGGAGGAGACATGCTGGACATGGATGGGAGGGGAGGTTAGGGGGCAGAGGAGAATCACTGGACATGGATGGAGGGCAGGGGAGAAAGGAGACATGCTGGACATGGATGGGAGGACTGGGAAGAATCGCTGGACATGGATTGGAGGGGAGGACAGGGGGCAGAGGAGACATTGCTGGACATGGATGGGAGGGGAGAGCAGGGGAGAGAGGAGACATGCTGGACCATGGATGGGAGGAGAGGGCAGGGGAGAGAGGAGGCATGCTGGACATGGATGGGAGGGGAGGGCAGGGGAGAGAGGGATCACTGGACATGGATGGGATGGGAGGGCAGGGGAGAGAGGAGAATCGCTGACATGGGAGGAGAGGACAGGGGACAGAGAAGAATCGTTGACATGGGAAGGGAGGACAGGGGACAGAGAATTGCTGACATGGAGGGGAGAGCACAGGGGAGAGAGGGAGAGATGATGAACATGGATGAGAGGGGAGGGCAGGGGAGAGAGAGGAGACATGCTGGACATGGATGGAAGGGGAGGGCAAGGAAGAGAGAATCACAGGACATGGATAGGAGGGCAGAGAGAGAATCGTTGACAGGGAGGGGAGGGCAGGGAAGAGAGGAGACATGCTGGAATGGATGGGAGGAGAGGGCAGGGAAGAGAGAATCACTGGACATGGATGGGAGGGGAGGAGAGAGAGAAGAAATGCTGGAAATGGATGGAGAGGAGAGCAGGAGAGAGAGGAGACATGCTGGACATGGATGTGAGGGGAGGGCAGGAGGGAGGGGAGACATGCTGGACATGGGATGGGAGGGGAGGGCAGGGGAGAGAGGAGAATCATTGACATGGGAGGGGAGGGCAGGGGAGAGAGAGACATGCTGGATATGGATGGGAGGGGAGGGCAGGGGAGAGAGGAGAATAGTTGACATGGGAGGGGAGGGCAGGGGAGAGAGGAGACATGCTGGACATGGATGGGAGGAGAGGGCAGGGAAGAGAGAATCGCTGGACATGGATGGGAGGGGAGGAGAGAGAGAAGAAATGCTGGAAATGAATGGAGAGGAGAGCAGGAGAGAGAGGAGACATGCTGACATGGATGGGAGGGGAGGGCAGGAGGGAGGGGAGACATGCTGGACATGGATGGGAGGGGAGGGCAGGGGAGAGAGGAGAATCATTAACATGGGAGGGGGAGGGCAGGGGAGAGAGGAGACATGCTGGACATGGATGGAAGGAGAGGGCAGGGAAGAGAGAATCGCTGGACATGGATGGGAGGGGAGGAGAGAGAGAAGAAATGCTGGAAATGGATGGAGAGGAGAGCAGGAGAGAGAGGAGAAATGCTGGACATGGAGGGGAGGGGAGAGAGGAGAATTGCTGGACGTGGATGGAGAGGAGAGCGGAGAGAGAGGAGAAGTGCTGGACATGGAGGGGAGGGGAGAGAAGAGAAATACTGGACTTGGATGGAGGAGAGGGGAGAACGAATTATTGATGGATATGGATACAGGGGAGGGAAGAGAGGAGAAATGCTGGACTTGGATGGAGGGGAAGAAAGAGAAAAGAAGATGCACATGGATGGAGATGAGGGAAAGGGAAGAGAGGAGAAAAACTGCACATGGATGGAGAAAATAGGCAAAAACTGGATCCACATATACCTCCTCCTCCAGTCAATTCCACGAAGGACCCAGCTTTTACTTATGGAATTAGGGCAAGAAATGAAGAAGAAAGGAGGAAAGTAAAGAAATAAATGGAAAAGAAGCCGGGAAACGGAGTTAAGAGAACAGATAGAAAGCAGCAGGATCAGAGACTGGTACCAACATGATCAGAAAAACAAAGTCACCAGACAACAAAGGTAGAAAAATCATTTTATTTTCATTTTAGTGTTTGGAATATGTCCAATTTGAGAATTTACATCTGCTGTCTTATTTTGCACTGGGTATACTGGGGCTGTAACAGATTACAGAAATTATTTATAATGAAAAAAAAAATCACAAAGTTACTTTTTCTCTTATACTGGTATAATATTTTCAACGATGCCTGTTTATATGCGCCATGGCTGGTATAAGGGGTGTGGCTAATTGAGTGTGGCTATCATAGGGGCGGAGCCATATGTGGTGACCTCCACCCATAATGAGTACCAGTACTTTCCCAACAAAAAAAAAGCACTGGATATAATAGGCATCTCTGACAACCAGGGGAAACACTAGGGTACACATTATATTGCAGTGATGGAACATAGTAACATAGTAGATGACGGCAGAAAAAGACCTGCACGGTCCATCCACTCTGCCCAAGAAGATAATTCATATGTGCTACTTTTTTATTTGTACTGTCCTCTTCAGGGCACAGACCGTATAAGTCTCCAATTTGTTTTAAATTTACTACTTTGTAGCTTCATCGCATGCCCCCTAGTCCTAGTATTTTTGGAAAGAGTAAACAAACAATTCACGTCTACCCGTTCCACTAATTATTTTATAGACCTCTTATCGTATTTCCCCTCAGCCGTCTTTTCTACAAGCTGAAGAGCCCTAGCCGCTTCAGCCTTTCGTCATAAGGAAGCCGTTCCATCCCCTTTATCATTTTAATCGCCCTTCTCTATACCTTTTATAATTCCATTACATCTTTTTTGAGATACGGCGACCAGAATTGAACACGATATTCGAGATGCGGTCACACCATGGAGAGATACAAAGGCATTATAACCGTCCTCATTTGTGCTTTACATTCCTTTCCTAATAATACTAACATTCTATTTGCTTTCCTTGCTGCCACAGAACACTGAATGGAGGGTTTGCAACGTATCATCAACGACGACGCTTAGATCCCCTTTTTGGTCAATGACTCCTAATGTGGTACCTTGCATTACATAGCTATAATTCAGGTTCTCTTTCCCACATGCATCACTTTGCACTTGCTCATATTAAACGTCATCTGCCATTTAGACGCCCAGTCTCCCAGACTCGTAAGGTCCTCTTATAATTTTTCACAATCCTCTAGTGATTTAACAACTTTTAATAACTTTGTGTAGTCAGCAAATTAAATTACCTCACTAGTTATTCCCATCTCTAGATCATTTATAAATATGTTAAAAGCAGCGGTCTCAGCACAGACCCCTGCGGAACCCCACTATCTACCCTTCTCTATTGAGCATACTGACCATTTAACCCTACTCCCTGTTTTCAATCCACAATAGGACATGACCTCCTATCTATGACTCTCCAATTTCTTCTGGAGTCTTTCATGAGGTACTTCGTCAAATGCCTTTTGAAAATCCAGATACACAATATCAACTGGCTCACCTTTATCCAAATGTTTGTTCACCCCTTCAAAGAAGTGTAATAGATTGGTGAGACAAGATTTCCCTTCACTAAATCCATGTTGGCTTTGTCTCATTAATCCATGCTTTTGAATATGCTCTGTAGTTTCGTTCTTTATAATAGTCTCTATCATTTTGTCCGGCACTGATGTCAGGCTCACCGGTCTATAATTTCCTGGATCTCCTCGGGAACTTTTTAAAATATCGACGTTACATTGGCCACCCTCCAATCTTCCGTTACCATGCTCGATTTTAAAGATAAATTATATATTACTAACCATAGTTCCGCAAGTTAATTTTTCAATTCTATCAGTACTCTGGGATGAATACCACCCAGTCCAGGACACTTGCTACTCTTCAATTTGTCAAATTGCCCCATGACATCTACTACTACTACTACTTAACATTTCTAGAGCGCTACTAGGGTTACGCAGCGCTGTACAATTTAACTAAGAGAGACAGTCCCTGCTCAAAGAGCTTACAATCTAATAGACAAGTGAACGGTCGGTCCGATAGGGGCAGTCAAATTGGGGCAGTCTGGATTCACTGAACGGTAAGGGTTAGGTGCCGAACGCAGCATTGAAGAGGTGGGCTTTAAGCAAAGACTTGAAGACGGGCAGGGAGGGGGCTTGGCGTAAGGGCTCAGGAAGGTTGTTCCAAGCATAGGGTGAGGCGAGGCAGACATCCTCCAGGTTTATTGAGATTTCATTCAGTTTCTCCGACTCGTCAGCTTTGAATACCATTCCTGGCACCAGTATTTCTCCCAAATCGTCCTCGGTGAAGACAGAAGACAAGAATTCATTTAATCTCTCCGCTATGGCTTTGTCTTCCCTGATTGCCCCTTTTACCCCTCGGTCATCTAGCGGTCCGATTCTTTTGCCGGCTTCATGCTTTTAATATACCTAAAAAAGTTTTTACTATGTGTTTTTGCCTCCAACGCAATCTTTTTTTTTCAAAGTCCCTCTTTGCCTTCCTTATCAGTGCTTTCAATTTGACTTGACATTCCTTTTGCTGTTTCTTATTATTTTCAGTTGGTTCCTTCTTTCATTTTATGAAGGATTTTCTTTTAGCTCTAATAGCATTCTTCACCTCACTTTTTAACCATGCCAGCTGTCGTTTGGTCTTCCTTCCTCCTTTATAATACGTGGAATATATTTGGCCTGGGCTTCCAGGATGGTATTTTTGAACAGCATCCAAGCCCAATGTAAATTTTTGACCCTCGCAGCTACTCCTCTAAGTTTTTTTTCACTGTTCTTCCATTTTATCATAGTCTCCTTTTTGAAAGTTAAACGCCAGTGTATTTGATTTCCTATGTATACTGAATTGATGTGCTCTTTTCTGACCACTGACAGGTCATTTATGACCCAAGAACTGCATAGCTATAAGGCTTAAACTTTTCTATACTTTTGCTGAGGGCTGAATCTTTCTGAAAGCCTTGACTTCAGCATTCTGTGTAATACAGCAGCAATTTTGCTGAGAGCTGTGAAAAGCTGTGTATCCTAGGCAGGGTTGCCAGGTGGAAATTTTTTTTCCAGCCCAATCCAGCCCAAAAAACAGCCCAAAACCTGCCCAAACACAAACCCCGCCCCTGACACCCCCACCCCCGCGTCATCACCCCCGCCTCCGCCGTCATCAACCCCGCCCCCGCCGTCACCGGCCCCGCCTCCCACGTCACCGGCCCCCGCCTCCCCGTCATCGGCCCCGCCTCCCACGTCATCGGCCCCGCCTCCCACGTCATCGGCCCCGCCTCCCACGTCACTAACCCCGCCCAAAAAACCGCCCTGAAGCCCAAAAACCAGCCCAAAAAACCAAACCCGCCGCGGGCAAAAATTTCCCGCGGCGGGTCGCGGAAAACCGCCCAATTGGGCGGTAAAACCGCCCACCTGGCAACACTGATCCTAGGTCACTCTGACTCGTAAGAGCATTATTCCACCCTCCCTGACAGAGTCGGTGCCACTGAGACTACTCCACAAGGTTTGAACACGGAGAAGTGTTGAGGATCTAGATAACACCTTGATAAGCCCTGGGTACTGGAAAATTCCTATAACAAAACGGTGTCTATAATCCTCTGCAAAAGAAAACTTGAACCTATTTTAAGATGCTGAATTCATAAACATTGAGATAGTAGGTGCTATCTTATGTAAACAATAGAGTGACACAGAAATTAGCTGATGTAACATAAAATTTAGCTGAACTTGCAAGTTGGGAGGGGGGATTGGTGCCCAGTCCTGTGTATATAAAGCACTGTGGTACTGAAGCTAGCCAGAGGGTCAGATGTTCTACAGAGAGTAAGTATTTGCAGCTGTGGTCCCCGTATTCCCTCTCGTCAGTGGCGTACCAAGGGGGGGGGGGGGGCGGTGGGGGCGGTCCGCCCCGGGTGCCAGTGGGTGGGGGTGCTCCGCTCCCACCGCCTCCTTTAAACAAAAATCGGCGAAGCAGCGTCGCAGGCAGCGCCTCGCCTGCCCTGCTTGTGAAAAAATCAAATCTCCTTCTCCTCGTCTTGACGTCGACTCGGGCCTTCCAATCAATCACTATGTCCCGCCCTCCTCTAAGGTAAATTCCGCGAGGGCGGGCGGGACATAGTGATTGATTGGAAGGCCCGAGTCGACATCAAGACGAGGAGAAGGAGATTTGATTTTTTTACAAGCAGCAGGGCAGACGAGGCGCTGCCTGCGATGCTGCTTCGCCGATTCAGACAATAGTGAGAACGGGACTGAGGTAGGGAAGGAGAGGGGCGAAAGGGACTCAGGTGGGGGTGTTCAGAGGGGAAAAGGGGAGGGGAGAAGGGGACTGGGGTGGGGATCTCAGACAGGGGAGGGGAGAAGGGGACTGGGGTGGGGGTCTCAGACAGGGGAGGGGGAGGGAAGAAGGGGACTGGAGGGGGATCTCAGACGGGAGAAGGGAAGGGGAGGGGAGAAGGGGACTGGGGTGGGGGTGTTCAGAGGGGAAAAGGGGAGGGGAGAAGGGGACTGGGGTGGGGGTCTCAGACAGGGGAGGGGAGAAGGGGACTGGGGTGGGGGTGTTCAGAGGGGAAAAGGGGAGGGGAGAAGGGGACTGGGGTGGGGGTCTCAGACAGGGGAGGGGAGAAGGGGCCTGGAGTGGGGATCTCGGAGGGGAGAAGGGGACTGGGGTGGGGGTGTTCAGAGGGGAAAAGGGGAGGGGAGAAGGGGACTGGGGTGGGGATCTCAGACGGGGAGGGGAGAAGGGGACTGGGTTGGGGATCTCAGATGGGAGATGGGGAGGGGAGAAGGGGACTGGAGTGGGGATCTCAGATGGGAGAAGGGAAGGGGAGGGGAGAAGGGGACTGGGGTGGGGGTGTTCAGAGGGAAAAAGGGGAGGGGAGAAGGGGACTGGGGTGGCGATCTCAGACAGGGGAGGGGGAGGGGAGAAGGGGACTGGGTTGGGGATCTCAGATGGGAGACGGGGAGGGGAGAAGGGGACTGGGGTGGGGGTCACAGACAGGAGAAGGGGAGGGGAGAAGGGGACTGGGGTGAGGGTGTTCAGAGGGGAGAAGGGCTGGAACTGGGGGCTGAAAAAAGGGGCAGAGAGAGAGGGACAGATCCTAGATGGAAGGGGGAGCGAGAGGGAGGGCAGACCCTGGATGGATGGGAGAGGGAGGGGAAATGGTGGATTGAAGGAGCAGAGAGAAATGGATGACAGTGGAGTGGATGGAAGGGAAAGGGCAGACAGAGAATGGAAGGGGCAGAGATAGAAGGCAGATGTGGATGGAAGGGGCAGGGAGAGAGGGCAGACATTGGATGGAGGAGACAGCAAAGAGGGCTGACACTGGATGGCAGAGAACGAAGACAGATGCTGGATGGAAGGAAGATGGTGAAAAGAAGATGAGGAAAGCAGAAACCAGAGACAACAAACTGTAAATAAAATATATATTTTTGTTTTTTGCTTTAGGATAAAGTAGTATTGTAGCTGTGATAATAAATGTTTATAATAGAACATGTAAACAAGGTAATCTTTTTATTGGACTAATTTTAATACATTTTGACTAACTTTCGTAGGACAAAACCCCCTTCCTCAGGTCAGGATAAGATACTGTAACAGCACTATACTGTACTGACCCGAGGACAGAGGTTTTGGCCTCTGAAAGCTAAATGTATTAGTCCAATAAAATGGTATTATTTTACTTTCTATATTTGTTTTATTTCTATTTGTTAATTTGTAAAGTGGTGCTATTTGTTAGTTTTTTTCAAATTTACATCTGCTGTCTTTATATTTTGCACAGTACTAGGGGACAGTTTCTGTTTCTGTGGTGTTGCATTGTATACAGAGTCTGGCATTGGGGGTTCAGTTTAATTTTTGTCTAAATAGAAAGTTTATGATTACTTATCCTATAGTGGATTAGGGTGTATCTGTGTTTGTGAAAAAGACATGGCTTTCAGTTGGCATTGACTGTGCAGGATCTACAATCTGTACTATTCTGTCTGGTTTTGTTTTACAATAGGTGAATTGATGTTCTAGTGCTCACTGTAGTGTTTAAGATGCTTTCCTTTTCCTTGTGTGACTCGTAGAAATGACTGCTTATGGTATGGTAGAATTGCTCTAACGGTCCTGAGTGTTTTGTATTCTCGGCATGCCTAGTACTGGATTTTTTTTTTTTTTTTTGGGGGGGGGGGGGTTAAAAAATGACCGGCCCCGGGTGTCAACTACCCTAGGTACGCCACTGCCTCTCGTAACATATTGCTACCGCCTCATTACTTTGTTATAGCCTGATTTTCTTTGCTATCTGTTACCTGCCTTACTACTTTGTTATAGCCTGATTTTCTTTGCTATTTGTTACCTGCCACATTGCTTTATCTGATTGTTCTGTTGTTATCTATATTGGAATAAAGACTATCTTTTTGGAAGGAACATAGCTTCTGTCCTTTATCTTGGGGTGGACGTAAGGAGATAGAAACCCTGTTGCCTCACCTGTCCAAACAATTATATTTCTTATGGTAAGTAGAAATATCAGAGAAATAATTCCCACATAATTACAGCCCTCTCTGAGACTAGGTTGTCAGAGGGGGCCATATAAGAACAAACTCCACTAAAAACAATACTTACTTCAAAGCTAATCATATTATGATCACTGGTATCAAGCGGACCCATTGCCATTACCTCCCGCACCAGATCATGCGCTCCACTAAGGACTGGGTCTAGAATTTTTCCTTCTCTACCAGCTACTCCATAAAGCAGTCCTTGATTTTGTCAATATATTTTACCTCCCTAGCGTGCCCTGATGTTACATTTACCCAGTCAATATTGGGGTAATTGAAATCACCCATTATTATTGTGTTGCCCAGTTTGTTAGCCTCCTTAATTTCTGATAACATTTCTACATCTGTCTGTTCATCCTGGCTAGGTGGACGGTACATAAGTACATAAGTAATGCCACACTGGGAAAAGACCAAGGGTCCATCGAGCCCAGCATCCTGTACACTCCTATCACTATCCTTTTTCTCATTACATATGGAATTTTGAGCCATAGGGATTCTAAGATGTGTTTTGTTTCCTGCAGAATTTTCAATCTATTTGATTCAAGGCCCTCCTTAACATACAATGCTACCCCAATTCGATCCACCCTATCACTAAGATATAATTTGTACCCTGGTATGACAGTGTCCCACTGGTTATCCTCCTTTCACCAGGTCTCAGAGATGCCTATTATATCTAATTTTTCATTTAGTGCAATATATTCTAACTCTCCCATCTTATTTCTGTATAATAGTGCTACAGCTATGAGCCTTGGTCCCATACCTAGCTTTGGTTCAGGCTCCAAAATGAGAGAAAAGCTTGCAGGCCTGTGTAACTCTGACTTGACCTCCAGTGTTGGAGCACTGCAGAGAACAACAGGAAATCACAAGGGTGGGGGTCTAACTGACAGAGTGACATTGTTTAGCAACATGGTGGGAAAGGAAAAGTTTGTGGTTAGTGGACCAGGTGCAAGGGAACTGCAAAAGTTTGTGATTAAGCAAGCTAAAGATGAGAACAGTTTATGAGATGAGGCTACTCATTAGCATAAGCCAATCAGTGTTGACCATGACATTAACTAGATCCAATCAGATGTGCTTAGTGTCATATTACCAGTATCCTGTATGAACCTATAAAAAAGTTAGGTTACTTCCTGCTTCAAGTTAGAGAGGGGCGGCCACCACTCTCTCTCTGTGAGAAACAAATGTATCACATAAGATTAAAACCCAGAAAGCACCTGTTTGCAGCTGGGATATTATATTCCTATAACCAACTGAATGGTACTTCTCATGACAAATAGAGGCATATTTTCAAAGCACTTAGACTTATAAAGTTACATATCAACCTATGAAACTTTGTAAGTCTAAGTACTTTGAAAATATGCCTCATAGTGTTCTGTAAATTGTGTCTGCAGACAAATGGCTAATTGTAATTATACTTGATGCCTAAGAAATAAAAGCTACCTTCTTATACTCTTAACTATATTTAGTATGTGTTCTTGGCTACTTATGAACTAGCACACAGCTCTGGTAAGTTCAGATATACGAGGTGAATATATTAAAAGCAGTCTTGGGGGGTTTCCTGTGCTCGAGATACCTCCATTTGGTCTGGGGGTGTCTCGGGGACCGGACATAACCCTGAAATATTCATTTCTTAGGCTTCTGGCATTCGCATATAGACATTTCAAACTATGTTTGTTGTTCCTATTTACATCATGCTCAGTACTTGACAGTATTAATTTGCAATCTTTTGTCTGATTTTTATTTTTATTTAAGGACACCTGATCTACTATAGTTGAACAGGTAGAAGTAGCTCAGAGCTGGGTGACTGGAGAGTGCGATGCTCTAATGTGGCTATGCCATATGAACTTTATCTTACCACAACATCACTTTGTATTTGTTCACACCGGAGTCAGCAAACGCCTCTCCGGTACTATGTAAGCCACATTGATCCTACAAATAGGTGGGAAAATGTGGGATACAAATGTAACAAATAAATGAATAAATACTATGGTCTCTTTTGCAACCTCACTATCAGGATACCCTATCTTCCTTGTTTTAGTGATGAAAGATACCTTATTCCGAACCATGCACTTTTGAGCAACTGTCAGCCTTCCCCCAGTTTCTACTTTAAAAGCTGCTCTATCTCCTTTTTAAATGCCAATGCCAGCAGCCTGGTCCCACCGTGTTTAAGGTGGAGCCCATCCTTTCGGAATAGGCTCCCCCTTCCCCAGAATGTTGCCCAGTTCCTAACAAATCTAAAACCCTCCTCCCTGCACCATCGTCTCATCCAAGCATTGAGACTCCGGAGCTCTGCCTGTCTCTTGGGCCCTGTGCGTGGAACGGGTAGCACTTCAGAAAATGCTACCGTAGAGGTTCTGGATTTGAGCTTTCTACCTAAGAGCCTAAATTTGGCTTCCAGAAACTCACTCCCACATTTTCCTATGTCATTGGTACCCATATGAACCAAGACAGCCAGCTCCTTCCCGGCACTATCTAAAATCCTATCTAGGTGATGCGTGAGGTCCGCCACCTAAGCACCAAGCAGGCAAGTCACCAGGCGATCCTCACATCCAGCAGCCACCTAGCTATCTACATGCCTAATAATCGAATCACTTACTACATACGCCGTCCTAACCCTTCCCACCTGGGCAGTAGCTCCTTGAGACACATCCTCAGTGCAAGAGGATATTGCATTCCCTGGTATGCTGGTCCTGTCTACAGGATTACTTCCAGCTGCACGAGGGTGATTCTCTCCTTTTAGAAGGCCTCCCTCCTCCAAGGCAGCACAGGTGCTGCCAGATTGGAGATGGTACTTCTCTACAACGTCCCTGTAGGCCTTTTTTAATGTACCTCTCTGTCTCTCTCAGCTACTCCAAGTCTGCTACTCTAGCCTCAAGAGAACGGTCTCGTTCTCTGAGAGCTAGGAGCTCTTTGCATCGAGCAAACACATCTCACCAATTGGGAGATTATCTCACCAAATGGAAGATAATCATACATGTGACACTCAATGCAAAAGATTGGATAGCACCCCTCACACTGCTGGACTACTATCTGCATCTTAGTGTTATAGAGTTATTTAATTAAAACTTCTTAAGATACTAGGGATATCAGATGAATATAATGATCCTTTTGTCTGTTGTAATTTATTTAGGGTTTGCTTCTTAGAAACTAAATGTAATTAAAACTAATGAAAATTGAAAATTCCCCTCTTGTTGTCTTAATTAGAATAATTGACTATAAATGAACAGTTGAGCTAGGGGTGGGTGGGAATAGCGAATGCTACATACCTGTAGAAGGTATTCTCCGAGGACAGCAGGCTGATTGTTCTCACTGATGGGTTGACGTCCTCGGCAGCCCCCTCCATCAGAAAGTTTACTAGCAAAGGCCTTTGCTAGTCCTCGGCCGTCTTCCCGCCCGAAACCGGCTCGAGCCGGCCAGTCCAGTATGTAGCAAGACAATACACTCCAAGGGAAGACACAACTCCAAAGGGGAGGCGGGCGGGTTTGTGAGAACAATCAGCCTGCTGTCCTCGGAGAATACCTTCTACAGGTATGTAGCATTCGCTTTCTCCGAGGACAAGCAGGCTGCTTGTTCTCACTGATGGGGTATCCCTAGCCCCCAGGCTCACTCAAAACAACAACCATGGTCAATTGGGCCTCGCAACGGCGAGGACAAAACTGAGATTGACCTAAAAAATTTACCAACTAACTGAGAGTGCAGCCTGGAACAGAACAAATAGGGCCCTCGGGGGGTGGAGTTGGATCCTAAAGCCCAAACAGGTTCTGAAGAACTGACTGCCCGAACCGACTGTCGCGTCGGGTATCCTGCTGCAGGCAGTAATGAGATGTGAATGTGTGGACAGATGACCACGTCGCAGCTTTGCAAATTTCTTCAATGGAGGCTGACTTCAAGTGGGCTACCGACGCAGCCATGGCTCTAACATTATGAGCCGTGACATGACCCTCAAGAGCCAGCCCCGCCTGGGCGTAAGTGAAGGAAATGCAATCTGCTAGCCAATTGGATATGGTGCGTTTCCCTACAGCCACTCCCCTCCTATTGGGATCAAAAGAAACAAACAATTGGGCGGACTGTCTGTGGGGCTGTGTCCGCTCCAGATAGAAGGCCAATGCTCTCTTGCAGTCCAATGTGTGCAGCTGACGTTCAGCAGGGCAGGAATGAGGACGGGGAAGAATGTTGGCAAGACAATTGACTGGTTCAGATGGAACTCCGACACGACCTTTGGCAAGAACTTAGGGTGAGTGCGGAGGACTACTCTGTTATGATGAAATTTGGTGTAAGGGGCCTGGGCTACCAGGGCCTGAAGCTCACTGACTCTACGAGCTGAAGTAACTGCCACCAAGAAAATGACCTTCCAGGTCAAGTACTTCAGATGGCAGGAATTCAGTGGCTCAAAAGGAGGTTTCATCAGCTGGGTGAGAACGACATTGAGATCCCATGACACTGTAGGAGGCTTGACAGGGGGCTTTGACAAAAGCAAACCTCTCATGAAGCGAACAACTAAAGGCTGTCCTGAGATCGGCTTACCTTCCACATGGTAATGGTATGCACTGATTGCGCTAAGGTGAACTCTTACAGAGTTGGTCTTGAGACCAGACTCAGACAAGTGCAGAAGGTATTCAAGCAGGGTCTGTGTAGGACAAGAGCAAGGAGCTAGGGCCTTGCTGTAACACCAGACGGCAAACCTCCTCCATAGAAAGAAGTAACTCCTCTTAGTGGAATCTTTCCTGGAAGCAAGCAAGACGCGGGAGACACCCTCTGACAGACCCAAAGAGGCAAAGTCTACGCTCTCAACATCCAGGCCGTGAGAGCCAGGGACCGGAGGCCGGGATGCAGAAGAGCCCCTTCGTTCTGCGTGATGAGGGTCGGAAAACACTCCAATCTCCACGGTTCTTTGGAGGATAACTCCAGAAGAAGAGGGAACCAGATCTGACGCGGCCAAAAAGGAGCAATCAGAATCATGGTGCCTCGGTCTTGCCTGAGTTTCAACAAAGTCTTCCCCACCAGAGGAATGGGAGGATAAGCATACAGCAGGCCTTCCCCCCAATCCAGGAGGAAGGCATCCGATGCCAGTCTGCCGTTGGCCTGAAGCCTGGAACAGAACTGAGGGACTTTGTGGTTCACTCGAGATGCGAAGAGATCCACCAAGGGGGTGCCCCACGCTTGGAAGATCTGGCGCACCACTCGGGAGTTGAGCGACCACTCGTGAGGTTGCATAATCCTGCTCAACCTGTCGGCCAGACTGTTGTTTACGCCTGCCAGATATGTGGCTTGGAGCACCATGCCTTGACGGCGAGCCCAGAGCCACATGCTGACGGCTTCCTGACACAGGGGGCGAGATCCGGTGCCCCCCTGCTTGTTGACATAGTACATGGCAACCTGGTTGTCTGTCTGAATTTGGATAATTTGGTGGGACAGCCGATCTCTGAAAGCCTTCAGAGCGTTCCAGATCGCTCGCAACTCCAGGAGATTGATCTGTAGACCGCGTTCCTGGAGGGACCAGCTTCCTTGGGTGTGAAGCCCATCGACATGAGCTCCCCATCCCAGGAGAGACGCATCCGTTGTCAGCACTTTTTGTGGCTGAGGAATTTGGAAAGGATGTCCCAGAGTCAAATTGGACCAGATTGTCCACCAATACAGGGATTCGAGAAAACTCGTGGACAGGTGGATCACGTCTTCTAGACCCCCAGCAGCCTGAAACCACTGGGAGGCTAGGGTCCATTGAGCAGATCTCATGCGAAGACGGGCCATGGGAATCACGTGGACTGTGGAGGCCATGTGGCCCAGCAATCTCAACATCTGCCGAGCTGTGATCTGCTGGGACGCTCGCACCCGCGAGACGAGGGACAATAAGTTGTTGGCCCTCGCCTCTGGGAGATAGGCGCGAGCCGTCCGAGAGTCCAGCAGAGCTCCTATGAATTCGAGCTTCTGCACTGGGAGAAGATGGGACTTTGGATAATTTATCACAAACCCCAGTAGCTCCAGGAGGCGAATAGTCATCTGCATGGACAGCAGGGCTCCTGCCTCGGATGTGTTCTTCACCAGCCAATCGTCGAGATATGGGAACACATGCACCCCCAGCCTGCGAAGTGCCGCTGCTACCACAGCTAGGCACTTTGTGAACACCCTGGGCGCAGAGACGAGCCCAAAGGGTAGCACACAGTACTGGAAGTGGCGTGTGCCCAACTGAAATCGCAGATACTGCCTGTGAGCTGACAGTATCGGGATGTGTGCGTAGGCATCCTTCAAGTCCAGAGAGCATAGCCAGTCGTTTTGCTGAATCATGGGGAGAAGGGTGCCCAGGGAAAGCATCCTGAACTTTTCTTTTACGAGATATTTGTTCAGGGCCCTTAGGTCTAGGATGGGACGCATCCCCCCTGTTTTCTTTTCCACAAGGAAGTACCTGGAATAGAATCCCAGCCCTTCTTGCCCGGATGGCACGGGCTCGACCGCATTGGCGCTGAGAAGGGCGGAGAGTTCCTCTGCAAGTACCTGCTTGTGTTGGAAGCTGTAAGACTGAGCTCCCGGTGGGCAATTTGGAGGTTTGGAGGCCAAATTGAGGGTGTATCCTTGCCGGACTATTTGCAGAACCCACTGATCGGAGGTTATGAGAGGCCACCTTTGGTGAAAAGCTTTCAACCTCCCTCCGACTGGCAGGTCGCCCGACACTGACACTTGGATGTCGGCTATGCTCTGCTGGAGCCAGTCAAAAGCTCGCCCCCTGCTTTTGCTGGGGAGCCGTGGGGCCTTGCTGAGGCGCACGCTGCTGACGAGAGCGAGCGCGCTGGGGCTTAGCCTGGGCCGCAGGCTGTCGGGAAGGAGGATTGTACCTACGCTTACCAGAAGCATAGGGACCAGTCTTCCTTCCCCCGAAAAATCTTTTACCTGTAGAGGTAGATGCTGAAGGCTGCCGGCGGGAGAACTTGTCGAATGCGGTGTCCCGCTGGTGGAGAGACTCTACCACCTGCTCGACTTTTTCCCCAAAAATGTTGTCCGCACGGCAAGGCGAGTCCGCAATCCGCTGCTGGATTCTATTCTCCAGGTCGGCGGCACGCAGCCATGAGAGCCTGCGCATCACCACACCTTGAGCAGCGGCCCTGGACGCAACATCAAAAGTGTCATAAACTCCTCTGGCCAGGAATTTTCTGCACGCCTTCAGCTGCCTGACCACCTCCTGAAAAGGCTTGGCTTGCTCAGGGGGAAGAGCATCAACCAAGCCCGCCAACTGCCGCACATTGTTCCGCATGTGTATGCTCGTGTAGAGCTGGTAAGACTGGATCTTGGCCACGAGCATAGAAGAATGGTAGGCCTTCCTCCCAAAGGAGTCTAAGGTTCTAGGGTCTTTGCCCGGGGGCGCCGAAGCATGCTCCCTAGAACTCTTAGCCTTCTTTAGGGCCAAATCCACAACTCCAGAGTCATGAGGCAACTGAGTGCGCATCAGCTCTGGGTCCCCATGGATCCGGTACTGGGACTCGATCTTCTTGGGAATGTGGGGATTACTTAATGGCTTGGTCCAGTTCGCAAGCAATGTCTTTTTCAGGACATGATGCAAGGGAACAGTGGACGCTTCCTTAGGTGGAGAAGGATAGTCCAGGAGCTCAAACATTTCAGCCCTGGGCTCGTCCTCCACAACCACCGGGAAGGGGATGGCCGTAGACATCTCCCGGACAAAGGAAGCGAAAGACAGACTCTCAGGAGGAGAAAGCTGCCTTTCAGGAGAGGGAGTGGGATCAGAAGGAAGACCCTCAGACTCCTCGTCAGAGAAATATCTGGGGTCTTCTTCGTCCTCCCACGAGGCCTCACCCTCGGTGTCAGACACAAGTTCACGGACCTGTGTCTGCAACCTCGCCCAGCTCGACTCCGTGGAGCCACGTCCACGATGGGGGCGTCGAGAGGTAGACTCCCTCGCCCTCATCGGCGAAGCTCCCTCCGCCGACGTAGTCGGGGAGCCTTCCTGGGAGGTGGCCGCGGTCGGCACCGCACGCGGTACCGACGTCGGGGACCTCAACCTGGGCGATGGACCAGCCGGCGCCACGCTCGACGGTACCGGAGGCGCAAGCACCGCCGGTACCGGAGGGGTAGGGCGCAACAGCTCTCCCAGAATCTCTGGGAGAACGGTCCGGAGGCTCTCGTTCAGAGTGGCTGCAGAAAAAGGCTGAGAGGTCGATGCAGGCGTCGACGTCAGAACCTGTTCCGGGCGAGGAGGCTGTTCCGGGCTGTCCAGAGTGGAGCGCATCGACACCTCCTGAACAGAGGGTGAGCGGTCCTCTCGGTGCCGATGCCTGCTGGGTGCCGACTCCCTCGGCGACCCAGAGCTCTCGGTGCCGACACGGGGAGGAGACCGGTGTCGATGCTTCTTCGACTTCTTCCGAAGCATGTCACCGGAGCTCCCCGGCACCGACGAGGAGGACGTAGAATCCATCCGTCGCTTCCTCGGGGCCGAGACCGAAGAGGGTCGATCCCGGGGGGGGCTGTACCGCAGGAGCCCTCAGGGTAGGAGGAGACCCACCCGAAGGCTCACCGCCACCAGCAGGGGAATGGACAGCCCTCACCTGCACTCCTGACGATGCACCTCCGTCCGACGACATCAGCAGACGAAGTCTCGGTACCACCGACGTCGATGCAGTCGCCCGATGCCTCGGCGCCGATGCAGAGGTCCGATGCCTCGATGCAGTCGATGGAGCGGCAGCCAAGGAAGATGGTCCGGACGCTGACGACGTCGATGCACTCGATGCCTCCGGTGCCGATGCCGACGAAGAGCCCGAGAACAAAACGTTCCACTGGGCTAATCTCGCTACCTGAGTCGCCTTTGTAACAGGGAACACAGACTGCAGTTCTGGGGGCGGTGCTGGGCCCCTAGACACTGAAGACACGCAGAGTGCCTATCAGTGAGCGAGATTACCCGGGCGCACTGGGTGCACTTCTTGAAGCCGCTGGAAGGCTTCGATGTCATGGGCGGAAAAATCACGCCGGCGAAATCAAAAGCCGAAATGGCGAAAATTGAAGCACCAAAATTTAAAGGGAGAAAAATCTCGACCGAGGCCAAACTAGGCCTACCCCGACAACGAAAGAAAACTTACGGGGCAAAAGCTGTGAAAAATTACGGGAAGGGCAGAAAACCCGAAAGGGTCTTCCGGAACACTTCCGGAGCGCTTCCCGAACTTTTTGAAGAAAAACAGTGAAAAAAACACGTCGAAAAGGACGCGCGAGGTCGACTCTCTGGGGCACGAACGGCGTAACACGACCGTACCGAGCGCGGACGAAAGAAGACTGGCCGGCTCGAGCCGGTTTCGGGCGGGAAGACGGCCGCGCATGCGCGGTGCGCATGGGCGCGCGAGGACTAGCAAAGGCCTTTGCTAGTAAACTTTCCGATGGAGGGGGCTGCCGAGGACGTCAACCCATCAGTGAGAACAAGCAGCCTGCTTGTCCTCGGAGAAAAGGACTGAACTGGGCCCTCCTGTGCCTTCTAGAGACTGTTAATGCTGTGGCAGAAACTTCAAGTTTTAAAACTATGGGGGAAAAGGTATGAAGACTAGCTAATGAATTTTGCTTGCCTTTTTTTTTTTTATTTTAAAATTCTAACTGTATTTATCAATATCCTACAATTCCTCTTTTAAACCCTAATCTTTAAGCTGTGGTACAATCTTCAAGTTTTAAAACTATGGGGAAAAGGGTATGGAAACTAGCTAATAAAGTTAGCTTGATTTTTTTTTATTTTAGAATTCTGTTTTTATCAATATTCTACAATTCCTTTTCTAAATCCTAATCTTTAAGCTGTTTTGCTGGAGTTCTGCAGATATAGGGATGGGACAGAGCAAACATTTAACAAGAGCAGATATAGGATATACAGAGCAGAGATGGGGTACACAGATAATGGGTGTCATTTAAGAATACTTACCTGCAATGTGTTACTTTCTCCAGGACCGTTTTTATGCAATAGACCCTTTGAAATAACACAGACCTGGAAATTTAGGTTTTACTAGACAAAGACAAGGAAAGGTCAGGGCACAATGAAAAACACAGGGGCTATGTATGTCGTGTCCTTTGAGATATGGTGCAGGTAAGCCAAGACTAATATGTAAGATACTAACCAGTTCTGTTTCAGCTTCTCTTTGAAAACATCCTCCAAAGGTATATGAGAATCCAGGACTTTTGCTCGTCTACTCACTGATTTGTGCATTGCCTGAGATCTCTTTCTATATGACTCCATCCACTGAACTTTTCCACGCTCCTTGTTTTGTTTTTCCTCCAAGGAGCATCTAAAGAGAAAAATGAATTGTCAGTATGTAAGAGACATCACATGAAATCTAGAATGACTAGTGACTGCTTTCAAAATAAGTACATAAAGAAAAGATGAAATTCACAAGCATAAGAAAAGCAAGAGCAAAAGTAGAATCTATCTTATGATGGGAACATAAAGGAGCAAATATCCAGACCATAGGAGGTAGCCAGGCTGCCTCCCATGGTCAGCGCTGAGCCCGTATATTAAATGCCAGCCATTTCCTTTATGTTTATCCCATGCTTTTTTAAATTCCGTTACCGTTTTCATCTTCACCACTTCCTGCAGGAGGGTATTCCAGGTATCTACCACCCCTCTCCATGAAAAAATACTTCCTGATATTATTCCTGAGTCTGCTCCCTTTCAACCTCATAGTAACACAGTAACATAGTCGTTTTCTTCTCCATCACCTCCCGCAAGAGGGCATTCCAGGTAAAATTCAGTGAAAAAAATACTTCTTGACATTATTCCTTAGTCTGCC